>NW_017802380.1:1159854-1266743 GCF_001625305.1 Branchiostoma belcheri | reverse complement strand
TTCCGCAATTAGAAAAGCCAAAATTGGTCGCATGCCTTGCAGCACAATAGTTAAAGTCATGAGTACGATACCATCAGTCTGAGTCTGATTTACTGGGCTATGAGCAGAGAGCGGGCTGAAAGCACACGGAATGAAGGATGCTAATTTGCTGCAATAAAAATCACATCCAAGTGCAATAAAGCAGTGGGGAGTTGTGCTTGTGGCTTATGTGATATTCTGAAAACACTTACATAGCAGGGATAACTTTGTTGTGTTGATGTTTATCAGTTTATTTATTTATTTTTATTTATTTACTTCATGTTCACCACAAAACAAGGCTCATGGAAGCTCAAATGTTTTGGGTTACTGTACAGACAGTGATGACAGATGTTTGTTGACCCATGGAGTTATGAGGAAGTTTCTTTTTGAACCTTCTAGGTTGACCTTAGACTTGAAAAGTTTAAGGTTATACCCATATGGGAAACAATCACACTTTACCTTTTTTGACTCATATCCATACAAAAACAAGTATACAAGTACATCTCAAAACACTTGAACAAAGATATATACAGTTGTTAACAGTTGTATAATCTACCTACAAACTAGCTTGGCAATCTGTGGTCAGACCTAGATCTCAACAGGTAAACTTTCAACTCAGATATAAAATTGATAAAGCCTATGGTCTTTACACTTTTTGGTACAGATCTGTTTGTAGTCAATGGCTAGTGATATCTTAGCATTACTCGACAAAGATTGCATCTGTACAAATCAAGAATTTTGATAAATGTAACTTAGTGGGGAGGGGGAATACAGATCCTACTTCAGAGGATGTATCTTTAATTGTCCTAAAATTGCACAGAAGTACAATTTATATTCCAAACTCCACACATCTCCTAGAAACTGCACCAAGATAAGTTGCTGTAACACATGTTGTATACCTTACAAACTTGAGCTTTCAATTTGTGGGACGCTGACAGGAGAAAAAAAAAAGTACCCCTTAAAAAATCCTGTTTGGCTCTTTGGAAAATCCCATTGTCTGGCTGGCCTTTTCGCAGGGCCATAAAGGAGATGGGGCAATAATGGCGGAAAGGGCAGCAGCTCCCAGCCTGGCAATTTGAACGATGTGCGTTTTCCACGCAACCTGGCAGCACCCCCGCGGTTATGGAGCTACAATCCCCCAGATATCCTGTTATTTACGTGCCCAGATCGCAGCGCGCGGAGAATCCCTCGCAGGCAAGCGCAACTGCATCGCTTCAAGTTCATTAATCGCCGAGCCTGGCGTCGATTTCGCCGGCTCCCCGCTCCGGGCCAAACAGTTTATATGCCTACCCCGGCGCGCTGCCAGTAGAGGCAACTCATCATCGCAAATGCCGCAATAACCGTAATTGTGCGAAAACACCTCGGGGTGGCAAAAGATTACGAAAACATCACTAATTACTTCAGGCGGGAGGGTTATCTCTGTCCGCACACCATCCCAATAGAGAACTAAAATGAAACAAATTGCCGCAAAGTTGTTGTATTCGGGAAGGTGCGATGGACTGATATCTACCTCCGCGCAGATGAATCCGAAATCCAAATCAGCTGGAAAGAAACACCATGTTGAATCTACCGGTGGTGCCTGGAGGGGGAGTAAAGACAAGAGCGGTGGGAGGATCAGACATGCTCAAACCCAGATAAGCTGGACCGTGCGTTTCCGCCTAACTGTGTGATCGCAAACCGACTAACTCCACGCTCCCGTTTCCAGGCACCTAATCAGAACACTACGTGAGCCTGGCCTAATTTATTACTGCCAACCCTTGGGAACGTCTAATTTCTGCATGCAGGAAATCAAATGTAGTATCTTAATTTGCACAGCTTATTAATTGCGGAGGCTGATCCCCCCACTTTTTCAGTGGATCTCCGACAAACCCGGAGCTTTTCTGGTACTTAGCAGAAGGATGATTATTAAATCTATTGTTCTAAATCAAATAGCTACTGATTCAAGTATGCATTTCATACTTTTCTGCTCGTAATCTATGAATATTCCATTACTCCCTGCATAGATAGTATTATAAAAGTTGCATAACGTGATGACAATGTAAGATGAATTATGTTTCATTCTGTAAGCTCTGCCCCACTATAAAAAGGTTCGTTCAAATACCATGCAATAAAACTATTCATACTGTTTTTGATCACATTTTGTAGTAATAAATGTAGGATGGATAAGTCTTGTAGTATAGTTGCCTTACAAAGTACCTGTCAAGCAATAATTTATTATTCACTCATTTATCAAAACAATTTTGGCTTACTCTAGTACACGAGTTAAATTTGTGTTATTTGTGGGTTTTTTTCCCAGACAGTTGTTACCTGCCTCCTGTTACTGTGTAATGAGTATTATACATGATTGTAAATTTAAAGCAATTAGCCTTCGGGCATGATTTTGCGAATAAAGTTTCTTATAAAATTGCTACATGTATGAGAAGTGGAAATGTACTGTATAGTTTGCATGGAAAAATACTGAGTATGTTTGCTCTTGACTGGGAGTTAGGTAAAATGGGTACACCATCATGTGACAATGTCAATACTCATTTTGTTTAAGTCATCAACTACTGCCATTGTTTTGTTCATCACTTCTTTTCTTTCCTGCTTTCTTTCGATTCTTTTAAGCTTCTATTCCTATAGCGTTTCCTTCTTTTTTCCCTGCAAGTGATCTGTACCATACATGTATCTACAAGCCTATGGACTTGTAGCATTCTCTCCAAAAAAACTCTTGCATACTATACTGTCAGACTCATAATTCAGATTGGTACTTTTCAACAACAAAAAATTATACATGCAAATTGAAGAATTTCCAGACAGTATTATTTAATCTATCCAACTGAAAATGCAAGATTTGAATACATACTGTAAGATCTAAGTATTTTCTAAGGGCAAATCTTAGTTGGATTAACATTATGACATTGTGATTAAAAAATGCTTTGCACCATTTTGGAGAGTAAGGGTGACTTGTGAGTTACACATTACGTAACTTTCCTGCCTCTAGACATTGTTTTTGTCGTTGAGAGTCACAAGATCATCACCAGACTGATCACAGCAGATGATTGGGCGACATCTTCCCGCATCGACACTTCCGCTGACATCGCCACTTTATTCGCTTCCGCCACTTCCGCCAATTGTTACACACCAACATCTCGAAAATAGCGACCACGCCGCGCAAAAAAACACGCCACCACCACCGCGGCCGGAAAAAACAAATACTTTGGAAATGAAAGCACTTCCTACTGTTGGTTATCTGCAGGAAGCAGGCCGGGGTCGGTCGTGGGGGGACGGGAAAACTCCGATTCCAACACCTTCCTGCTCCCGCCATACATCTGACATTCGGAAAAGAACAAAGCAAAGATGCTTCCTGCAATTCACATGGACCATCTGTGAGGGACAGTCTGTCTGTCTGTGTGTCGGGAGGGAGGAGGGGTGATCTAATCTGGTCCCAAACAACAGCTCACAACAGGACAGCCTTGATAATGGGAAGGACACACTTGGGTGTAAGCCCCGTATCTCGACAAAACATTGACAAACATCATCTGGTTCTACTTGGGGAACAGTATACATAAAATCAACAGGTTACTGACTACATGTGCGCACATTTGAACGAAACAGTACAAGTTCACAGTCAACATGAGGATGTGGCAGGTTCACTCCTGGAGTGTAGTCGGACACAGATGCCTTCAGAACTGTTAATTGGTTTTGGTGCTGCGCCCAAAAAAAAGTTAACATTCCCTTCCGCTCGGAAGGATTACATCCCAGATCACGTAGGGGGACAAAAGGTTACAGATCGCTGTGAAGTTTGAACTGTCACCATTATTGGTTATAAAATTTGTAGCCTTTGTTGCTTGATATATTATTTCAATTATTTCTGAAACAGCATTTACAGATATGTGGCTTGTATCCTAATGGTGCACTTACAAGTTGTTATAATATCTAGCAGACAACGTACCTTAGACATACATGAACCTACAGACTGGAAATTAGCAATTCCTACCTACCTTCTGAAGCCAAGTTTACATTTGGCAGCTGGAAACTTGTCCTTTAGTACTTAACTTAAGTACTTAACTTAGTACTTAACCTTTAGTATGCTACAGGCATATGAAAAGAAGTAAATGTACATATAGCAACAGATGCAAGCATATCTCGGTATACTAATGGTTAAACCTTGGACAAACCCACCTCTTCCTGTAGGGGGTACCAGTTGGTGAGGACCAGGTCTGGCTCCACGTATAGCAATGCAACAGATGAGAGCAGATCTCAGTATACTAATGGTTAAACCTAGGACTAACCCACCTCCAGTCCTCTTGTAACATACAGCAACAGATGAAAGCATACAGTCATGTATCTTGGACAAACCCACCTCTTCCTGTAGGGGGTACGAGTTGGTGAGGACCAGGTCTGGCTCCACAGATATAGCAACAGATGAAAGCAGATCTCAGTATACCAATGGTTAAACCTAGGACTAACCCACCTCCAGTCCTCTTGTAGCATATAGCAACAGATGAAAGCATACATGTATCTCAGTATACTAATGGTTAAACTAACCCACCTCCTCCTGTAGAGGGTACCAGTTAGTGAGGACCGTGTCTGGCTCCACATATACTATATGGCAACAGATGAAAGCATACATGTATCTCAGTGTACCAATGGTTAAACTAACCCACCTCCTCCTGTAGAGGGTACCAGTTAGTGAGGACCAGGTCTGGCTCCACATCACTCAGCTCCACGATCCTCTCCCCCATGAAGTCCCCCCCACCCAGAGTGTCGTGGTTCCACACCGTTAGTCGCAGCTTGGTCTCCGCCAAGCTGCCCTCCGCCAACGGGAACGCGAAGATCTCGTTGAACGTTGGATTTAGCGACTTCTTCACCACGTTGGTGTGTTTGACACCTGAGCTGATTAGATCTGGGACTAGGTCCACCTGAAAGTCAAACAGAAAGTTTGGAACATTTTTTGTAAAAAAAAATACCTTTCTGAGACTTAATTTCTTTCTTTCTTCTTATTTATTTGTAACATTTGTGTGTTTGACACCTGTGCCGGATTGATCTGGGACTAGTTCCACTTTTATTAATAGGCACAAAGTTTGGAACATTTTTATGAAAAATAACTTTTTAAGACTTTTTTAAAAATTTCTTCATGACATTTATGTGTTTGACACCTGTTCCAGATGGATTTGGAACTTGCACAGAAAATTATTCAAAAAGGAAGTTTAGAAAAGAAGCACATTTTAAAGATTTCTTAAAATTTGTTAACCACATTTGTGTCTTGTGTTTGACACCTATGGTAGCTAGATCAGGAACTGGGTCTACCTGGACATATTTGAACAGAAGTTTTAAAACACAAGAACATTAGAACTGTGCAGTGGACTTGGTCTTTTCATACAAGTACTAGTAAACTGAGGAAGCTCAACTGTGCCCCCTAGCTGTTATAAATAGAATTGCAACCAATAGAATGGAATGGTTCTGAAGACTTCCCAATAAAACGTCAAATGGCCAATGTAACCTAGGATTCATGTAATGTTCTTATTTTCAAAGAGGGAATGATTTTACTAAAGCAAATGGCATTTCCTTCAGTCATACCATCAACTTGCATTACAAACACATTGCAAAACTAGAAAGGTAACATTTGCAAAGCAAATGCATAATGCTTAACTTCGCATATGGTCTGCTCTGTTAAATCTTACTCAAACATATTCATATACACTATATGGTGACAGGAGTCTAAATCCCTCCTGCTATAAAATTGCAACATGGTGTAACCCTACACTAGTTACCATAGCAACGTAGATGTCTGGTTCAGGTCATTGACATTATTGTTTGGAGAGGAAGAAAAAGAGGAAGAAGAAACAGACCAAAAAAAAGATGTTTTCCTTCTGCAAAGGTAAATATAAGAAACCTCCTTAGCATACAAACCTGCACAAACGCGTTGGCGACTTTCCCGCGCAGGTCCTTGGGCGACAGGTCACGCGCCCCAACAACCTTCACCAGCAGCAGCGACTGGTCGGACTTGAACTTGACGGACACCTTGAGTTCCCCCATCACGTCCCCAATACTCTTCATCACGGCTGGGTCCATCTTCTTAAACAGCTGGGTCAGGATAACTGCACTCTCCTGGAACACAGCATACATTTGTACATAAACTGTACAGGCATAAACAACACTGACAATACATTATGCACAACTATTCTCAGGGCTAATGCCTGTTTGTCATTTGTTAACAACTGACAAATATACAATGACAAATGTGGATTTCAACTTTATTTTGCAGAGACAGGGCTCGAAATACCCTTTTCAGTATACCTGTATCTGAATACTTTTGCCACAACACAGAATCACTTAGATTGGAAAATATGGTTCTCATTGCGTAAGCTGAAAGGCCTGGTTTTCAATGACCAACACATGTACCAACCAGATGAAGTTTCCATAGCTGATCAATTTGATGGTATAGTATTGTTAAAACTACATGTATACACATGGCAGAAACTTACGAGTTTGTCTGGTGAGTGACCTACTTTTATTTTCATCCTGTCTTGCTTTGCTTTCTTTCCTTTGCACTACAACTTTTCTTTTTCCCTCAGTCAACAGCTCTTTATTGGACACTAAATAATGTACCATAAAAGAATACTTCTATTGATACATGTTTATGAAACATGTCTGTACATAACTTATGGTGCAATAAAAGAATACTTCTATTGAGACAGATGTACTCTTTTATTGTATACATGTAGTTACAGCCTTCCAAAAATCACCCTGTAGTTATATTCTTCCTCCTCTTCCTCCCTCTCTTCTCTCGTGTAGACATTCCGATTCGCGGTCCGTCGTTCTTTGGCTGTCGTCATGACTCGCGCCATTCCTTCAATCAGCTCCGGGCTTTTCGTATCGTCGTCAGCTGACCTTTGGCCAACCGCGGGCTCCGATGATCCATTACCCATGGTGCAGTGTGGGAAAAGCTGTGGACAAATTTGCAAAAACTTGAAAAAGACAATAAAATGTTTATCTTTGTTATCATAACCAGTGAACAAAGATAATGACACCTGATACATTTCAACAAAAATGATAATTAGAAATCTTGACACGAAAAATTTAAGTGCTAGCTAGGATACTGTCTCCTTCAATTAATCAATCTGCCCATCTATCGCTCAATGATTTGCCTTCAGTTTTGGTCCGCTATCAAAACTCTACTTCACACATTAACCAAGAAACGGACATGAAATATTAAGCAGACATAACATTACCAACACAACACAACACACACAAAATGTTATCAACTGCCAAAAAAAAGGACGAGAAAGCAAAATTTGGGACAAGATAGAGCAGTGCTACTGGAGGGCCTGCAAGCCCTTTTTCGTAAGGCGTAATCAGGCCTTTTTAGGCATGATTTAACGTAATTCGTAATCAGCTCTGAGAATTTAACGTAATTCGTAATCGGCGGCGAAAATTTGGCGTAATTCGTAATCAATACCCCCCCTTGCAGACCTTCCTACTGTAGTGGTCAGAACTGACCAGCCGCCATTTTCAAAACTTAGTAGTCGTACGTAAAGAAGAGATTTTGCCAACCTTTGTAGCCATATTACGGTAAAATTTGTGTTCTATCCTCAACTCTGTTTATGAAATTACACTGAATACTGCCGACACTGTACAGTTGAAACTTATAACAGCTCTGAACGGTCCGCAAACACTGCAGCCAAGTTGTATAAACTCACGCCAAGAAAGTTTTCCTTGGCCGCCATCTTTCTTTTTTTCAAGCACACAGATTTCGGCACTTGCGAGCACTAGAAAGTGTTCAGGTTACCTCTTTACCTTACCTGGCTGTGTAAAGTTGATCTGCACGAGAGGACGCTATAAGTTCAGCCTTTGGTTGTCAGGATTTGTCTCTACATTCGCTATTTTGTGTAATAAACTGTCTTCCTCGCACACTCTTACTCTGACGTCAAGCTTCCTGGTCTCTTGGAAACAAGGGTGATACTCGGGGTCACTGCAGGTCAGCTTGTACAACTGCCATCTAGCGGTTTACACCAAAATAGCAAATACAGCCAAATGTACTTTGTCCCGAAAAAGGGCACGCCTTAGTCAGTTCATGCGACCTTGGAATTTTCTTATAGATTACTTATAGACGTCATACTATACAGTATTAGTAATTAATTTGATATGAATTATTGTTGATGATTAATCGAAATAACATTGAAACATGGTTATTCCTGAGTGCACGTTAATAAATATTGAATGTCAGCAAAGCATTTATTTATTGTTTTTAGCTGGCAGAAGAGTCAACCTAAGCCCCAAAGGGTCAACTACTGATAAAAAGTTGTGAGCCAAGTGACGTCAGCAACATGGCCGCAAACTGTGACCTCCAGTTGCACGCCGTGTCCTTGGTGTGTTTCTTCACTCTGAGCTCGGCATCGCTCACGCTCCGGCCTCTCTCCTCGGTCTACCTCCCCTACAGCCTGGGCGGGGAGGGCGGCGAAGGCCCGCGGTACGGTCTGGACACCGGCGCCGTGGAGAAGCTGGGCTACGACGAGGAACGTCGAGTAGTTTACGCGGCCGGTACGAACTCTTTAATAGTTTCTATCAGGCTCCTCATGGTCTTAATTGGCCAGAACACCATGCCAGAGGTGTTAGCCCTCTATAGAGTACAATTTCTGTAGGCTGCAAATTGTACCCATGTCGCCTAACTCTTCTGGCATACTATTCAGTCTATTTAGCTAATTTGTAGTATACTTTTTCTTCAATCTGCGGAGCCTGGTACGGTAGAGGTAGCCTCCGTAGCAGGTTTATAGAAGCTGGGGGTTAGGTGGTGATTAGCCCAGTTAAAAAAATGGGGGTAATTCAACCAGGCCGGCTGTGTTGTCTATATGCAATCAGAAAATAGCACATAAAAGCTCCCAAAGACCCCTCCAAACCCCAGTTTTTGGCATGCTCTGGAGGCTAGGTAGAGGCTAGATTGAACCTCCCTAACCTTGACCTCGTAAACGTTCTACAACGCCGCATGCCTGTCCGACCAACATACATGTCTGTGAATCCAATAACACTGGGGACTTTTTGATAAGCGATATCTACTTAAAGTTATCAAGGCGGCGTCTGCTTTATTTCAGGAGGCGCTGGTATCTTGAACGTTGTTGACATCTCGGTTCCCTCCGAGCCGAAGGTGTTACACCAGCAGCAGCTGCCAGGGGGCGTCCTGGATGTAGACGTCTGTGGTGATTACGTCGCGATTGCGCTGGAAGGAACGCCTCTTCCACCCGGCAGAACGGACGTCTATCCGGTATACCAGGGCAACGGCGAAACCATGGTGCCTCTGCATGGCTTTAAAGGTGAAGAAGAAGAACTTGATTGCAACGAATACAACGTATTGTAAGAAAGAGGAGGAGCAGTAGAAACAGATAAAAACCCTGCTGCATGGTCCCGGGCCGGGGTTCGAACCCACGGCCCCCGGGCGCCAGGTTACAATCCGACGCTCCTACTGAATCAGCTGGAAGGTCTAGACCCACCGGATCAGTTGGTAGCGCCTATGACCCCCCCCCCCACTGTTACAGTATGGCAAAGTTTACATAGTTGGTGATGCTAACAATATCTCGCAGTTCTAAGAGGTGACAGTTCTAATTCTTCTAAGAAGCCGCGGATCTACTTTCAACAATAAAGACTAGTAATAAACCAATCTAACTCTATTGATAATAATATGGTATGGTCAGGAATGAATTACATTATCTCGTTGAAAGATGTTAATTAATAAAAATGAAACATGTTACAGGGTATAAAAGTAGTAGATCATATGGTATTAAACAAGAGGCATACGTTGACAGTAATTCTTATCTATAACATACTAGGTTCTATCTAAAGGTACTCTAATGTATAGGTTTGACTTATTCTTTCCCGTTTCTCCAGTTGGTAGTACCAGGCCGGACTCATTGAAGTTTACCCACGATTGTCGCACACTGGTAGTTTTGGACGAGGGCTGGCCTGGCGAGGACCACACAGGGGTTTTCCAGGACCCCAGAGGAGCTGCCATCATCCTAGAATTCAATTATACAAACCTGGGCAGCGTACATATTGTTCTTCGGAGGGCAGACTTTCGACGGTTTGATGAAATGTGATTGCTGGATTTTTTTATTTGTCTTAAAAGTTTTTTCTGCAAAAAAAATACTGCAACCCCCCCCCTTTGTTTAATATAACTTCATACTTCAACTTCATTTAAGGATTTATGGCCATTTTCAGACGAAGGGTGCATATTTTGGGCTCCTGAGACCTGGTATTAAACCCAAATAAGCTGACATTTAGCATTGGATCTTGGATGTATGTCACAGAACTTCATTCACACCTGTGAATGACATGCATAGCTTTAAACTTTGGAACAGTCTTCCGAGGGAGATCGCTAAGATCAGGGACAGACAAAAATTCAAACGCGAAGTTAATTCTTTCCTCAGCGCACACCTCTGACAGCGCTCTGTCTAGGCAGTCCGGCTGCTAATGCTGAGTGAGAGCTGACATAGATAAAAAAAAAGTCATATAATTGAAGCCCTTAACCTATTTTCAGACCAAAAACGTATATCTACATATATTATATATTACGTATATATATATATATATTATATACATGTAGGGCGTCCCTGTACCAGTCCCGGGGTGTACGCTGGTTGCTAGGCGGGTCCACAGCTACCGTTGCCCCTGACGACCACCACGTCACAACCTTCAACTTCTCCCAGACCCTGGAGCCGGAGTACGTCACTTTCAACCAGGACGACTCCAAAGCCTACATCTCTCTACAGGTGGGGAATGTATATATATAAATATATATGTCCAGTTGTCTAAGGTGTCCCTAATGATAACGTACATTGATTTTTAGACATGTATTTCCTTTGTAAGACGTTTTTGTTTGTTTGTTTGTTTGTTTGTTTGTTTGTTTGTTTGTTTGTTTGTTTAGTTTAGTTTAGGATCTCCATTAGTGTAACTTTCACACTACTCTTCCTGGAGTCCATGGTGAATAATCAGATACGATTTGGACCATCGCACACCGGAGCATGCTCCTACTCTTTTTACCTTCGCCAAGACGGTTATGTTTTCAGAGGCGTTCGTGTATGTGTGTGTGTGTCCGTCCGTCCGTCTGTAAACACGATAACTTGAGAAGGCTTTGGTGGATTGTCTTGATACTTGGTAGGTGGGTAGGTCTTGATGAGACCTAGAAATGATTAGATTTTGGACCCCCTAGCGGCTTGTTTTAAACGTGTGTTGAAACTAATCGTATTCGACCTCATCCTCACTTTTAGGACAACAACGCCATAGCAGTCTTGGACATGCGCACAGCGACGATTGAGGACCTCTACCCCCTGGGCAGCAAAGACTGGAATCTCTCTAGTATAGACACAAGCGACCAGGATGGAGGTGACGTCACTTGTACTATACAGAGTCTCTCATACTTTTGTTAGCGTTTTTGTAACGCCTGCATGCTGGTATTAACCTTTCATTTTAGGCTCCTACACGGCACCCTTCCTTCTAATAATGAATATAATGATATATGAAACAAGAGCCATTTTCTAAAATGTCATTCTAAAACAGTCAAGAATGTCTTCACATAGACTATAGGATTAAGTGCGGCATATATTACATCCAGAATGTGCAGTTATGTGCGTAACTCCGCTTTAATTCAATTTAAGGGATAAATCTAAGAAACTGGCCAATCTACGGACTACGCATGCCGGACGCCATCAAACATTTCACGCACAACGGGCGCGGTTACATCGCTACAGCGAACGAGGGCGTCACCACGAGCATCACGGTCAACGGCACGGTGTACAGCGACACCTTGCGGGGACAGGACATTGCAAGTAACGCATTTTTAAAAATATTCCAACATCTAATCACAAGACGTGGTGACGGCACACTCAAGTTTTTTTCAACTTATATTAATGCCGCCACCAACACATGGGACAATACAATACTCATTTAAGTAAGTAAGTAACGCATTTGTTGTTCGGTATCGACGCTACGTTGGGCAGTTTTTTCGAGACTCTTGAAATCCTGAGTGAAACCTTCAGGAGTAATCAATTTGTCAGTGAAATTGGTTCATGATCACAAAATATAATCTCCAAGCAGATCTTTTGGTGGGGGTAAGACTGTATTAAATTGGCCAGCCTGCATCCATTTCGGTGGGGAAATGGATACAGACTGGTCAATTTGATACTGTCTTACCCCTAACAAAAGTTCTGCCTGGAGATTACACAAAATACACAAATTACGTGGTTGGATGTAAATCTTAAAAGGCTGCACATTTTATTTTCGTGGAATCGTGATAATTTACAGATAGTATATCATACTAAAGTGAAACCTAAGACTCTTGTTTTCCTTCATTTCAGACGGCTTACTGTCAGATGACGTCAGCTCTAGTCTGAGAGACGCGCTTATGGACCCGGCTCAACTTGGTGACGTAGTTTTGGCGACTTTTTTTCTTCTTCTCTGAACTTTTCATTCTATCTCGAGGGTGCATTTCGTATATATTCTCTACTTTACAAATAATTTATTCGTTCTTTCCTCAAAAATATTCTGATACAGTCAGCAGTGGAAAACACGTAACCAGTCCCTCCAACTTTATCCTGCCACTTGCTATAGTATGTAATCCAACACGACAGGGTGTCTGCTACAACACCAGTTACCATGGTGACAGTCGTCTAGTCCAGGTCATTGACCTTGTTTGTTTAGAAACGGAGGTAATATGAAGATATGAGATAATGAAAAATATTTTGCATTCCGTCCCAGGCTGTGTAACCTTCAGCATCACGGACGGCCTGGATCCGGGGGACCCTCGTAAGGTCCGGGAGCTTCACGCGTTCGGCGGGCGGGGCGTGTCCGTTTTCGACGCGGAAGACCTGAGACTTGTGTGGGACAGCGGAGACGATTTCGAGAGGATCGGAGCCCGGGTCCACCCTGATGTCTTCAACTCACTGTTCAAGAGCGAAAGCATGATAGACGAAACACCGGAGGACAGTTTCGATGACGCGTCGTGTTCTAAGGTTGGTGTTGTGATCTTCAATTAATTTAGAAAAAAATGACAATGACTGAACTTTATCGCATATTCACGCCCTACATATGGGCCAGATGCAGTACGTTAGATAACTGAGGTATAAGGGTAGGAGGAACAAGTGCTGCATTACTGTGCTACGTCTATATCTACAAGATCCCCTCTCTCTTTCTGAAACAAGCATGAACAAATTTACAAATTTTTTGTGCGCTACAATGCTTATCAAAGTCTGCATGAAAACAATGGATCGTTTAAATTTTTTAAATTTCCTTTTCTTTTGGTTCTCATTTTAAGGGACCCGAGCCACAGGCCTTAACAGTTGGCCGTATGGGAGACCAGACGGTGATCTTCGTTGGGAACGAGAAAACGTCGGACATCTTTCTGTACAGCTTACGGGACGCGGAGGCGGTTGTGCCGAGGTTTGAGAGCGTCTACCGCGGGGGTAGAACGGACCTGGTCTGGGCGGAGGCGTACCGGCTCAGGGAAGTGGGAGACATCACCCCAGAAGATCTCATGTTAGTAAAATCATCATACCAATGTGTTCAATTGTGATGATACAGATTTGCTGCCACCCCCCACCCCCAAGCACACCGGTTCACCCCTACTCTCTTACAAAGGCGTTCTTTCTAGTGTCGTTCGTTGCATATGAATTTGATGTCTTCAGATTACAAAGGTTTTCATGGAGAAACCATTGCAACAATCGCTAAGCATGATCCACACCATTGGATGGCGTTCAGCACCAAGGACGGCTACAAACGGGACTACGGGCACTCATTTGAGTATGGCATGTACATAGGGGTGGTAGGGCATACACTGACGTAATGCACGTGCCCCTTTTGCCTGGAAAAACCGTTTCTATGAAAAATTCAAACATTAACGTTAGTTCTTTGACGCAAGTCGCCGTCATTTAGCCTGGGTGCCGTCCTATTTGTATTCCGGGGCTCCCATACTCGCACTCGAAGTTATAATAACCCAGACTAGCCTGCATTAGCAAGTCAATAAATTTCTATTAGTCACGTAACTAAAGTTTGTTTCTTTCTTCCCTGTTAGATTTGTCCCTTCAGACCGCAGCCCTAACGACAGACCGCTGCTGCTGGTTGGCGGGACGGTCAGCGGAACTGTTTCCGTGTACGAAGTGGTAGACAGCGGTCAAACTTCGACGGCGGTGAGTATATTTACAATCCATTGAGGTCTAGGAAGGAAGGATTGTGTTTCTGATTTCAGTCACTGACACTGTGTTATACACAATTGTACACCATTGTCTATTACGATATAGTTTTTAGATATTGCAATCTATAGTCCTTGGATATTTTTACAATCATACACAATTCGGGGGGGGGGCATGTCTGTGTCTCCTCCCTACCCTATGTATTTGAAGCCTGAACATCAAGCGAGAACCACTAGTGACCAAAAGTATCGGTTGCACTACTAGTGACAGAGAGAAGCGTGTAGTTGTCAAAACTTGCTTCCCTAAGACTTACACGCATTCCTTGTGTTCCATACAGTGCCGTGCCACTGCGACGCCGGTTGCGTTCCTGTGGAGCTTTGTACTAATGTTCTACACCTTCAGTCGCCGGTTTGGTCCACGGCAAATACTCTGATTATCATCACTGGTACTTCGATAGGTTCTTATACTTTGGTACCTTTCTATCGTCCAAGCTGGTGTGTTACGCCGAAGGGCGGTTATATATATACCGGCTCTACAGATACAGATACAGATCGTGTACGATACATGTATATGCAAATAATGACACCCTGCAACCGGTACATACTAGTATATACTAAAATACTACTACTAGTATTACTAATAGATAAATTTGGGGTAACGGCACGGTCACATTCGTTGTAGGTCGTACAACCGCCGACAGAGATCTAAGGCAGCCTTTTCCGTATTACTAACAAGACAAGCTGAATTTTGCACGACATGTCCAAGACTGTCCCACGAATCCCCCCAATATGTGATCGTACGACGGTAGCGCGACATATGTGACCGGCCCTTCATAGCGCCAATCACACATGTACCATCCACTCCCTCATACAGTATAACGCATAGAACACTAGATGAAACGCCGGTTGCACGATCAGAGCGACTTGCGCCATGAAAGAAACGGTCTTTCTTACACTTCTACTGAAGTCAATCACGGGTGGATAGTAACCCCCTGCATGGTAGCCCATCTTCCACAACCATGCAATGAAAACATTGTACGCCGCTATCAAGTACATCGAGTACACAACATCGCTGATGTGTAACGGGTACCCACTGATGAACACGTCTAGTATTGCTAGAAGGGTGTTACACCCGTGTTTGATGACGGTTCCCGGCCCTGTTCGGGTGATGACGAACCAGTAGAGGATTGCGATGGCGAGGCTGGGAGCGAGAGAGGCGCTGAAGAGCGCCCTGGAGACGTGGTGGTACCACTGCAGCGGTGCATGCCGGTAGGATGGCGGGCTGACGTGGTAGTTGTAAGCGAGAACGGCGCTCCAGCTGTGGTAAAAAAAAGAATAGCGTACGTTGCAGTCATATGCGCCATTTTATTATGATTTTAAACAAGATTGCTCATTCCTTGAAAAAGACTGGAGTTGTACAGTCGAAAATTTGGGTGAGTCCAATTTTTGTTGTGTTGGAAATTACAGTTTAAACTTACTTCATAATGACTTCTACCAACACAGATGAACTTTCAAGATAAGTTTCAAAGACAGTTCTAAAATCATTTACTAACATTTCATTGAAATAAAATGTACTTCTTCTACTAATCTAGAAATAACCTAAACCCTTAACTCTATTTGACAGGTGTGAGGTTATGTTATTGTATGAAATTAACATCAACGACTGTATATCATTTGTATGAAACATCTACAACTAGTACTGTCCTGAGAATATCCTAATTTTGCTGTACGTTGTGAACCTGTGGCAAGAGCACGTAGCCAGGTACTAGGTCACAAATGGATCATATTCTGTGAATTAATTACGTAATCCAGTCACATTTTTCGTGTTGGATTCCTATCATCTTTTAGCATCTTTAGTGAGCATACTTTAGATGAACAACACCAACACAAGACTATCGACTTACCAGAAATGTAGAACAAGAAGAGTGCAGCCCCAGTGCGTGTAGCGAGTGGTCCAGTACACGGCCTGGCGGTTTGTACACTTGCTCCATAGATCAAACAGGAGGTAAGACAAGGAGATGGCGGCAACAGCCAGGCGATATATAACATACGGCACTTGGTTCACCATCCACTAAAACAATAATAAGGAACCTCTATGCGTTATAGAAATTGAGAAAAAAAGACAAAACAGAGGCCACTATGGGCCAACTGTAAAGTTAACACTGTTTCTAATAGTTCCTTTGATTTATATATAAACTGTGATGGTTAAATGTTTCCAAAGCATTCAGAACTTCAATGAAATTAAACCATACATATATGTCAATAAAATCGTCAAGCATCTTAATCAAATCCGTCTTTTCAAAAAGGGTTGCAGTCAGATAAATACTTACAGGTGAAGTAGAGAAGTCCTTGGCGTATACATCAATATTGTTCTGGCTTTGGTCTTGCACAGTTTCCTCTTTCCTGGCGGCTGTTCCATAGATAATCGTCATGGCACAGACCAACAGGAACCATCTATATAAACGTTGAACACTAGTGTTGATTGTAAAGGATGTGAATTGAACCTCACGCCCCCTTCCCCCACAATGAGAGCTATTTTCCTAGTCCCAACAAGAAATCTTCTACTGGCAGAGGTATATTATAGTGACACTCTAGACACACATGATGCAGAACTAACGTTTCGTACCGTAGCTATACCAAGAAGTAGCATTTCTGTGAAAGAGCAAAATACAATGTACGAGTATACGTTAACTAAGGCCGCAGCAAGTTAACTCCACACATAAGACTACATAAAACATTACCTTCGTACCGGCCGATGCGAGAGTTTGTATTGTATGGACATCATCGTGATCAAGTTCTTGACTATAAGCCTGCCAATGACAGTTTTACTTCTGTTATGTAGAGACCTCGAGATTTACCAGGAAGTGCGACCTCCCGGTTCGGGAAAAAGGATGCACGACCTTTGACACACTTACGGGAAACTCACTCGACAGCTTTTACCTGATACAATATAACCACAGAATATCGGGTCTTTTTTGTCAACATACATGAATTATGAAGAAGCTGTTTTGTTTTGGGGTAAGGTGGATATCATCGTAAATCTTTCCCAAGTTGTCATTGTTATACAGACAAGGAAGTTGAGTCGGTCTGGCTGACGTATTTGAACACGATATTTCTCCCGCGTTTTTACCCCCCACTGCCTGACGGGAAATAAAGTTCACCTTTCACCCCCGCCCTCCATCGCTCCCAGGTGTCACGGTGGAAAAGGGGATATTTTTAGGCAAAAACGCCGAATATCGGGTCTTCAGCTCGCCATGGGAGGATCCCAGAGTACGAGAAAGGTAACGTTAGAGCAAGGAGACATGGAGGGAGTGGTGAAGGTGCGTATATGTCTGCAGCTGTCTCGTCTGTGCTCTGTGTCCTCTAAGCATGGTACCGGACGAATTTGGGTGGGAGGGGGGCAATAATTTTTTTTCCGTGCCATGTTATTGTTCTTTCATTACCATAATCTGTAGCGTATTCTTTCAACAGCGTAATATGTAGTTTGTATAACCCATCTACGTTTCTTAAGGTAATTGTTATACACACGCTTGGGTTAGTAGTAATAGTACTACTACTAGTAAGGTAGCCACTCTACTTTCTTCCTTTTTGCTTGGCAATAAATTTGCTTCCATATGTAATTATATGATATATGATTCCATAGAATCTCTAGAACTAGCTACAGATGTAGGAGACGTTAGGAGTTGGTTTTTGCTCCAAAATTTATATTGTCTTCCGTGTAATATTTATGTTCTGTAGATTATTGTAATAATATTAAAAACATAATAATGCTTTTAATTTTACATAATAAAAACGAGAAAAAAAAATGAAAGATTGACCTCATCATCATCCGTAGTTCAATGTAAAATTGAGGTTACCATAAATGTAAAGGTGTACAGGCAAGATTTTCAATATCTTTCATATAATGCATATTTTATAGGTCCCCCAAAATTGACATGAAAAAATGTGTTGATTTTATGTTATAAAAGCAATGAACTATTGAAAAGTACATGTATCAAGGTTTACAGGTCCAGTCTGTTGAAAATCTGCAATGTTGATGTTTTTTCATTGTATGATTTTGAATGTCCAGGTGTCAGCATCAGTAGTGAAGAGGATGAGGGGAGAACCTGAGGATGAACCATCATCTACTGGTGAGTGAGGGAAGGAGGGAATGAGGGAATAAATAAATAAATAAATAAGAAAATGATTGCATTAGTAGAGGAATGAGCAGATACGTAAACAAGTAAATGGGTGAGTTACTGACAGAATCAAACAAAAAATGTAAGTAAGAAAGTAAGAACAGGGACATCACAGGGTAGGTAATATGCTTTTTTAATATATACATGTACAATTTTTGTACATAAAATGTACATGCTATAACAGACCAAGTTTTTCTTAACAGGTGCTCCACCATTAGAGCCAGAGGCTGGAAGATCCAGGGACGGCATACCAAGAGAAACACTACTTCCACATGAGCAGGTTTGTTATAGTGTCATGTTGCTAATAGAGTACAACATACATGAGACGACAAGCAGCTGAATGCAATCAGATGCATAGAAAATGTAGCTCATCTTTCATAGATTCACTTTTTTGCATTTCTTAAAATAAAATCATGTTGGCTGATTGTTATGAACAGATTCCCTTCTTTTTTTTCAATCATGACGTAACCTGTATTTTGTTATATTTTGTCTGACTCTGAATTCATTCATCAAGACCTCAATGAAAAGCAGCCAGCAGAATGATTTGAGCATTTCATGAATAAACAGACTCCAACAAACAAACTTTTCATTTTATGCATTGCAGAAAGCAGTTTTACACGAAGCCATACAGGAAAGGGACAGATACTGGCAAGACAAGCTTCAGTCAGTGGAGGAAAAGGTAAAACTATCATACTGCTACATTGAGCTATAAATGCTCTCACATATCAGAAATCGCTTTTTTTTAAACACTACCTCCATATACACATAGTGACTAAGAAGTGTGAGATCAAACCAATGACTGTTTCTTGGCATATTTACATACTTACCCAGCCATTAAATGCATTATGCTATCAGATTTAGTCAAAAGTATGAAAGATGAAGCCAATCTGTTTAAAGCTACAGTTGTAGACTGACACTTATTGTTTGTATATGTTTTGTAAGTTATAATGATTGTTCCCTCCAGAATGCACAGTTGAACCAGCTGACAGTCGAACAGTTCCACAAGGCAGCTGAGGAGGTCGAGGCCAAGTTCATGTAAGTTCACAAATGTTTTACATCTATTATGAATACAACTACAGTAAATAGTGGCAGATGGAAATTGAAGATAAAACTTGTTTACGAATAAAGATTGAGGTGGTGTGAGATTTGGTGGCATATTTTTTGTTTTATTTGGGTCTGATAGGATCACTTACCATATGAATAATATTGCATCCCACAGTCAAAAATGGGAGCTAATGTCAAGATTTAGTTTTGCTCATTGCCATAGTACTATGCTTTTTTTTTCTCCTACAGAAGCTGCTACAGAGAACATTATAGATTGTATTTTTAATTATTTTAAAAAGCCAGCCCACATGATTGTTGTTTTTCTGTGTTGTACCATTTATCCCACAGTAAGCAGCACTACAAACCAGTCTGCCAGGATCTACAGGAGGCAGTCATGACCTGTTACATCGAAAACCCCAAACAGACCCTCAACTGTGCACAGCAGACCAAAGCTTTCACCAGCTGTGTGGAAAATGCAAGATTGGTAGGTTTACAAGCTTCTGAGAAACTGTAACCAGCTTCAATGTATTTTACTTTATGCTGTTGCTAGAATGAACATGAAAGGTATTTAGGGCTTCAAAAAGCCATAGTAGTACTTTTAAAGTGTAATCCTCCCATGCATTCCCATTTGAGATAAAATTCTGGCATATATGAATGAAACTCACCTACCTCATCTTGTATTGCACATGTTCACTACCTTTTCCTCAAGAGGGACTTCCAAATGGCATCTGTGAAGCTGATGTTTAATGATCGTTCTTCATGTGAAGGACTCTTTGTGTCCTTTGTGTCTGCTTTGATGTGAAGGATTTTTTCATGATTGTGACTCTTTATTTGCAATGCAAGCATTCCCTGAGGACTGGTTTGGGTCAACAGGCATAAGGTACATCAGTGTTGGAGATACCTGTTCACCACCTGTCACAGAGGTTATTGTTGGATGTTGTTCATGCCCATGTGGGCTCATATGTGACTGGTTACAATGTTATACCTGTTGTCTGACTGTTTAAACTGTTAGTACACTTAACAGTTCACAGTGGATCTGTGATCACACAATAGCAGAGATGGGTTTAAGTGCTTCGAGTGTTTTTTAAAGCAATTGTCTCTGTTTGCTTCTGATGACAACATCATGACTCTTTTGTATTGTATGTACTTATGCCATAAGTACTTTAGATGTTCATATACATTTGTACTTTAAAAGTTAAACAAGTTTTGTATTCAGATATATAAGCCGTGCAAAGTACACAATTTTAGCCACTTTTTCGTATTCAAAAATTTACCATTGCCTACATTGACCTTACAGTAAATATTTTAATTTCAAGACATACATCAGATTTCTGACCAGATTCTTTCTCTCCCTACATCTCTACAGAGTATGCTACAACTCAAGGCATCATCGTAGCTGAAACATCAAGAGCCTTTCACCTGTACCATCTCAAAGAGTGGAAAGCCAAAGCTTTTTATGACACAATATTATATGGTAACCAGAAATGAAGAAAAGTAGTAACATTTTTGTTAAGTTAGCATAAGAATCTGCATGTGCATGCTTGTGTACAAAAAGTCCCGAAGCCATTTAAGTCTACTGTCATGAGTTGCACAGAATGAGTGCAAAAAAAGACGTCCAGTCCAGCTGCAGTTCATTATTAAGTTGCTAGGTGCTCAGCTGTGTAAAAAGATATTTCGGAATGACAGAAGTTGGTGCTTTACAGTCCTGCTATTGGCACATGGCAGTACAATGCTGTTTGAGTGTCAATGATCATATATCATGCAAACTTATTCCTTTTAATGTATACAGATTTAAGTAACATCTTTAAAAAAAGTGTAACTATCACAATGTTTGTTTCCAAGTTTATGTCTTCCACTGAATGGAAATGAAAATTCCAACTTAATAGTTGCTATGGAAGTACTGCTGACAAGTCAATCATACTATTTGTTTCTATGCCTGTGTTGAGTACATATACATTATATGTACACTGCAAGGTCTGAATATGACAATTTTTTTGCTGCTTGGACTATACATGTATGACAAAATCAGTATGTGAGCGCTCAGGTTTCTTTGCGGCTATTGACAGCTGTAACATTATTACGTTCTAAATTAAATTAAATGTGATGTCTGTTCAATAAAGTAGACCCAAAGGTATAGTGTTGTCTGGCTCATCTTTTATTACATGGATGCTTTAGTTATTTTAAAGAATCTACATGATAAAAGTTGTTAAGATGCAAAAGTTGACAATGAGCAGAAAAGGTATTGATGGTGTAGTGTGAAGAGATCGTCATGCATGGCCTATCAGACAGTACAAAATAAAATTATTACTGAAGATTCCTTCGGTTTTGATTTCATATTTCATGCTCAAGCAATGAAAACTATGTATGGGGAAAATATGTATGGGGAGGGAGTTTTTCTTCACATGTATCTGTTTCCAGTTTAAGTTAAGAATTAAGTGGGCTGTTAAGATAAGTGTATAACTTGAGTGCAGCTCCACTTTGTCCTTAATTGTCTTTGTATTGTTTCTTCAATCAGCAATGAAAACAGTCTTGATAGCTTGAGTATGCTTAAATCATGAACATGAACTTGTTACCTGAGTTGGTACCACACTCTTGATAAGTAAACAGATGCGCGATTAGAGAGATTTAGACACCTTGTTTTTCAGACAAGGTTCGTCTGAACGTCATATGTCTGTCTATGGCAACATGACTCAACAAGTGCGTATTCAAGAAGCCCTTAAAAAATCGATTGTCATTGAGTCCTTTTGTGTCGTCACAATAGCCGTGCCCCCAGCTGTGCCGGAACAAGTGTGCATAAATTATGTTGATGAGGTAAACAGGTGGCCAGCATGGCAAGATGGCGGCGGACCCTCCAAACTCCGAGTTCGCCACAACAGACATGGAAGAGGACGACGACAGCGACTTGGAGGAAGCCTTGCAGGAGTTGCCGCTACGCAGGAGGGAGAGCTCTCGGTCCTACAACAGCTCGGGGTCCGACTGGAGCCTGAGCACGGTCCGGAGCAACTTCGGGGAATGGCTCCTGCGAGAGGAGGGTGACGAAAGAGGGGGAGGGCTGGGGTTACTAGTAGACCAGCAGGATCGGCGGTCGCTCATCGACGGGCTTCTCTGCGAGCTGTACGACCGGGTCCCGTACGGTTTGGGGCGGGACAGCCTCGACAGCGACACCTACACGGAGTATTCCTCCACTTCAGAGGTGCACTGTGCCGGGACGCGCTCTGAACAGGAGCTAGAGCCCTCCCATCTTACGTACACGTCACGGGTACAGAGCGCCTGTCTACGAGAAAAGGGTTAGTAAAATATGGGCTACAAACTTGCTTCTACACTATGCACTTCTTCTTACACAGTAAAATACAACGGGTTAGGTCATCTTGGTTCTATAACAACCGCTCTGTGTTGCGATGTGTTCTGTTAAATGGGTTGACAACTTACAAAACTTCTCTCAGTAAATTGGGCCACAAAATTCCGATACGTAGTTTGTCACATTTGGCATCTGCCAATCTTAAACGTACACAACCTGAACTGAACCTTATTTCACATTTCCAAATCCTATTAAACTAGGTCCAAACGCTTTTGAAATGTTCTAGATACAAGCAGACAGACCTGGGCGTCTGTGTTTACCTGTAACTTAACACTCAGACACCTGTAGGCTGTATTCTAGAGAGAAAGTTAAACATGTCCCAGGACGCTATGTTTGTCCTTTCGATCATTTCAAAACTTGTCAATCAACCACAAAATTGTAACAACCACGCTTAAGAAATATATTCATATATCAGCTGTTGTCGTGGAGGAAGGTTACCCACACAAGTTTCATGTTTTAAACTCCGATAACATGAAAGGAGCGCCAAGATCTGTTAAAATCACAGTTTTATGCTTGGCTGCACAATTTAATTGCTTGTGATTAATACCTATCCGGGTCGCCTTGTCGCAAGATATGATCTATTTGATCTATTTTATAAACGTTTCTCTTAGTTGTCTGTCTGTCAGGGCGCACTGAATAAAGAAACATTAACTTTTAAAATCATGGCAAATATTATTCACATTTTTTAAAGTAACAATACTAGGTATTAACCCCCCTGAGAAATACTCTTTTAAAACTATTAAGAAATCCAGTGTACCAGAATGACACAAATGAATAAGCTCTCTTTGATTGTAATATTACTAATATCCTCTTTTTTCTATATACATGTCAGGATTTTAACTGAAACCCAACATTAATAACCTATGAGCTAAGATATCATGTTGTATGCCCCTCAGCACCCTTAAGTGCCATATGGCCCTAACTCTAGACTGGTACACTAATAAAGTACACTTGTAAAGGTTGAATAACCTGCATCACATATACATGACTTCAGCCACCAGCTATGCCACTATAGATGTAACTTTAGATGTTATTCTGTGTATGGAGGTAAACGTTAGTAAAATCATGCTATGTGACATTGGACGGACACTCCCTTAATGCCAGTGAGTCAAATATAAACGTGATACCAGTGTTTGGGATAAGTAAATATTTATTCTGACTTGAGTAGTGGTAAGGAAAAGGTCATGTAACATCAGATAAAGTATAATATCCTGTTCATCTAAGGGATGACTGCCTTTGGCACTAGGAACAAAATTCCAACAGAACTCAACTTTGTTACAGATATTTTTTTTTTAGATATTTGCGTGCACAGCGTATGTAATGATTGAAATTCACTGTGAAAAAGTTCTGGAAGATCATCAAGCAAGAATGATTTTTAGAAATGAAATCAGGGCAAAAATAGTGTTTGGCTGAAAAAAATGAGAGTATTTCAGGCCAAATGGCACAACCATCATAGGAAAATAATGCTAATTGCCTGAAGTATTTTATTATTCATACAAAGCAAACTGCTGCGTCTGCAGTCCAAGTTTACCAGTGACAAATACAGACTCCTTAATTGCACCAGCCATGTACATGTTTTATGACTGTGGGCTATTTAGGCATGTAGGTTTTATTACACTTGGGGGTAACCATGTAAAAGTCAATGGTAGGCTGGGACTTTTAAAGGCATCCAATGCGATTTCTTGGCAGCAAAACTGGAAATATTCTGAATAAGGCAATCTTTGTGACATTGACACATACTGCTTCACATTAGCACATCATACTTTGGGCTTTTAAACCTGCAGAAACAAGTCCCAAGATGTCCTTTATTTTCTAGGTGGTACCCTAAAAACCAGCCAAGGGCCCTTTCAGTAACCATTTTTCGTCAGAATTTTCGGCATTTTTTCTCCATGAGGGTCAACATGCATGGGGATAGTGTGGTTTCAACTTAGTATGTGGATAAATGACTAGAATGTTGACTTTGAAAAGTCGGGTTTCCAAGCCCTGAAAACTGCACTGGATGGCTTTAACCACCGCTTGGGGTGAGAAGTTTCATAGTGCTTTCAACAGGCTTACCTGCTAGATAAACATCCTGTAGATTTCCTCATGGACAGTTGGCTTAAAACACTATTCATTTTCTATCTGAACTGTATACACTGTATACCATAAGTTAATTGCTGTTTTCCGTGTAATAAACATACTGGCATTTATATATAATATGGGGTCTTTCTTATAAGAACAATATAATATTAATTACAAATTTTGAAAGGTTTAATAGTGAAAAAAAAGACACCAACTAGATATTTTTCCCAAACATCCAAACATACTTACCTTGAAATCACCTGAATCCTACCTACTAAACAATCTTTCACTACCCCAGCTATCTTAGATTCTTATGCTGAGGTCACAATAGATTCCCACACGGGGCCCGACCAGGCAGCTTTTGGGAACAAAAAAATACAGTTTAAAAGACAACAAAACACAGAAAAGTTTTTAATGATAATCATGGGCAATATTTCTGTAAATTCTTGATATAAATTGATAAATTTTCGTTCATACAAACAGCCTGGCCAGGCCCCGATTTGGAAACGTGACCCAAGCCTTAGCATTATAATAAACTCTAAAACTATCCTCCCTGTCCTGGTGCAGATGTGAAGGAGCTGCGTCAGATGGTAGAGGAGCTGCGGAGGAGGACGAACATGATCTCCCAGAAGCTGGTCCGTCAGCTGAAGAGACGCGACCGCCGGAAGAGCAAGCTGCAGAAGAACTGCGACATCCTGACCGCCATCCTGCAGGCTGTGTCGGAGAAAAGAAGTAAGTAACAATGATGACGGAATGATTAAAGAAAAGTTTGTTGTGTGTGGCTCCAGAGTGGTGAATATCTCTGTAACACAGGTTTTGATAGCCAAATACAATGGGAATATGAATGTACCAATAATGCCATCCTCCAGGCTCAAGGCGTCAGAGAAAAGAAGTAAGTAACGATGATGGAATAATTAAAGAAATTTGTGTGTGTGGCTCCAGATATGAATATCTGTAACCTGGTATATCAAATGGGCAATAATAAATACAATGGTATAACTGAGCAACAGCAACCTGCCTGTAGTCCAGGCTAACTAACAACAACCCCCAAAGGTCTCCACTTTTATACTCTGTCCAACTGTGGCCAGGACTGCCATGCTAGGACAGGACTGATAAACCACTCACAATACACTGCCCACAGCCATAGATCCAGAGTGTAACAAACAGTTCCCTTAGCAGACTAAGGGTTATTAGTGCAATGATCCTAGCAAATGCTCCATGACTTAGGCACCAGCTTTAGTGGCTCTGCACTGGGCTTTAGTATTAGCAGTGTGGATTTCTCAGCTATACTGCTAGAAGTGCTGGTGGTTCTGACTTCAGTAAAGAGTTTTCAGAACAGACACACAGTAAGCGATCTTTATGTGTCATTATTAGGATTGTAAATAACACAGAAAGCTGCCACACACATGATGCCACAGGTGATTGACTAAAGCCACGGGTGTTTAACTCAAGCCTGGTAAACCAGTACAATGTGCCCGCGCGATGCCGTGTCAAAAGGTTTACAACTGCAGACACAAACCTGGATTACAGCCAGGTAGTCTGGTAATGTTTTTCAACTTTTGATCAATTTCCAAAGACAACCCAAAATAGACTTGTACTTGTTGCAAGCACGTCTAACCCCCGTTTGGGGAAAAATGACGTTATATTCGGTTTAAAAAAAACCATCCAAGCTTAATTCGTACACACAGATGTCTTAATTTTTCAATACAAGTTTTTTTTTGTTCATGTGTGAAACGGTTGGATTTGCAAGGCTACACATTGATCCATGGTATCTCATGTCCTGTGTCACCCAACGTGCAAAGGTCCTGCAAGAATAATGATTATGATTACTGTAGTTATCAGTATTTTTAAGCCTCAGGCTAAGGTAGGTACTTAGTTACAGTAACATTTGATGTTTGCCCCAGTTTCCTGTGCATGACCATGCAAAACTGACAAATGTACATGTGAATACACGTGTAACAATATGTATTGTTAGTATTAAAGCATTTGTATTATCGCCGGTTCTATCCCCTCCCTTGGGCGGTGCCGCGGTCGCCTGTTCGAACACGTGCCAGCGCACGTGCCAGCGCCGTGTTCGAACAGGTGATCTATACCGGTACCGTTCGAGGGAAGGGGCTCTAGAACCGGCCGGTTACAGATTGAATAAACGAGTTGAGATCAAGCCATTGACGAGTTCAGACGCGCGTCCTTCTTCGTCCTGTTACATCTGGTGGCAGCGGTGCGTTGCCGCTTGCGAGCGGCCGCACCCACCGCAGCGCCATCACGACGATGCCGCCCGACTAGCCAACAGCCCCGGCTGAGCAGAACTTGACCGCCGCCATCGCTACCATGCCGCCCGACCCGCCAGCCCGCTACCCGGCCAAACCGACTCGACCGCTGACAGCCGCCATGCCGCCCGACACACCAGGCCGCCGCTCCGTATCCGGCCACACTGACGAAGAACCCGTCGACGCTACCGCTACGTGCCACGACCTCTTTTGTACCCAGCCGTGCTCCTGTGAACCAGGCCTGCTATGAATTTGCCATTTGTCTCAGACATGCAACCCTGCCCAAGACCGTCAAGATCGTGCCATGCCGTCACCTTCCGGCCCGAGCGGACCGTGCCACGTCGCCGCGTCCCGACCGCCGACCGCCTGCGGAACCCAGCCCGATGACTCCAGGGAGCCCTCGTGTCACAGACGACCGACCCCATCATGAGTAGGAACTGACTTTCTAACATGACGTGACCTGCTAGATCTTTGCTGCGAACTCTCTACCCACAGAACTTTCTAAGACCTATGAACTCTTGTGGTGTTGACTTGCTGTTGCACAATATGTGATGTTTTCTATGTTTGCCCTTGCTCGCACGCCTACGGGAAGCGACCAAGCCGCATTGAGCCTGTGTATTTTTGTGTTACTTGCGAAATATGATGCTTGCCTAGTAAAAAGTCTACGGGACGACACTGCAAGGAAGATCATTTTTGCATTCCCGGATCACACTGTACATAGCTGTGTGACGGTCCGGAAGTCCCCGCACTGCCCCACGCTAGGGATTACGCGAGGAAATGCGAACTTTGCCGAACAACTACAGTGGGACATCCGAAAGTACTCCCTACAGAACTCTCTAACATGGGATACATATGTTAACAATAGTTGTAAATGTGTCTATGAGAATTGATGAGCCAACATATTTCTTCAGAATCTATATATTGCGAAATAGAACAATGGATTTGTAATCAGATTAGATTATGTAACGTATTTAGCATGAGTAGCTTGCAGGTGAGGGCACCTGCTTAAGTAAGGGGGGAGGAATGTAACAATATGTATTGTTAGTATTAAAGCATTTGTATTATCGCCGGTTCTATCCCCTCCCTTGGGCGGTGCCGCGGTCGCCTGTTCGAACACGTGCCAGCGCACGTGCCAACGTCGTGTTCGAACAGGTGATCTATACCGGTACCGTTCGAGGGAAGGGGCTCTAGAACCGGCCGGTACAGATGGAATAAAGGAGTTGAGATCAAGCCATTGACGAGTTCAGACGCGCGTCCTTCTTCGTCCTGTTACACACGTATTAGCATTGCTCTCATGGAGGGGGATGGAGCAAGCCTTTCAAAATTCTGTTGTATGAGTTAAATGTCAATGCAGGACCTTTCTGTGTATGATAGTTTCCAGGTGCCCTGTTTGCTATATTTAGACATAATTAATACTTGCTAAGTTATCACATTATGGTACGTACCTTACAGCACAATTACTGAAGGGGAAAGGCTAATTATTTCTGTCTCCACATGAAATCCTGTATCAATGTTTTATCCTCAACCAACAAAGGGTTAAGTAATGATGTACATGTACCAACAATTTGTTTGTTTGAGGCTTTGTTTTTTCACGAAATACTCAGATTGTTCTGTTGGCCGCTTTTCATTGAGGTCTTGAAAGAGGAGCTCAGGGTTAAATAAAATATAACAGGATACAATTTACATGACTGAAGTCCTAACAAATTCATCAACATATATTGAGTCATAATAAACCCATAGACATACATTGTATATCCTTACACATACATGGTATTACAAAAACACATACAGTGCATAACAAAACGAATATGGCCTGTGTCTGTTCATCTGGGTGGTATCAGCTGTTGCAGAAGTTTAATAGTTGACTTATACTTGTTACAACATTTTGACAGAGGACTGTAGTGAGACCTAAGTAGCACCATCTCTGCTGAACTACTTACTACATGTATACCAGGAAGAGGAAGTGCAGTTCAGGGTAGTGTGCAGTGTGCAAAGATCCTGTTTACACAGAACGTTATGTTGATACTGACATTTGACACGGCTTACTCAGATCATCCATCAATATGATATATGGACTTTTTGACACATCTCTGATGATATGTCTGGCTGGCACTTGACTTTTTATCAGAATGTGTGTATTAGTGACAGATATGTTTTTAGAGAAACAGTCACCTTATCATTTGTGCAATGTATAGATTATATGTATTACACACACTAGTTGCATCATGCAGACAAACCCCTTCCACCACATGACCACAACATTACAAGTATATAAACAGGATTGTGAATGCTGCAAAATATGGCTCCAATATCCTTGCTTTTGATATTGTATTTACTATTGACTTTTGTAATCTTTAATTTGTATGGTCTTAAAATTGAATTTCGTGTAGGATATCCATGGATCTTTGCTACTGGACAGTAAATCGCACATTTTTTTTACAAACATGGCCCATTGTTGGCCAAACTTTTGCCAGAACACTCAAAAGATCGTGGGAAGACATATACTAACTATGCACAGAGATACGGAATGACAGTATTGAACTGATGCAGTTAACGTTGCATGTATTTTAAAACAATGGTTTGTATTTGTATTTATTGGCAATGATTGAGAAGTTCATGTACCTAGTATGGTGTGTCTTCATTTATATACATATATTTCTGTAGGTAACCTGAGTTCAATTTGAATGCGGTGAGAACTGTGACCACCTTATTGTTTACACCCAGTGTCTCCATTGTATGTGTGTTCACATATGATCACACACTGTCTTACCATAATACTGCCGCAGGGTCCACTGGCTAAACTATATTCTAAAGGACGCTTGGCAGCTTTCCAAGTTGTCATTAATCAAAACGATGAAGTGAAAGAAGACAGTATGGAACAGGTTTTTCAAGAAACAGCGTTAACTCAATAACCGCCTACAATTGTAGAACACTAACAAAACAAGGAGTATTTATCAAGTAGACATCAACTCATTTTGCTGCTCTTAGATTTCCCGCGCTGATTTTGACCGAGGTGTTCGAAATAGAACAGGGGGTTCGACGTGTTCGATCAGTAAATGTCCATTGTGGAACACTAGCAGGTATAAGATGGGGGTGAAGAGGGCAAGACCGCAAACCTGCCTGTTATTTTAAATTAACGGGCGCCTTCCGAGCGTTCTTATCAGCACAGAACAGGATCGGAAATGTAGATGTTTATGTTGTTAAGAGTGGTTACACACGGCTATACGTGAGTTACGCGTAGGCTAGATTATTTTACTTCGTTGTAGATTTGTGGAGTGAGATTTGTATTACTGCAACCACCATCCGTTTTCTATTGATGATCAACGACATAATGTGTGAAATTGCAAAAAGTTATGACGTTATGTATGCCCGTAAGCCTTTTAGTTTGACGTCAATTTACTGTTGACCTACGTCGCTAAAGGTTAGAGATACACACACAAAAAACAGATACTCAAGCAACTCCATAGACTCAATCAAATGGCTAGATATCAACATCTACCCAGTTGCTTGAGTATTATCTGTTTTCTTGTGCACCGTTCGTCTAGTATTGACCATAGGGAAGACTGCGGTGTTAGTATAGCAAACGGTCCTAATGTGTTGGAGAGAGTAGTTTGGACGGACAGTTTTTTAAATGATCTTTTATCGGGAATCATGCACGTGTTTAGACCTCCGGCTTACCATGTTTATGAATATTTTTGAGATCGATGATACATGTATCAGTGACCAGTGCCTGTCATCTTATATAATCATGTTGAGAGATCATCACCAGATAGGACATCGTCATCACAGCTGTGGTAACGTCCGCCTTTTCTCATGACTACCTCAGTTCCAAACTTTGGGACACTGTCCGATCATACACATTGCTGGCATTTAAGGCGGACACCACAAACGGACCAACCACGGTGTTGGCATCTTTGAAGACCTGTGTACGTAAACACAGAAAGTTTTTTTATATCCCGTGTGTTCACAGTTGTGACTATATCGTGACATGCACAATGATTGCGCTTGAAATGCAACAAATTCAAACATTTCCAAATGGACAGACACTGAATGTTTTAGTGAAAACAAATGAGCTTCGTCAAGGTCAGCTTTTGTCCGACGGGCGTGAGCTCGTAATGCACAGAGATACGATACGAAGGTAGCTAGCGTCAACACGAGTTCACGCCATCCATGGTGCCAGTTTACTCCTTATGTATCGCCTGCATTGTGACCCACTGGAACTGGTACTAAACCACTCGTCAACAATATTCAAAACACCCCTATCCCCCATGCATACCGGACCTTAAGTACCGGATCAAAGGATAGGCAGCTCACTGGTGAACAGGAAGATCGTGTACTTATTCAAGGGCTGCCTTCCTTTGAACTATACGCAAAAAGCAACGCCCATACGACTTAGCCTCCACCAGGCCTTTTCGAATTCTACGGGAATACGGATCGTAGAATTCGGCAAAAAAAGAGAGTAAAATTGGCTAAGGGAGTCCGGCCAGTCAAACCTACAAGGCGGCCAAACTCCCCTGGTAAATATTCTCCTATATATATATATATATATATATATAGCCAGCTCAGTTAGTCTGGTAGAGAGCTACACTCATTTAAAACGATGAGTACTGTCAGGTCTTCGTCTTTCTGATGGCAAACCCCATTGTCCATGCAAACTGGTTGGAACGTTTTGTTGCAAAAGGAACAATTGAAGTTCGTACAAGGATGAGTGGTACAATGTAGCAGGGGTGCTTAGCGACTTTTCATGACGTCACAAGTGACATAAATTTAGATTGTGGGGTGACGTTTGGGTCATCGGACGGATAGGGGAACTACTGAATGTGTTCGATTCTAAAAGGAATCAGCAAAGACGGGGATGTGTTGTTGGAGAACGTCTTTGTTCTAGTTGTATGCGGCACGTGTTTTTATTATAACATTTGAAGTAAGACTTTCCCAAAACTGGAATGTATCTATTTTTGATGCTGCATCGTCTTTTGTCGCTGTTGTCATTCAGCAATGAAAAGCTAGTACGCTGTGATGTTTTTAAAGTGGCACGGAGCATTGGAGCTTTTTCAAAGTTGCCCGCCCGGGCATTGGCATAGACTCCACGACCGTATATACGTACGTACATGCATGTACAGCAGCAAAACAAGCAACGGCCATATGTAGGACTGCCATGTGATGTGGCGCTTGAATCTTACCTCCTTTGTGTCCGTCCATGTTTCTTTATGTCTGTTCGAATAACTGTGACTCAGACAGTTGTCGTTTTGGTGACGTTTTTCAACCAACAAGAGAGAGCAAGCATCACCATTCAGCAATCGTTGACAAGTTATCAATCAAGTAGTAGTGCAGTATCTATAGAATGCTGCCGTGCGAAGTTAGCAGTGTTTCTAGCGTGGCGTGGGGCATCCTTGTGTGACTGAAAGTCTGCATGCACAGTTTCCTATGTAAAGAAAATTCCAGGGGCCCAACGAGTGTAAAGTTAATGGCGATCCTCAAAACTTTTCTTTAAACGTGACGGTCAAGTTACGCAACTTGGCATCCAAAGTCATGGACACTACTTCAAGTACTAGTAATTATATTGCTGTGGGCATTCTGTGGCGGCAAACTCTTCGTACTTTTTTCTTATTTACCAAGGACTTAATGCAGATAAAAGTCGACTTTGTTTCGCAGTTGGGGTTTGCTTCTATGAATAGAAGTGGTACTCGTTCGCCATGGCGAGGCTTTGGAAATGTTTAGATTCTCGTGTTTCTCATACCTTTAAACAAAGACCGCAGGCAACGTTGTAACTCGGTAATCTGCGCACGTTTTCCGAACTCGTCCAAGTTTAAGGCAAGACTAACCCTGAGACAACAGGGCCTTTGTCTGTGGTAGTCCGCACAGGTTCACACAAGTGGTTTGTATCTTGGCAAACTTCTGGTAACCAAAGAAACAACGTGTTCTAGAATGCCGACACTCTGCATAGTCTTACATAGTCAACAGTGGCGCGTGTGAAATACACCGTAACAATCGGGTCATCTAAAGTATTCCTATGCAATGCCGACAGACCATGGAAGTAAATGGTACGTGGAAGAGGTAACTGTAAACTGACTATAGCATATTTTGGATTGTTCATCGATTACACCATGGGCTACAAAATATGTACTATCCGACAGCATGGAGGAAAACATTCCTTTCGGTGGGAATAGAAGTGGCAAAATGGTGATAAATGACGTTAAAATGACGCCCAAGGTCTTACACAACGGTGAAAGCTGTGTAAGTCGGATGAATGCACTTATACCGTGCGGTGACAATGTTGCAAACCCTGGTGGCTAGAAGTAGCCAAGAGTGTCCGGTAGCGGATCGTGGGGAGCGGACGAAAACTAAAAAGGCTGACACTCAGGCTAGGCTGGGAGACGCCTGGATGGATTCACTGTTGCTGTTGGATCTGTAGTTCGGAAACATTTTACCAGGTGGCACTTCGCTACTCCGAAAGCCGAAGAAAGCGGATATTGCCGTTTACCTGGAAAAGTAGGCGATTGCAGTTACACCACATCAGCAGCAGCAACGAACAGGAACAAATGGAACAAATCCGTTTCAGAATAATTTAATTTTTCTTTATGAAGTAAGTGAAACGTCGATTCCCCTGGAAACCCTTAGTAATACAGTACTAATACCAGGTACGCTTTAGAAGATACACCCTTTTCTTGGCGTGAAGTTAGAAACCGCTAGAAGGCGTTACTTCCCTATTTTTGAGCCACCTGCAGCGATGACGCCTTCGGGTTGGTTCGCCAACGTTCTGATCGTAAAGTCAGTCTTTCACATCACAAATAAGTACTGCTTTTACGTGTATGTGACTGTCTTTTATATTAAATCAACAGAAGGATGACAAGTTACGATTCACTACTGTTCTGTGACAGTTACGGAAAAGTAAAAAGATAGGGCTTTCTCGTTTGGTAACCAGGGAGTGGGCAAGTGATATTCTTAATATGAAAGAGCTAGGCTAAATGTGTACACCAAAAAAACTTGCATCCTTGAATTTTAAAAGGATTTTTAACCAGTGAAACTACTTAAGCTCCACTGATGCGTTGACTTTTCCATCTCTAGGCGGAAGCTTATTTCTATTGACGTTTTAGTGCGGTGTCCTCGCCGCAGGTCCATGTACAAGCGCGTACCGACTTTTGCGTGGGCGGAATTCTCACTAATGGAACAGCATTCACTGCACGAAAAAACAAGTTTTTTTGCAGGTAGCTGTTGTATCCAGTACCGTGCTTTATCCAGAACGTTCCCATGCTCAGACACGGTTCTGGATAGTCCACGCGTATCCAGAACCGTGCCGGGGGCAAATCTACCTTCTTGGATACGCGGAGACTATCCAGAACCGCACCTGAGCCTAACCCTAACCATTGGAACAGCATTCACTGCAAAAAAACACAAGTTTTTGCAGGGGAGCTGTTGTATCCAGAACCGTGCTTTATCCAGGACCTTCCCCATGCTCAGACACGGTTCTGGATAGTCCACGCGTATCCAGAACTGTTCCGGGGGCAAGTCGACCTTCTTGGATACGCGGAAACTACTAGTATCCAGAACTGCACCTGATGCTAACCCTAACCATTGGAACAGCATTCACTGCACGAAAAAAACCATTTTTTGCAAGGTAGCTGTTGTTTCCAGAACCGTGCTTTATCCAGAACGTTCCCATCAGACACGGGTATGGATAGTCCACGCGTATCCAGAACCGTGCCGGGGGCAAATCTACCTTCTTGGATACGTGGACACTATCCAGAACCGTGTCTGATTCCAAGTGTTTTTTTTTTTCGCAAGGTACTAGTAGCTATTGTATCCAGAACCGTGCTTTATCCAGAACGTTCCCTTGCTCAGACACGGTTCTGGATAGTCCTCGCGTATCCAGAACCGTGCCGGGGGCAAATCTAGTCTAATTATCTAACTATGCTGGCTATATATAGGAGAATATTTGCCAGGGGAGTTTGGCCTCATTGGGGTTTGACTGGCCCTTCGGAGGGAAAGAAACAACATTCATCGGCCTGACTCCCTTGGCCATGGCGCCAATTTTACTCTCCTTTTTGCCGAATTCTACGACCCGTATTCCCGTAGAAAGGCCTGGTGGAGGCTAGGGCAAATCTACTAGTACCTTCTCGGGATACGCGGGAAATATCCAGAACCGTACCTGATCCTAACCCTAACCTAGTAATTCAGGCATGAAACTAGATAGGCGCCTGTTCTGTATACGATAGTAGGTATGAAATCATCATGGGCGACGGGCTTTGACGTCATGTAAAAGTCGGCCCACGTTCATTCGATTGCCATCGATTTTGAGCCACTCCACTCAAATTGGGGGAGGTGGCAGGTCATGAAATTTTAACCCCTCCTGATTCATTTCTTAAAAGAGCCGTCGAAGGAGTGATCTAGTTCATTCTGTTCTGACTTTTACTTCTGCCGTTGTTTCCAAGTAAGTAAGTTATACCCGTTCACGAAGAATGTCTGAAAATCTCTGTAGAAAATCTCACGTTGACCCCTTAAAGTTATAAATTGGAATCTCCCTTACTATATACATGTACCATTTTTAGAAAACCTGCCCTTTAATTCCGTATATGATACATGTGTGCAAGCTCGGCTACCATCCTTGTAATCACTTCCACGAAGCCACTATTTTTATCTGCAGTCCTCAATGAAAATTCTTCGTTGCCACGCTACGAGAGCATCTTAATCTGCCTTTCTCAAATACCTCTGCTTACAATCGGTACACCGCGTACACGCGAGGGAGAGTTTGTGTCCACCTAGATCCCGGTAACCAAGCCGACCATTGAGACCCGGTTTTAAATTGGCTCAGGCTGCCCTGGCAACGAGCGCAGGTACCCCGGTAACGAGTGCGCACGTCCGGGAGCGGGGCTGTTGATGTGCGGAAGCGTGCGCGTTCGTATCTCAACACAACACACGACGTACCGACGGCCCAGCGTCAAGTGGAGAGGGGGTCGCAAAATGGGGGTTTCACTTCGCTATCAACAACTAGCCGTTCTAGCCTATATACAATTGAGAATTCGAGAACCTGACGGCCGCACGTTCGCATCTCAACACAACACACGACGTACCGACGGCCGGGCGTCAAGTGGATATAGGGGGTCACGTTGGCGCAAAATGGGTTTTTCCACTTCGCTATCAGCAACTGGCCGTTCTAGCCTGTCTATTTATCGAGATTCTTGCGGCCTGTTGTATCCAAAACTGTGCTTTATCCAGAACTATGCTCACTCACGGTTCTGGATCTCTAGCCTGTCTATATTAAATCGAGAATTTGAGATCCTGTTGAATCAAGAACCGTGCTTTATACAGAACTATGTTCACCCACGTGCACGGTTCTGGATCTCTAGCCTGTCTATAATCGAGAATTTGAGATCCTGTTGAATCAAGAACCGTGCTTTATCCAGAGCCACGGTTCTGGATTGTCCGCGCGTATCCAGAACCGTGTCTTGGGCAAATCTACGTTCTTGGATACGCGGAGACTATCCAGAACCACATGCATGCTTGGTCCTAACCCTAATCCCTTCAGGCATAGAACGAGATAGGTCTAAGGTTCTGGAGAAGATGGATGGACCCGCCCAACTAACTACCCCCATTGACATTGTACTGTATGTCGTACAAAGGCCTAGGGGGGCTATTGACTTGCTATATGAACGTATCTTTTGGCTACGTGAAAAATGAGAGGGCTTAGGGAGCAAAATACACAGACAAAATGCCTTGTTGAAATAAAGTAGAAACATACATATTATTTCAATGACGACTTAAAAAGTTAGATGCCAGTATTTCACAAGACCAATGTGCACTGTCGCGTATGCCAACGTGCCTTACTTTTTTTAATCACATCCTTGCAATATTTTTGGAACAATGATTGGGTCAAATACGTTGTCATCCTGCCTACACAGCTTTTTTACATCGTTCGTTTTAGGACTTCGAAAATTTGCTTGGTCAGAACAGTTCTTCATAAAAAGAACCGTCAGAACTGGAGACCGTATCCGCCTGTGGTGTCGACGTGTGTGTGCGTCTTCTCTCTGTAGTCTCTCCTACTGACGTCACGGGCCAAAGGGCAATATTTGTTCAGCAGACAGCCCCCTGTTCATGATTACACCAGCTTAACAAGCGTCTGGCAATCGCACAAAGTAATCAAAGGACCAGGATCTGATTGTGAGATCAGAGCTACAAGAGCCGTAATTTGCGTCTGCCGAATTGCGAGCTGAAAGACGACCCGTTGCCTTTGCCCACATGCAGAAGTGAAATTTCATGTTACTAATTGAATAGCTTTCTTCAAAATATACCGTTCGAAGGAAAGGAATGCTGCTCGTAAATGTTTAAAATTGGAGCTTATAGCATCGATTTATGCAAATATATGCTGCTTCACGAAACTGGTTGATTGCAGAAGTGAAATTCCATGTTACTAATTGAATAGGTTTCTTCAAAATCTACCGTTCGAAGGAGCACTGTTAGTAAATGTTTAAAATTGGAGCTTATAACATCGATTTATGCAAATATATGCTGCAGCACGAAACTGATTGATTTCCCTCATTTGGAAACGTACTGAGGGCGATGAGGTCATGTTGGAACGTTAATTAATTTCTCCAGAACGTAGCCGCTGTCAGACGAGCCAAGGTCGTGGCGTAATGAACTCATCAAACCATCTTTTCTTCCGGAGACGGACTCAGAACGAACAGAGTAATGTAGATATTGCATCTCATAATGATATCATTCTTTCAAACAAAGTGTTTTGCACATGTTTTTCGAGATCGTAGATTTAATTCTTGTCGGTTAATAATTCTGAAACGGGGTGGCAGGAGAGGGTATTGGGCACAAACCATCTCTTTTCGGAGACGGACTCAGAACGAACAGAGTAATGTCTATATTGTATCTCATAATAATGTCATTCTTTCAAATAGTAGTATTTTGCACCTGTTTTTCGAGATCGTAAATTTAATTCTTGTTGGTTAAATATTCTGATACGGGGTGGCAGGAGAGGGTACTGGGCACGAACCCAGGGGCCGCAATATTCCTCCACTTTGATGAAACCGCGCATTCTTTTTGATTAAAGTCGGCTATTGATCTGCCCGAAAAATGACGCCCAGCGTTCATCATGTTAAGGCTGCGGAAGGGTTACGGTCGGGGCTGGGTATGTTAGCCCGTGTCGGTGGATTCATCTCGCCAGCCACCGTAGCTAATCCTCTTCAAACAAAAGTGTGAATGAAATGTTGATACAATTCTTACATACCTGAAGTGTGTGAGTACTCGAGTGTACGTAGTAGACCTCTCGGCAGACGCTCGGTAGATGCTTGTCGGTGTCTCCAGTGGTTGGTGTACCACTCGACGCCAAACGTACAGTCGGTCTACCGTCACAAGCAGATATGGACTGCTCCATTATATTTCAGAGCCGGGGCCAGAATAATGCCAGGATTATGGGACAGAATATTCTGATACATCAATAAAGCAGTGCGGCTCTTTTCCATCCACGGTGAATAGAGTTCGGATATCAAATATTTGCAGAATCGCTTGTCGTTTTGAAAGGGAGAAACTGTCAGTGTGGGTATACAAGGGCCCCATCCTGTATAATTTAGTCGCGCCGCGGCGTTTTATTAATAATTCATTAGCCAATTCATCTGAGCGCACAGCCTGTTCCTGCATGTGGGCGTGCGTTATTGGGAAGCGGTGCCGGTGACGTCAAAGAGAAGACGAGTTTAGCCCCTGGTGGAGGGGCCATCAGCGAGCGTACATTTTACTCTTACGTGTGCGGTGAGAACTCGGGAGATAACGGTTGGCTGTGTTTCTCCAGGCAACGGGGTTTGGCGGTGATCTGTCAGCAAGCGTGGTGTACTGTATGTCTCTAGATTGCGTACCGTTAGCGGAACTGTATCACAACAGGAGCGCTAGCTAGTATCTCTGAGCGCCGTTGTTGTGCTAGGGAAGCCGGCGTGCTGGTACGTTTCTTCCGGTCGAATCGTCAGAATTTCCCTCCTCACTACCTCCCCGTGGTGCTGAAAGCGTGATGGTTAGTTCGGCGGCGTGAAACCGGCGAGTCTTGTTGTGCAGTTTGTATTCAGCAACAACGCCAGGACTCCGTGTGGATCGATCGCGAGCGGCGGGAGCTAGCGAGCTTCAGCGGTAATGGCCACAGTGGTGAGCAGAACGGTGCCCGGCGCCCCTCAGAAAATGTCGGGCTCGGCCACCGCGCAAGGTAACGTTTCGCCTTCCCTAGCTAGATCCGTGCTAGCTTTTTGGCGCCGTACGATCTTCTTAATGTTACGTTTTCCCCCTACACGTGTGTGTGTGCCTCCACGGCGCCGCAGGATGGATTCGCACACGCACGTTGGCGGTCTGTACCGGTTTGTTTGTGATGGAAAAAAAAAACTTGCGCCATCGTGCCCCACAGGCCACACGTACCCTGTTAGTTTACCCATTACGGTATTTGCTCATTCCCTTTGTCTTCTACAACCTTACGTCAAACGTATTATTGATCTCTTTCCCCCATCAACGTTAAGATATTTTACAGCCTATAGATTGTGACGCTTAATGTAGATTGAGTGAATAGTGTTTGTGTTATAAGCGCAGATATTTGGTTTGCGTCCTCTTGACCTATGGCGCCTCCTCTCTCTAGGCTAGCGTGCGTGCGTGCGTAAAGCCCAATAAAATGTTCTATTGTCCACTGCATACTTAAATTCCAACATCGCCTATTGGGCATAGGGATTAGGCCTAGAACTGTATACTGTATACCACGTTCTCTGTCCGTAGAGCTTTGTAAAATTTCAGTGCAACCAACGTTGTACTTTCCTCTCTTCCAGAAAAAAGACAGCAATACAGTGTATGTACATATAATACTAATAGTCATTGTATATTGAACTGAACTACTTGTGAGATTAGGCCTAGAACTGTATACCACGTTCTCTGTCCGTAGAGCTTTGTAAAATTTCAGTGCAACCAACGTTTTACCTTCCTTTCTTCCAGAAAAAAGACAACAATTTACAGTGTAGTACATAATACTACCACCTAATGGCCATTTGTATACTGAACTGGACTTATTATGTGTCCTAAGAATAGTAGTACCTACTTGAGAATTTTTTTAAATCCAATTTTAACGTCATTTCCCCTCGAAACGGGGGTTAGATGTGCTTGCATCGAATGCAAGTCTTTTTTTTGGAGCAAGATTTTTATGGCAGGATGCCCTTCCTAAGCCAACCCAAACCCTAGTAGGGCCCAGGATCCCTCTAACTGAGAATTGTATTCTTCTTCTTCTTCTTATCCGAGTTTTACGTCTATTGATTCCCCGATTCGGGGGTATAGACGTGCTTGCACAGGTGCATGTTTGGGCTTGTCATTTTGCCCCTCAGCATGCTGAGGTGCACAACACCAAGCCTGTGCAAGACTTTTTTTTTTAAGCAAGGTTTTTACTGACTGGATGCTCTTCCTAACGTCAAACTCTAAAGTTTTTGACAGCTTTCAGAGACTGGCTGTATGAGGAAATGTGTGTTAAGTGCCTTTCCCAAGGGCACAACATCGGGGTATGTAGTAGGTGGATTTGAACCCAGGGCTCCTGGGTCCCGGGCCGAAAGCCCTACCACTATACCACACGACGCCATGTATGCTGCTGGAAAAGCTGAGACGCGAGCTAGTTTGCTCCAAATTGGAGACCAATTCCTGCTCCGGTGTTATATAACATCACCAATACAGGAGCTTCCTTCCAGGCCGTACTTGGCAATAAAATGACATTAGGAAGTCCCTTGTTACAGGAATAACGATCGCACCACCCACACATTGACGTAGGGGAGGTATAAAACGTAAAACTAGAGCCTGTAGGAGCCAAATGTGAGAGTAACAGAGAATACACAGCTGGTGGTAGTTTGTCATTAATTTCTTAATTTATCACGTTAGTACCTTTAAAATGATTACTAGTATGATATTACCAAGTGCATTGCTTAGTGTAAGCTTCAAAAATCGTTTAGCGTTTGTTTGATATACGTGTACCTTTGTATCTTGAATGTTGAACAGTTCTAGTGGCTCGATAGATGAACATAGTTGTTTATGAAGGTAAGAAACACATCGTTGATAAAACGTGAAGAATCGTGAAGCCATAGCATTGGTGACTCAGGATGTTTAGAAAGAATTGTTCATTACTCAACATTTTTTAAAAAGGAGCAAAGGCTCTGTAACGTTATATTGTACCGATTGAAGAAAAAACTATGACCTTTGTAACGTTCCTTGGCTGATTTCTTAATACATGTATTGGTTCTCCGGTGTTTTGCTGTTATTGGATGAAGTTTGTTTAGGATACTACTGCACCTGTCTGGCATTTGTAAATAGTGTAGCTAAGGAACCGACTGGCAACCAAGCTTCAGTACAGGGATGGGTTTTGGTTTCAGACAGTACCGTGGCATTGTTTTCCTTGTGGTTATGGCAGTTGACTCAGAATGATACAGAATCTTACGGTTCTAGGTTCGAATCCCAAGCAGGTGCCGATGTTGTGCCGTTGGGAAAGGCAATTTAGTAACATGAATTATTTTATGGCAGTTGATTTAATTTGCCAGTCATGCAAAACAAAATCTCCTCATGACCCAGATGGTACCAGTATAAAACATACCCACGTTGTTTACACATGGGAATGAAACAAACACTGGAATGACCCCAACAACGGATACACTAATAGTGTATAGGTTGATACAAGTATATTACAGACCTAGCTTATCAATATTTGTGGGAATTTTCTGGAAGGTAGTCAAGCTGGCACACTAACTACCTCCTGAACATATAACCATTACATATATTTTTAACATTTAAGAATGTGATTGTATACCTAATGTTGATGTTTTTCTATGGGAAGTGCACATGATTGAGAAGTCAATACAGGGTATGTATGCTGCAAATACTGACATTTCATTTTACTGGCCTTTTGAGTGTTTGAATCACTCACACACCTTTTTTTATCAACAGGCTGGAAATAAAGTGAATTTGTATCTTCTCCCTAATAAAGAGTGTTACATGTATGTTGACAGATATTGCTTTTCATGTTTTTCTTTGCCTTGTGTTACACATTATGAATCAGCTGTAGATTGTAAAATGTTGGAACACCATGGAATAACTGTAATGTGGTATTTCTTACTGTTTTTCAGGAATTGACACAAGAATGAAGTTCAGCATAGAGCCCATGCCAGGCAAGAAAGGCTTCAGACAGGTGAGAAAAAAGCTTTATCATTTAATTATTTACTACTTTCACTTTATAGAATTTTGTACAGTCACACATAATTTTAACTTAACCTAGAAGGGCATGTTTTTGTTAGCGTGTGTTTGGATGGGTGGATGGATGTTTGGATGTGGTTTAGCACGATAACAAGCTATGGATGGATTGGGATTGTCATGACATATGGTAGGTATTGACCTATTGAAGAAATAATTAGATTTTCTACCCCTGGTGGCTTTCCTTAGTACTGCAGTGAAACTTCCAGTTTTGATATCTTGTGTTCTGGACATGCTAGTTAAGGCTTAATATGCTCTACATGTATGTAAGCTCTATCTGCATGTAAGAACGTCTTTTACCTAGATTGAGACAGTGATCAGTTGAATTCAAAATATGTGGAGGGAAGCAATTTAGTCTTTAGATTGCATTTCAATTCTCCAGACATGGCAAATTATACTTGCATTATGAAATTGGGTTAGGCAATTTTTGTTTCATATACATGTACTACATCATTTCATTTAATACATAGCAACATACACTATTATATATAATAGCAAACCAGGAGCATACAGAGACAAATGTGTGCTATTTCCAACTGTACACGGTTTAAAATCAATAATCATACATCAGTGCCTCTACCTGCCACATTCTATGCCGAAGGGATTGCGGTTTGGTAAACCAAGACATGTAAGTCACAGCTACAGCATGTAAGCTCGCTGCCATGCATATCCGTCCATTTGGAAAAGCCTTGAGCTTCAGTAATGCTACATCGTGCATCCCGCGCTGGGCTTACTTCCACCAGATAGGAGGCAGAAGCTGGCTCCAGGGTGTAAGGGTGACATATCAAGTGGAAATGTTCCATTTCGGTACCGTGACGTCATCTTTCCCGCTCTGACTATCAGCAAACCAATCTCCGTTTATGGAAAGCAGACATTTGCGCAATGTAGTATGAAAAGTATGATGTATATAGTAGCTAGCTCATATTCAAGAAATTACTTTGGCCATATATATAAGTATTATGTATACATAGCATTATGATAGTATTTCGGAATCCATATATTTGTTAACGAAGCCAAGCAGAGAATATATTTTGGAATGCATCCCTCTCTGAAACTGAACAAGGCAGAATCAGATCCAATATTTGTGACACAGATGCTCATTAGGGGAAGGTGAATGCTGCTCTTTGATCAGGATTCCGGGCTGCAGACATGAGGACTGTCTGACCCAAAAAAGCAGGAAAGCGTCTCGAGAACATTAGATGGCTTTCCTGCCTATAAATCAGTTCCTGAGCATTGATCAAGTGAGGAGTGCCTTCGTGCAGGATGTTGTGTGGAGAATTCTTATGAGGAGTTCAATGACATTTTGAGTCAGGGCTCGAAATTCATTTTTGGGAATAGGTCCACTGGTGCACACAACCTAAAAAATTAGGTGCGCAAATTTTTTGGGTGCACCATATGAAACAAAACCTAATTACTGATCTTACTGCTCCTGTTCTAAGCTTGAATCTGGAATGGGAGCTAACTTCAAAATCTTACTACAAGAAATTTAAAGATTTTATTATTTTTCTGACCCTTTGATGCCAAGAATATCCTGTATACTATTATACATTTAATATGTAAAAAATACCTACAAAAATATTTGGGTGCACAAGTGCACGCACAGAAAAAAACTGGGTGCACAGCTGCAAATTTGGGTGCACTATGGTGCACATGCACCCAGTATTTCGAGCCCTGTGCCGGATGTGCGAGGAGAATTCATATGAGGAGTTCAGTGACATGTTGAGTACTGTGGACTGTCTGATGGTGAACACCAGAGGGACTCTCCCTCCATCTGTGTGGAAAATGTTGGAAAACTTCAGTAGAATTTTGATAACGTCTGCGCCAGAGAGAAATATGAATCTTTCAGTTTGCCGTTTTTGTGGTGACACATCCACCACATGCCATCAGTACTCATGTCAGCAATATATAAAGGTCCTGTCACTTCTACTGTGTTGCTAAATTTGTTTTGACTGTAAAGTGCTAACTCAAAGATACCACAAAAGAGCACAAAAGCTTTGTGATGTCATTTCACTCGCATTATTTTTACCTCCTAATTCTCAGTTTACCTGTCAAGGGCTCATGTGGAAATCGGCCCTATTCTGCCTAATAACTACCCATATGTATCCAGGATTGTCAAATAAATGAATGAATTCTAACTTTATCTTTGCTGTGCTGCAAAATTGAGCTGCTGCAAACTTAAAGGAAACCTACAGTAACCCAGATGCCTAACCAGTCTATCTAACATCAATAAACCTTTCAACCAAACCTTTCAACCTATCAGTAAAAGAGACATTTCATTTTACACATGTGAAAGCGCCCGAAGCGTATGTACTGCTTCGCAGCACACAAAGTGCAAAAGGCAACCAACCATCTCTGGAAATAAAAGTCTTGTAGATTAGCAGACATGGTAACTAATGACATCGCTAGTAAGACTCCAGGTCTAAGTACATGTACTCTTCAAACATGTCCTTTGCTATTTGTCAAGCAGCTGCCAAACGAACGTTCTTGTAGGATCTCCAGAACAAAGTGGTTCATTGATTGCTGCCAGATTGTAAGAGGAGTCCGGCGTGTTGCATTAAGTTACTCTCGATTGATAAGACTTCATTTCCGCCACAGGCCCTAATATAATCAAAAGTTTACGCACTTGGGCCAAAGGAAATTGAGTCAAGAAGTAGAGAGACCTTTTGAAGGATTCTTGTAGTGCGTGATGAAGGTTAGACATCCAGGTAATACAATACACCAAAAGGAGTTGCTCAAGCTACTGGATTTTCCAAAATCATATCCAGTTGCTTGAGTAACTGCTTTTTGGCGATTCATGTAATGATTTCTTTTTTAAAAAATCTGGATAATTTTATGAAATTGCTCTTATGGCTGAGACATATCAAATACTAGACAAATTATTTCAATCCAACCTATCATTCTTCATGTTACTTTATGGAAAAGAAAGAAATATCTCCAAGTACATAAACTGGTGAAAAATATGTCCTGTACTTTTCCCCAGTGTTATGATAGCCATATGTTTGGCAGCTATCTTCAGTACTGCAGTACAAGCCAGAGCGACAGCAAAGCCACACGACCCTCCATTTTTAGAAAGCAATCTATTTCACAAGCCATTTTCCTGTCACAGAGTCCCCATAACTCACGGATGGCCACACATTTTGATACTGGCTCTTTAGAGGAAAGATTAGCTAGACCCACCGTGGAAAGGGATCCGTTGGCTCAATGTTTGAAAACGGGGCCATTCATCATCACACAACAGAGTGTGAATAGTAATGTTCTGACCCGCTCACATCTCCGTAGGAGGCTTCATTTGTCTCCAAGATGCTCATCCGAGTTTACATGACAGAATGGGGTTAATAAAGAGGAGGGACGTTACATGCATTATGCATTTTCTGTGGCACAGGGCTCGAAATACTTTTTCGGCATTATATTATTGGTTTATTTGTATCAACATATTAACAACAACACATCTCGCAGCCTTGACATACAGGGCTGAATTCTGATGTTTGTTTACAATATAAATCATTAATTGATAGTAGGGAAATACCAATGTAATCATGTCAGATACTCTACCTAAACAGGTGCAAGTAACATTGAAAATTACCTGCACCAGACACATTTTACCTGCACCACTCAGAATTTAAGAAGTGTGGCTCCTACTAAAAACTGTTAACATTATTTTTTTAGACTTACACTTCACAGATGGTAACAGTCAATGCAGCAAATAAAAATCCACATACATCTACATAACCCAGCACACAGACCAGTGCAGGTTAGGACATAAGAAATATATACCTGCACAGCACCAATTTTACCTGCACTAACCTATATATACCCAGTACATGAACCAGTGCAGGTTAGGACATCAGAAATACCTGCACATCCCCAATTTTACCTGCACTAAGGTGCATGTGCAGCCAGTATTTCCAGTCCTGTACGTGGTGAGATTGTTGAGGATCCCAAATGCAAGGGCAGTGCTTATGAACGTTTGTGATGCCCTTTCATCGCATCGCACTGTGTGGGATTACTACAAACAGAAACGTATCAGGATCCGAGTAGGTTCTGAGGTTCGGGAAATACCTGAGGTGTTACGGGATCTTCCTCATCACTTTGGGGATGGATGGAGGCTGCGTTTGCACAAACCCCTGCAGACCTAGCATGCTGTTTCCATACATAATATGAGACCATTGGTAGAAAATATCTGGGATCTACTAAAAGTAGTGTTTTTCACCCAGCTTCGATTTCTAACTATATTGTGATTCATTTTAACACAATTAAAGTGATTAAAGGTTTTTATATAAACACATGTTTCGCTTGGAAGAAGTGACAATGGAATATGTACAGAATCAACAAAAAATTCACAAAAATGAATGAAAAAAGATCTCCAGAACAAGTCTACATACTTAATGGAGGTATGAAATCTTTTATTTCCTGTTTTTCAGTGGTTTGATGCAATGAAGGCTGTCGTCCGTCTGCCGCACGGTCTTCCCAGCGAGTGGCGGAAAAGGGTGAGTCTGGAAGATTGCGAAAACATCATTACGCCGGAAAACCATTCCCACATAGCGTGTATACGGGATGTGTCTTATCGCCAACATACAGACGTTAATATACAGCATTTTCCATAATGATACAGGCCTGATGGACTCTGAAAGACCCCCTAAAGGCTGAACCAAAATGATGCATCGAAATGATTCTGCAAAATGACATCGCGTCGCAATCATTCACGGTGCCTGACAGGTGTAATATAAGGCTTCCAGTAGTGTAAGTTGCTTATCACACCAGTACAGATGATGTGCACGGTGTGTTCCGTTTCTACCAGAAACCATGGAAGCGACCATTATCTATCCAGGGTGCCGTCTCAAAATGCCAGCAGCCTCTGGGATGTACCACTTTAAAGTCGGGGGAGGACAGCATCACACAAAAAACTTAGTTCCTGCCTCCTTAATGTTGTCATTTAGTCAGATTTTTGGACAGGAAAAAATTTTCCTTAGCTGATTTTGTTAAGAATTGAGCTGAAAATCTTATCATGACATACTGATATTCATTCCAAAAAATGTTATTAACTTACATGTATAAATATGTACCATGTTACCTTGTATTCCACATAATATCATGTTGGGAGTAGGATAACTATGATTGTACATTGATATAAATAGACTATTTTGTGCCACTGTTGTACAGTCATACAAAACATTGCTTGCAAACCATCATTTCCAAAGATTTCAGCTCAAATGCATTCCAGCCGTTCAAGCCTACAATTGTCACGTAACTGCCAATGCACGGAAAAATATGTCCAATCCCCAGCACACAGTGGAAAACATGCGACTACAACTCAAAGCAATCTTACATTGTTGAACAGTCATGCAAAATACTGTTTGTAAACCATCATTTCCAAAAAGATTTCAGCTCAAATGCATTCTAGCCGTTCAAGCCTACAATTGCCACGTAGCTGCCAATGCACGGAAAACTATGTCCAATCCCCAGCACACAGTGGAAACACGCGACTACAACTCAAAGCAATCTTACATTGTTGAACAGTCATGCAAAATACTGTTTGTAAATCATCATTTCCAAAGATTTCTGCTCAAATGCATTCTAGCTGTTCAAGCCTACAATTGCCACGTAACTGCCAATGCACAGAAAACTATGTCCAATCCCTGGCACACAGTGGAAACACGCAACTACAACTCAAAGCAATCTTACATTGTTGAACAGTCATGCAATATACTGCTTGCAAATCATCATTTCCAAAGATTTCAGCTCAAATGCATTCCAGCCGTTCAAGCCCACAATTGTCACGTACTGTAATTCCTGATTTTTTCACGGTACTGTTATGTTCACTGCTTTCACTGTCACTTCTGTACCTCGAACTTATCATTACTGTTAACAAATAATTCCTGGACTTTCTTTTTCCTGCACCTGTCACCACCGTGAATATATAGTTCCGTGAACACGGCCATTTTTCTCAGACCCTGAACTTTTGCTACCGTGAACATAAAGTGAATTACAGTATACCTACTACCAATGCACGGAAAACTATGTCCAATCCCCAGCATACAGTGGAAACACGCGACTACAACTCAAAGCAATCTTCCTCCGCTACCTTCTGTCTATAGACAGTAATCCCCAGGTAATAGCCTTCATTTCCCATGCAGATCAGTCTGGAATGGGGACCGTTATCTGGGGATGAGCTGTGCCTTTTCATCAGGCAGGAACTGGCACAGCTAATTGAAAGCCATTCTTTACCAGGGCTCAAAATACTGTGTGGCGCACCCAAATTTGGAGCTGTGCACCCAATTTTTTTGTGGGTGAACCAGTGCACCCAAAATTTTTTCATAGGTTTATGTATGTAAAGATGTTAAATGTACAGTGGTATACAGCATATTCATAACACCTTAGTGTAAAAAAGATAACATTATAAAACATAATTAGTTATTGCTGATATTCTAATTATTTTTTATCTTATATGGTGCACTCAAAAAAATCTTTTGTGCACTCAATTTTTTAGTTTGGGTGCACCAGTGCACCTATTTCCAAAAATGAATTTCGAGCCCTGCTTACAAACGAGGGTTACAGTCAGAGAGGGGGTGCAGGGGTGATTTAGTGCAGTCGTGCGGATAATAGCGGTAAAGTTTCCTGTAGGGTTGAAGTCACCCTGCCTGTCCAGTGATGTCACATGAGACATCTGGAGGATGGCTGGTGCATTTGAAGCAGCGCTGTTCGACAAATCCCAGCGTAGCTGGTCAATCTGACATGGAAAGGTCGTTCAGCACCAAGGACAGGTTGTAACAACACTGAACAGGAGTGTAACTGTCAACATGTGTAAATGTCACCAATTCAACGGTAATACAGCACTTTCTTAATGTCACCAATACAAATTGTAAGGCCAAAGACTCTCTAGTGTGTATGCTGTCTTCCACTACAATGTTCTTTACCTCATTTTTCTCTTCATTCCAACCATCAACAATTAAGTATTATCATGGCATTACTATTTTGTGTCGCAGGCCTAGGAGTACAAAAGAAATACTGATGAAAGTGTCTTTTACAGTCAAATTAAATCACAAAGTAGGTGCTTGAATTCAGAATCACCAAATTTGGGCACAACCACATCTTTCAGCACCAAGGACAGGGTGCTTGTTCTAGAGTTACAGGTGCTTTAAAACCTGTTTCATGTGTGTAATTTTAGGAAAAACAAGCCTCGGAGTTGCTGTGAAAAGATCTGTGTTTTTCCCAGGTGTGGCTGTGTCTATTTGCCCAGTCCGCATCAAAAAAATTTAATGTGAATATAAATAATGAAAAAAATAATAAGATATGCACATGTAGCTATATTTCTACTTTTTGTATTCTCCAGTTTCATTGTTTTGCCTACTCATTTGCCCTGTTTTGTATTGTTTATGGATGTTTTTAAGGAGAGGGCATATAAAAGCATTTTTGCTTTATGCCCAATCCTCCAGTTTCCATGTTTTGCCAACTAAATTGCCCTGTTTTTCCTCACCATCCCCCAAACGACGTGCGTAGTTTCAGGAAAAAACAAGCCTGGGAGTTATATGACGATAAGATCTGTGTTGTTCCCCCGCAGGTGTGGCTGTGTCTGGCTGATAAGCACATCCAGAACCTGCAGCTGGACTGGGACAAGATGTGCCGCCTCGCCTTCAACGAACGAAGCAACCCTGACGACGATAAACTCGGGGTTCAGATCGTGAAGGTCAGTTTCAGTTTATCTATTTCACCAGCAGTAATACTCGGGTACATAACAACCTGTTTTTCAGGCAATGCTGGGTATACAAAGGACGATTAACAAACTTTAGAATATTACGATTAACAAACTTTACAATATTACGATTAAAACGGATTAACAAACTTTACAACATTACGGTAACACATACCGTAAACATGTAAATATCGACGCCATTCAGGCAACATTGTATGCCATGTTTGTCTGTTATGTCTGGTATGTTAATAAAGAATTGAAGAATTGAATGGAACATACAATACAGAATGACATAACAAAAAAATCGCACAGTCTGACCTCTCATTTCGATCATGACATCACAACAGTCAGGTCAGTTGCCTCTTTGTGTACTGATACAGAAGCTGCTAGCCCATGGGGAGGAGTGGGGATTTCAGTAGAAATCAATTTGTGCCACCTCAGTTTGCGCGAGGTTTCATAATAGCTGTGGATCTGACATTGAAAGGTCTTTCAGCACCAAGGACAGGATGTAACATTACTGAACAGAAGTTTAACTGTTTTGGTCACTTCTTTCTTAATGTACAGAAGAATCTAGCCCATGGGAGGAATAGGAATTCAGAAGAAATTGTTTTTTGTCAGCAACGCTAGGTTTAAGAATAGCTGGTCAATCTAACATTGAAAGGCCATTCAGCACCAAGGACAGTCTGTAACATTACTTAACAGAAGTGTAACTGTTTTGGTCATTTCCCTCTTAAAGTACAAAAGCTGCAGATCTACGGGAAAATGTGGATTTCTGTACAAATTGATTTGTGCCAGCAAAGCTAGGTTTAACACTTATATCACCGTAAGCCTGCTCATGGTGTGTATAGGCAGAATAAATGCTCACATCTCTTACAGTTATCCAGTTGGGTGTTATGTTTGTGCAGAAGCTACTAGCCCATGGAGAAAGGGGGGATTTCAGTACAAATTGATTTATGACAGTAAAGCCAAATTTCACTTTATCTTGCTTGCGGTTTGTATAGCCAAGGTGAATACCCCCATCTCTCACAGTTAGCCCTGTCTACTGGGTATTGAAAACTATGTTGTTGATCTGTAGTTGGTATATATGTGGTATTATGAAGCACAGCTAGCCATATCTACTGGGCATTGAAATCTTGGCATTGACAGATGTAGTTTGGCATATATGTTGTATGCCATATCTATCTACAGTTTATGGTTTTATGAACTACAGTGACCCATGTCCAGTGGGTATAGAAAACTGTACGTTGATAGATGAAGTTTAGTGTACATGTGTGGTTGCGAATTACAGTCACACAGTTACTCATGTCTACTGGGTGTTGAAAGCCGGATGTTGATCTGTAGCTTGGTGGAACCGCCATTAACATTTATCTGGCAGGTTACATGAATCCACCACTTTTGAAAACAGTACATGTATGTTTGAGAGATCTCTAATGTAACACCCTCCAGGTATGCACAGTTTAGATATACAGGAGTGTATTATATTTGGGGATTTTGAACTGGAGAGCAGCGAATACATGTATATGTGACCTGGTGGAATTACATGTATGTCAGTAGACATCTCAACGTTATATGTGGTGTTGAGAATTACAGTCAGACACGTCTAATACCGGGTTTTGAAATCTGTCTGATGATCTGTAGTTTGGTATATTTGTGATGATTCTGAATCACAAAGATGGAAAGGTTATGCCCCTGGAGCCCCAGGTGGTATTCTGCTGCAGGTAATGTAGCAAGTGTTATGTGGGCTTAACACTGCAGTGGAGGGAGATTAAAAGCTACCGTGGCCGACAAGAACAAAATTTTACACCGCAACTTTTGGTGTTTTACACCGCAACTTTTGGTGTTTTACACTGCAACTTTTGGTGTTTTACACTGCAACTTTGGGTGTTTTACACTGCAACTTTTGCTGTGTTTTACACTGCAACTTTTGCTGTGTTTTACACTGCAACTTTTGGTGTTTTACACTGCAACTTTTGCTGTGTTTTACACTGCAACGTTGCTGTGTTTTACACTGCAACTTTTGCTGTGTGGAAAACTTACACCCCTCCCCTTTTATGATGGACGGTCCCCCTGTCAGGTCAAAGGTGACAACGATGGCATGCAAACTACGTCGACTGAGTTATCCTTTTCGTGCATAAGTTTTTTAGAGGAAAAGCTTGGCTACGTTGTGACGTTAGTTTTTTTCTAAAGGCCTTTGAGTCACGTGACATTTTCTAGCTAGAGAATTCGGACTCGCAAGGTCGCTAATAATTGAGTAAATATTGGGCCTATGGGAGTCAAATGTGGCACCACTTGGTACTATGAAGCAATAAAGACTTATTTTCAATTATGAAGTGTTGACTCTTGACTCAGGTAAGTTATCGATCATTAGGGAACAATACGAGCGATCGCCATGACGTCACCGTAGGCAAAAAGTGGGTGCCAGTTGGCTGATTTGCCTACCAAGAATTTGCATATGTCTTCAAATAATTTGCATGCGTATAATGTAAACAAAAACAGCGATCGCTCGTACACAAATGTAGAATAATATTGTATACAATATTTATAGTTAATAAGACATCTAATCAATGTTAATTAGTCAATCACTAATTTATAAACTGTCATCATGGAGGCAATACAGTGTTGTGTAAGTATAGTAAAGTTAGAACACAAAGAAGAACAGACAGAATTATAAATCATCAATTTATTCACAGCTTGATCAATTTCTTAAGATCCCATTCTGTTCATGTCTCACACTCAGTCACAGCACGACACTGTGACTCTCAGGCCGCCGCCATCTTTGTCACTTTTGACCTGACAGGGGGACCGTCCATTATAAAAGGGGAGGGGTGTAAGTTTTCCACACAGCAAAAGTTGCAGTATAAAACACAGCAAAAGTTGCAGTGTAAAACACCAAAAGTTGCAGTGTAAAACACCAAAAGTTGCAGTGTAAAACACCAAAAGTTGCAGTGTAAAACACAGCAAAAGTTGCAGTGTAAAACACAGCAAAAGTTGCAGTGTAAAACACAGAAAAAGTTGCAGTGTAAAACACCCAAAGTTGCAGTGTAAAACACCAAAAGTTGCGGTGTAAAAAACCAAAAGTTGCGGTGTAAAATTTTGTACTTGTCGGCCACGGTAAAAAGCAATGCATCTTACTTCACTTAAGCCAATAACGTGTTGGATATTAGGTTACCAGAGGTCAGTATGTGTGGGTGATGTCAGAGATTGCTAGTTTGACTAATCTGCCCTGTAAAGATCTCCTGTTTATGGAATGAAATGGCTGAGAAGGCTTAAATTCCTGAGAAAGTAGAAGGCTTCTGTAGCAAGTTGATATTTTGACTCTGATGTTTTTGAATGTCTTTCATCCTGAGGTGAATTTTGCACAGGCATACAGTGTATGTTGGGTTAATTGTTGTTGCATCATTGAAATGTGTTTCAGGGAATTTGAGTAACTCAGAAATGTACATGAGACACACGTGTCAAGAGAATGGAGATCATGTTTCCTGCATGTGTTTCCTATAGGATTATTGTTGGGTTACATCATGTTGCAATTTTTTAGCAGGAGGGATTTAGACTCCTGTCTGACCATATATATGAATGTGTTTGAGAAGAATTAACAGAGCAGACCATATGCGAAGGTAAACATTATGCCAGCCTTTGCTTTGCAAATGTCACCTTTCTAATAACTGTTCCTTTTGTGTTTCCTGTGTTCCTATAGGACCTTCACAGAACGGGTTGCAGTGGATTCTGTGCGGAGCAGGACAGGGTGGTGCTGAAGAGAGTCCTCCTGGCCTACGCCCGCTGGAACAAGTCGGTGGGGTACTGTCAGGGGTTCAACGTCCTGGCTGCCCTTGTCCTGGAGGTCGTGGAGAGGGTGGAGGAGGATGCTCTCAAGGTCAGTGGGGTCAAAGGCTAGGGTTTAAAGTTCATTGGGGTCAAAGGCTTGCGGTCATATTAAGTGTCGTAGGACAAATTTCCATAGAGTTGAAAGTAGGAGAAAACAGAGAGGAGATTGATTTTTTTACCTTACAGAGAGAATTCTGTTCATGTTAAAAAAGCAATAAGAAATTAAAGAATGTTCTTACATTATAGCACATTGAGTAAAGAGACTCTTTTTACACAACCAAGTCTTTTATTCAATTATAAAAGACTTTTATAGAACATTAAAAATCTATATCATAACCAATGCAATTTTCGTGAAAAAGTTCACAGCATGGAGTACCTGAACCACCTGAGACATGGAATCATTAACAACCAATGACAGCAAAGATAACATTAAGTCGTAAGGAACTTAATCAATTAACAGCCACATTAATTACCCCCCAGGTGATGATCTACCTGATTGACTACGTGCTGCCTGACAGCTTCTTTGCCAACAACCTGCGTGCCTTGTCGGTGGATATGGCCGTGTTCAGGGAGCTGCTGAGGATACGGCTGCCAGACCTCTCCAAACACCTGGACGACCTGCAGAGGAGAGCTAACTCCAACCCACAGGGTAAGAGTTACAGTACTGTACATGTATTATCTGTACCTGTATTGGTATAGCCGGTATAACTGCCCCTCAGCATAACACACCAGCTTCGCAGGCACACGGCGCAGCGACAGCTGCCTACATCTTTTTATTTACAAAAATCCAAAATCGTTCTGTGAAGTTTCTGTTAAAGTGTCTATTCTTTCTATCATGACAATGACAATTAAATGTATTAATATTCATGCCCAATATGGGTTAAATCACTAGATGCGTTAAGTCAGCTAACTAAAGTACATGTACATATAAAAGGGTAGGAAATTTATGCTATATTTCATCTATATCTACAAACTCTCTTCTAAAACCATGTGTAGATACATTTACAGAATTGTAGTTTTTTAGCTGAAAGATTTATACATGTATACTTCAGTAATGCAGTCTGCCTCTTTCTGCATACAGGGAACTACGAGCCTCCCCTGACCAACGTGTTTGTGATGCAATGGTTCCTGACTCTGTTTGCCACCTGCCTGCCCAAGTCCACGGTGCTCAGGGTCTGGGACTCCGTCTTCTTCGAGGGGTCGGAGATCCTGCTCAGAACAGCCCTGGCCATCTGGGCCAAGCTGGGAGAGTGAGTCGGTTGTTTAAACTTGGTCCAGACCTTTTAGCATCTGTTTTATATGTCTGTGAAAATTGTTGTATTTTCAGTGATGTAACATTTATTAAAGGCTTTGCTTTGCTATTTACTCAGTCTGGTACTTGGGCATTTTCTTGCATTTTGTGACCTCTATCCCTCTGATATATTGGTTTGGGGGTCATGGACATGTTCAAATTTTGGTCCAGACCTTGTAGTTAAGCTAAGTTAAGTTTTTCAAATTACAGTATGAAACTTCAGTGTGGTAACAGTATTTTTGGTTTTGACATGAACCAATGATTTTTCAAGTGAACTTAAATCTTGAAAGAAGTGTCACAAGCATGCATGTACATAATCATACAGTCCCTTGACTGTACCATATTCTCTTTTCTGAGAACATCATCTAATATTCAAGTGCCGCCATGGGAGAGCAAACAGCTTTAGACAGGGAAGCCCTCTGGACTATGGCCTGTCGGAATCCAATTGTGTGTCAGAGAAATCAGATCAGTTCAGCTGATAACTGAGTTACTGTCTGTTCCCTGCTTGACTTGACTTACATGTATGCCGAGTCCTGGTGTCCCTGGCCTCGAGTCAAAATGGCAGCCCAACCGTCCTCTGGGCTTCCTCCTCCCATGCTTGGGGGTCCAGAGTACAACTTATGCACTACAAGCTCGGCCACAATCTCCTCCTTACTCCTATGGCAGTGACCTGCAAACCTCAATCTTCTTGTTCTGTTCCCTGCAGTCGTCTGAGGGACCTGGACTCGGCAGACCAGTTCTACGGGACCATGGCCATGCTGTGTCAGGAAATGCTCATGATGAACTTGATCGACCCCAATGAACTTGTGCAGGTCAGTATGTGTAGTCTCTATCCTTGGTGCTGAATGCCATTCACACGGACAGTACAGTCTCTGTCCTTAGTGCTGAATTATATCTATACTGACAGCACAGTCTCTATCCTTGGTGCTGAATGACATTCACACTTGACAGCACAGTCCCTGTCCCTGGTGCTGATTGTCATTCTTTATTCATTGAGTAAAGAGTCTCTTTTTACACAACCAAGTGTTTTATTCACAGCCGATGTTTTGGTGACTGTTTGTCATCTTCCTCACGTTTGGGAATGCATCTTTTTTGGAGGTAGTAGCTTATGATTTGTCCCACATTTTAATGATACGTAGGTTTTGTGATGTTAATGATCCCTCTCTCCTGCCTCAGACGGTGTACAGTTTGGCTTCGTTCCCCTTCCTTTCAACCTACATTACTGAGGCTTCTGACTCCTTTTTTAGCGAATTGTCCTCACATTTTGGAATGCATCGTTTTTGGAGGCACAATGCAGTAGCTTATGAATTGTCCCACATTTTAATGATACGTGGGTTCCATGATTTTAATGATGCCTCTCCTTTTTCCTGCCTCAGACCGTGTACAGTCTGGCTCCGTTCCCCTTTCCCGGCCTGGACGAGCTGCGTGAGAAATACACCTACAACATCACGCCCTTCTCCCCGCTGGGCACAGACAAGGCTTAACATTTTAATGATACATGGTTTCCGTGATTTTAATGATCCCTTTCCTTTCTCCTTCAGACCACTGCCTGGACATTTCCTTGAACGCTTAGGAGCGATATTTGAGGAAACTGTCAAGCGTTGTATGAAGACTTACAGGCTGTTTTAGGGAGCCATTTTAGGTCACATGGGGTCAGAGGTAGTGCCACTAATTACATGATTTTATCTCTCGCCAAAATACTTACCGTGATTTTAATCATCCCTCTCTCCTGCCTCAGACGGTGTACAGCCTGGCTCCGTTCCCCTTCCCGGGTCTGGATGAACTGCGCGAGAAATATACACCTACAACATCACGCCCTTCTCCCCACTGGGCCTGACAAAGCTACATTTCAATGATGGGTTCTGTGATTTTAATGAGCCCTCTTCTCTCTCCTGCCTCAGACGGTGTACAGTCTGGCTCCGTTCCCCTTCCCGGGTCTGGATGAGCTGCGAGAGAAGTACACCTACAACATCACGCCCTTCTCCCCGCTGGGCACAGACAAGGCTACATTTTAATGATACGTTCTGTGATTTTAATGTGCCCTCTCCTTTCTCCTGCCTCAGACGGTGTACAGTTTGGCTCCGTTCCCCTTCCCCGGCCTGGATGAGCTGCGAGAGAAATACACCTACAACATCACCCCCTTCTCCCCGCTGGGCCTCTTTTTACACAACCAAGACAGTGTTTTATTCACAGCCGACATTTCGATGACCGCATGGTTAATGATCCCTCTCCTTTTTCCTACCTCAGACCGTCTACAGTTTGGCTCCGTTCCCCTTCCCGGGCCTGGACGAGCTGCGAGAGAAATACACCTACAACATCACCCCCTTCTCCCCGCTGGGCACAGACAAGGCCAAGAAGGCCATGAAGATGGCCACCAACAGCGACGAGGAAGTGGAACTGGACGAGGATGACTTGGCCATGGCTATCGGCTGCTTTGGTGGGATCTTCCCGCCAGATGCTTCCCCCAAGAAAAAGGGAGAAAAAGGTGAGGATGTTTCTGGTTATTGTTTTATTTTATTTTATTCTATTCACATGGATTTTTGAGCATTGGATAGGAAGCACTTGTTGTGCTTATGTGAACCCGCTGCTCATAAAACATAATACAAAAGTAAACATAAAAACATCAGGTTATTATGACAGTATACTTAGAAAAGATACATTTTTCAAGAAAGACATCATCTTTACAGTGTTTTTTTAAATTTCGCAGTTGTTAGTAATAGCAGACTCTGAGCTGATAAATGGTTTCTTTCCTTGTTAATCTGTTACAAAATTTTAAAATGTTGTCTGTTAGAAAATAACACTGGCCTCTGCTTCAGAAATTCTGTATCTCTCCTTTGTGTGGCTAGCAAAGTCACAAGATCAAGAAGCCACGGGTTTAATTCTTTTCATTCGTAGCTAGACATCGTGTCCTTGGGAAATGCACTATACACAACTTTTCTTACTCCACCCAGTTGTAAAATGGGTACCTGACTTCAGTTGGGGATGTAAAAGGCAGTGGAAGAAGAGGGATAGACTCTGCCCATGCGACACAATAGATTTAACAACCCACTGCTTCTATGGCCATAAAAAGTCTATTGGACAACCTTTACCTCTTTTTTCATCTCCCGTTTTACCAGAAGGTGAACAGAAGCCAGTGAGTGACATGCGGGAGGTGAGCCCCGGAGCGTACTCGAGCCGTACGGAGCATATCGAGATGACCCGTACGGCCCTGATGGAGCGTATGTCAACAGACATCACGGCCCTCAAGAAACAGTACATGCGTATCCGCCAGAAACAGCAGAGAACACATCTCATCTATCCAAAACAGGGTGAGTTGGCATACTGGAATACGGTGCATGTATTTAAATTTGCTGATGCATCACTGCTGTAAAGATGCCCCCTAGTAGACTAGCACAACATTGCAGCTTCCTTTCTTCTTGTAGCTCCAATCTTTAATACTGCACTAACCTGTATATACCGGTAATATTTCTAGCCCTGCTACATTCATTTATATCAATCTGTCATAGTTGAAAATAAAGTTCCAGAATTGTGAAATACTGGAAATAGAGGATGATTGCTTCATCTACACAATCATAACACAATCATAACAATCTTCTATTCTCTAGGTAATGAAAACAAGAGCACCAAAAAAAATTGTACCGGAAAAAATTGTGTAATACTGGTAGTAATGGGGAATGATCACTACCCGATCATAATAATCTTTTATTTTCTAGTTAGTAGAACATTCATCAGTCAGTTACTGTTTTGAAAGGATTGATGAATATTCTACTGTTAAAATGTTAATCTTGCGTGACTGATGAACCTCTTCAACAATTTCATTTCCTAGGTAATGAAAACAAGAGCACCAGCACCCACAAGTTCTCGGCCACAGCGAGGGACACTCCCATCGCCATGAACCACCTGTACGTCGCCAGGAAGATCGCCAGCATCCAGGGCAAGACCAAGCGGATCAAGGGTCCCGAGATCCGCCCTGCGGCGCCGAGGGGCAGGCACCCGTCCGACGGGGGGAGACGGGACAGCGCCAGGAGGGAGTCCGGGAATGACACGGACTCGGACGGGGGCGTGGAGATACAGATCCAGTGGACGTCGTCGCCACCGACGGGCCGGTCGCCAACGGAGGCCGCCGAGCGGAGAGGCTCCGAGCACAGCGTGGAATCCAGCGTGGGGAGCGAAGCATCGGGAAACACAGGGTCTGTATATGTTAACCTGTTTCTGTACCACCAGCTAGTATAACTGCCCTTCGGCATAATACATCAGCTTCTATATGAGTGTATAGCCAGTTTAACCGCCCTTTGCTGTAACACACCAGCTTCTGTACCTGTTTCTTCATAGCCGTTGTAACTGCCCTTTGGCATAACACACAAGCTTTGAGCAACCTGTCACACACCTAACTGTGTAAGTGTTGTTTAAAGCTGTCTAGTGAGTGTGCCGTACTGTACTTGGTGAAAATGATTTACATCATTCTATTTCTTGTGCAACTTTTCTTCTGGTGTCAATTTTGGTGGTCTTGCAGTTGTTCGTCATGTACTGACGTAGTATACTCACATGTATTGTGCATATTTGTCAATTTATCTACATTGGAAGACATTACTTTATTACGTACTGTAACACCATATTGTTACCCGTTTTCCTTCTGTTCAGGAAAGAGAGGGAGTCGGTGGACAGTAATGAGGGGAGCGTAGTGTCCGAGCGGACGGGTATGGAGGAGATACAGGAAGAGGAGGGTGGAGGGAAGGAGAGCGAGGTGTGCGACACTTCGGACAGCGAACCCGAGCTGAAAACCACATCAGATATTGTCCCACAGGACGTGGAGAGGAGCAACACTGTCCTCTCGCCAATCCAGCCTTCCAGCGAGGACGAAACGCACGCCGACTTCATGGCCAGGGGAATGAGCTCGGCGTGCGACAGTTCCAGCGAAAACGACAGCACCGTGCCAACAACAGAAACGTGGAAACCTTTGAACACTGCCGGGGAAACCGACGCCACGGACAACAAGAAGATGAAGCCGCGTCCGACTGACCTTGACCTTCAAGCCATCAGTAACTTCTCATCCAAAGACCCCCCCTCCCCCTCCAGCACGTCTTCCATCGAGAACCAGAGGCCTTCCAGTCCAACCCTCCCGGGAATCAAGTTGACGAAGGCGCGGCCAGACAGCGCGGGAACGATCGGAGGCAAGTTCTACCCCTTCCCGCGACCCAAACAGTTCAAGACGGCGAAGGCAAAGAACGGAGTGCAGCTGAGCTTGTACAAACAGACGCCCGGAGAGAACCAAACTGTCACGTCGCCGACGAAGGGACCGTTCCCGGTGATCAAGAGGTCACACATCAACCAGTGTCTGCAGAGGCAGTATATGGCCAGCGCTTCCAAGACCACCACATACAGATAGTCGTGGTCTTCATGTGTTAATAATATAGCTTAGTAATACCTGATCTTGTACATTTCATTTGTACACAGCACTCAGTTGTTGGAATTCTGTGCAAAACTTTTCAAATATATTGTATGCAACCTTGATTTGATGTTCATATGACAGAAATCAGGACCACTGTGGAGTGATGCTAAATTGCTAATGAATATAAATGTCATCTCCTTTCTCACTGAAGTTGTATTCTCATACACCAGTAGAGCTTCCACATGAAGCTGTGCTGATTGTTTGATTGATTGATTGATGTTATGCATTTTGATAGAAATTCTATTGTTTGGGTTTGGATTATGCCATACATTCATCTTTTTTTTTTGTTCTAAGTTGAAGAGGCAGAACAATTGGAAACAAAATTGTGGAGAATAAATTATTGATTAAGCTAATTATCTCGTTGATTTGATTCTTATGCAAAGTAAGAGGAAGAAACAGGTAACATTTGGTCTGTGGCACAGATTTGCATTAGGTTTACTTTAATGAGGGTTTGATACATGAATGTATGGCATACTCAAGATGACTTTAAGTGCAAATGAAGTTTCTATGGAGAGATACCCAAGCTTCTCTTCTGTTAGTCTTCAAGTTTTGAGTGGCAACTTGACAGGAAAAACTTAGACATTATGATAGACTGTGTGCTGGTAGAACTACATGCAGTAGTTAGTGTTATGTTTATTATGATAGGACATATTATTTTATGCTTTACGGTAATGGAGCATACTGTATAAACATGTACATTTTGCTATTGTTTAAGCAGATTTATGATGCAAAAGATGTACATATTTCTTGTACATTCAGAGATATGCTATTATCTATATAGTATTCAGATTGGAAACGAAAAGAGATATCTAGTCTATAGCTACTTGAAGAATAAGTTTAGATGTAGTGCATTGAAGGATGTGATCTAGGTTGCAATGGGCTGGTGCAAAATGGTAATTCTCGCTTTTGGAGTAGAACATTGTAGATAATCATGGCTTCTAGCTGCTGAAGAAATGAAGAGAGGTCGATTTTTCAGGGCTCTGTTGTACATGTGCTAATTAAGAAGAAGAACTTGCTGCAATCAGGAAAAAAATGTGTTGAAATGGCAATAAAAGCTATATTCTGAAATGCCTGCGGATCTTGGTCATTGTTCCCAACATCCCAGAAAAGTACTTCGCCAGGACAGTGTCTTATTTATTTATTTATTTTATTTCATCACAGGACGGCTGGATGACCCCATTCAGCTTGCATTGTAGCTGTTTTCCAAGGGGGCCCAGCAAAATTATAAGACATTGTTACATACAGTAAAACAAGAGTGGACAACATACAGTAAACATAAAAAGTCCGATGCGTCAAAACAGAGTCATAGTCCTATACTCAACAGCCATAAAAGGAGTATTGACAGCTATATCAAGGCCGTGTTCGACGAAGGAGTTACCAGAGGCTACCCGCTATCAAGCTCCTGAATGCAGAGATGCATCCCTGCAGTTCAGGTAACTTGTTCCGACGTGATGTTACGTTGTATAGCAGCTGCATCATTATGTATTGGTCTTTCAAAGGTCTTTCATCTCTTGAAAATTGAACCGATTCTCTTTTTTATTTGTCATCCTCAACTGATCGTGAAGTGCGGCATGATGTTTTTTTTTCAAGAAGCTCCTAGTGCAATGCGGCTTCGCTGCGGCATTTTAGCCAAGCACACGGGGTCTTCATTTTTTAAAGCGAAAAAGGCTAAAACAAACTACAATGTAGGTCATATGCTGTATTGAGTTCTGCTACCTTTTTAGAGGCATTCTCTAGATGACACGCAAAGAAAGGATCCAAATTCCATGGAGAATATAGGGGTCAACACACGTGATGGTCAGGTGAACAAAGACATTTAGTAACATGCCTAACCTCCAAGCAGATCCTAGGGTGGCATAAGACAGTATCAAATTGGCCAGACAGACATCACGGCCAAGAGTGGCGTATTGGACCCTCTCTGGCCAATGGATACTGCCTGGCCAAATTGATACTGCCACCCTAGGATCTGCTTGGAGATTAATTGGTGATGAGCAAATTAAGACCGGTTTGTCAGCTTTTTGTCCCTAATATAAGGGCTGTCCTCCTGACCCCTTTAGTAACAGGCTTCATTATTTAGTGAAAGCCCCTTGTGACGCCTCGCCAGGTCCTGCGCGCCCACCCCATACAGGTGAAGATAACTGTCTGAAAACATGGATGATTATATCAGAGTCATCGACTTTTCCGCCTACAGTCTGGGCACCGAGAACATCGCAGAGGCTGATTTGGAAGCCCTGACCCAAGAGCTGATGCACTCCTTCACAACCTCCGGCTTCGCGTACCTGAAAAACACAGGCATTACACAACAGGAGGTGCGTACGGCAAATTTCTTACCGCTTTACCACTTTGAATGGCCAACAGAAGGAAAAAAAAAAGATTTGGCGCTCGATGGATTGTTACTGGGTGATCCGGCTACTCTTTTACATGTAGTACAGTCTGAATTGCGACTCGTGCGTGCGATATTGGTGGGGCTAGCCGCGTCGCAGGGTATGGAGCACCTGCCATTTTTGTGCTAAGATGACCTCAATGCGCGGTCATTAAGGACTGCCAGGTGTTTTGGACCGCTCACACCGGGAAGGATCCCAACTCTTTTCGATATGTACATGTGTGTTGGGTTCTTAAACGTGATCGAGGAGTGACTCTCCTCACTGAAATGCAGAACCCCCGGCTCTTCGTCCCATCCGAAAGGACGTCCCTTGCCTACGCTGACTACTCCTCACTTTCTAACCTGTTTGTCTGAGAGACAAAGGTGCCTTTCCTGAGGGCATAACGTTAACACTAGTACTGGTGTCAGCGATTCAAACTCAGAACTTTTAGATCCTGGATCAACAATCGTAACCAAAAGACTTTGAAGATCGGATACAGCTAATCGCAAATCGTTTAGCGCCGTATGATCACAAATGATCACCCGCATATATAGTTTGTTAGTAATGTTACTTCGCCCTGGGCTTGTTTACGCAAGAGATACAACAAAAGAGAAATTTTACCAGCAAGTTTCAGCGACTTACGACAAGATTATCACATCCGACGTCCTCTTGGATGGGACGTTAAGCTGGGGGTCCCGTGTTTGAGAAGAATCGCACCTCGAGCGCGTTAAAAACCAGGGTAGGTCCTTACCTGCATGAGTAGTTCAAACCTTATATTCCGGCCTCATGCATGGTTGACATCTTGACGAGGCGATAGTAACCCGTTATGCCAATCCTTCCACAAAATGTGGAAAATTTCAACAAATGTCTGTCTTCTTCAGGTTGATGAGATGTTTGACGTGAACGACAGGTTTTACGACCTGCCCGCGGAGATCAAAGAGAAGTACGCCCGGGCTCAGGACACCAGCCGGGAGCGGCATGGCTGGGCATGCATCGAACGAGAAAGGTACGTACATGTAGATCTGTAATGTTGAGGTCACATTTCCAAACCGGGGCCCGGCCGGGCTGTTTGGATTAGCGAAAAATGAACAATTTATATCATGAATATACACAGATAGTTCCCATTGTTGATATTTTCAACTTTTTTGTGCTTGGTTGTCTTTTATATTATACTTTTCGATCCATAAGACTGCCCGGCCGGGCCCCGGTTTGGAAATGTGACCTCAGTCTAAAGAACCTTCAAGTACCAGAGTTATAAACCAAGGATTGTGGTGTTCAAAGACTCCGTGTTTTTCCCTAGCGCTGAAATTGGAAACACATTTTACTAGGTCTCAAATGTTTTTGAAAATAGGTACTAGTATGCTAGTGTAACAATGTATATTGTTAATATCATAACGTAATAAATTTATTTATTTCAACTTTATTACAACAAACAATGACAATAGAAAGCGTTGTATTCTCGCCGGGTCTAACCCCTCCCTCGAGCGTGGTCGGCCACCTGTTCGAACACGTGCGGGCGAGCGCATCAGGCTCAGCGCACATGCCTGCAACGTGATCTATATAGAATACATCACGGGGTATTCCGTATCGCCCGAGGTACCAGCCCGACCGCGCGTCGGATCGCCCGACGGCCGGAGGCTGGAGGGAGATCCGATCCGCGGGAGGGCTGGGACCGAGGGTGATGCGCAATACACCGTGCGGATACCAGAAATCTACAGCAACTCCAGATGTAACATTTTTTATGTCTTGGAGTGGTCGGACTACGGCGCACAGATATGTCAACTTTGTATATGTAAATGTTAATTGTACTTTTTTTTGTTGTGTGGCCCTGTTAATATAAGTTGTAAACTTGAGTGCAGCGTCACACTGTCCTTGTTATGTTTTGATGTTTTGATGATTAAAAACAACAACTCCAGATTGCGTAGAGACTTTGTGTGTAGATCAGTGCAATGCACGCTCAACTCACACCTGTCTTGCTGAAGGCATTGCGTAACCTGTTGTTTATGTTAATCCCGCATGTTCAGCCTGAGTGGTCTCTCAGGGGTGGACCGGCCGGGCGACCTCAAGGAGTACTACGGCATCAAAATCCCAATCACCGATGACGAGGTTAGTATTCTTCCGCCGACTCTACACTACAAAGCATGATTAAATGCTTAAAAAACGAAGCCAATAATTAATACGAAACATGTACCGCCATCCTTTAAATGTTAACATCATTCGGCAAAGTCATGAGGTCATGGAACTGTTTTGCTCTGTTTCTTCTTTCTCTTCTTCTTCTCCAAATACATATTAGAATGTCAATGACTTGGACCAGACGTCTGCCACCATGGTACTTGGTGCTGTAGCAGACACCCTTTGGTGTTGGGTTACATTTTGTTGCAGGTCCGACAGAGCTAGATTGGCTACTCACCATATACTATAAACAAAGCAGTGGTTTGTTGGGCTAGACCCATGTGAAAGTAAACATTCGCATTTTGCTTTGCAAACGTTACCTTTCTAGTTCATATTGCATTTTACGACATGACCTTTTTTTATTTCCAACTTTGTTTTGCCAGTCTTGGCCATTTGAAGTCCCGGAGTTTGAGGAGACATGTCTCAACTTCTACGCCGCGTGCAAGACCCTCACTTTCCGGATGCTGGAACTGATAGCCAGGGGCTTAGGCATCGAGGTAAGTGGCGAAAACATTTTTTTATAATCCATGGAACTAATATGTTGTGATAACGAGGAAGTAAAGGCACGGCGGCAAAATTACGGGAAATAATACTGTACAGTGTAAAGTCCTTTATCGAAGAACTACATAACCTGGATGGCAGGCTGTTGTAATCCCTAAGCAGATCCTAGGGTGGCAAAAGACAGTATCAAATTGGCCAGGGAGTGTCCATTGGCCAGAGTGGGTGGCGTATTGTACCCTCTCTGGCCAATGGATACTGCCTGGCCAATTTGATACTGACTTAAGATTTGTCGAGATGTTTGCCCTCATAAGTATCGATATTCCCTGGAGAATACGTGAAGAACAAAGAAATTAGCATTACTAATGGCCACTCAGCGTTTTGTCCCTAAGGGCTCTCTTCCTGACACCTTTCATAACACTTTCAGTCTTCATTATTTTGTGAAAACACTTTGTGACGCCTGGCATAATTACTGGTCGATTGGTCAGTATTCTGTTTGGATGATTGTATGACCTTATGTGGCGTCCTAGTGCTTAGCCTGGATGTCAGACTGTTCAACGGCCAGGACCTACACAGGACTGTCCCTCGGGTCCATGGTACAAGGAAATATTGCAACACACACCCCTCAGTTAAATGTTGCTGCTTAGGGTCTAACGTTCCTTGGGGTGTGGAGCCAAGGAGCTGACCTGTATGCTGGTCCTGGCAACAGTCGGGCACCCAGGCTATGATATTCAAGGCACAATCACACACACACAATCACACACACACACAATCGATATCGATATTCTAAACACGCGCAACTTACATGTACCTACTACGTAGCCTTGCTACCAGACATATTTTAGCTCCCGAGTCTTCATCCTCTATTTGCGGTGAGGATAAAGACTCGGGAGCTACAATAGGTCTGGTACGAGTAACCAGGCTTCTTAATACCTACAACAGGTTGCCGGCTTCCTGGACATGTTCAAGCACATGGGGACAGGCCCGAACGGCACCAACCTGCGCTCGCTGCGCTACCCGCCTGTGCCGGACGTCGTCAAGAAGAACCAGCTCCGGTGTGCGGAACACACGGACCTGGGCTGCATCACGCTGCTGTTCCAGGACAAACCCGGGCTGGAGGTATGACACACCGATATACTCTCACAGAAAACTGACCTATAAAGGGCCCAGCGGAAACACACAGACGTACACACACACACACACAATTTTTCATTAAGGTAAGAGGACCTTCATTGTACATGTATGTCCACTGGGTTGAGTGCAAATTTACTCTTTCTCTCACAATTCAGAAATATTAAGTGTGAATGAAGCCCTTTGTTGTACATATATACCCACTGGGTTAAATGAAAATCTACTCGTACTCTCAAATCAGAAAAATTCAATGAACGAATGAATGAATGAAGTGTACCCACTGGGTTAAGTGAAAATCCCACAAATCTGGTTTTGTGTTAAACTTTGATACTATATATATATATAACCGTTATATATGTGTATGTTTTAAGGTGTCCACCGGGGACGATTTTGTCTCGGCCCCGCCTATCCCGGGGACTGTGGTGGTGAACATCGGAGACATGTTACAGCGGTGGACGGCGGACAAGCTGGTGTCCACTGTAAGTCATCTGCTGGATTCTCTGTTTCTGCACGTCAAAATGGTGTCACAAAACAGGACAAGACAATCATTTAAACAAAACAAAATTAGCATATCCAGAACACCATATATATATATATATATATATATATATATATATATATATATATATATATATATATGAAGAAATATGTACTTGTCCTGATTTTTTATGAGATGAAACACAATTCAGGAGTATTACATGTACCAAGCTTGAACCTCCTTGCATGTACTATATACTTCTGCCAAGTTGATTGATGTGCATCTGTATCTGTATAGCCGGTATAACCGCCCTTCGGCGTGACACACCAGCTTCGCAGGCACGCGGCGCGGCGGCAGTTTAGACTGGTCAGATTAGACTAGACATTGCAAACAAACAATGACGCAGTTTTTTTTACCAGATTATGAAATCATCAAGTCTATCATCTATTTTCCTTCTAGTAAAAAATGGTCTAGCACCCCCTTTCGATCCCATTTTTTTCTTTGGTAAAAAAATTTGAATATTTTCCAACCGACTGCAGATACACCGCGTGATGATCCCTGAGACGGCGGAGGGCCGGGGCGAGGGCCGCCGCTCCATCGCCTTCTTCGCCCACGCCGACTCCGACGTGCAGCTGAAGTGTCTGGACGGCTCCGACAAGTACGAGCCGATGATCGCTCGCGACTACGTGAAGCAGAAGCTTAATACGACCTATCTTTAAGGGCTACTGTCTGGTAGTTTCTACCAGACTCCTTTGCAGGCCGAATAAATGGTAGAAATCGGCGTAAAAAGTGAATTAAATTGGCCAGATGAGTTGGACGACCAGAGACGGCCCATTTGCCTGCCCTTGCAAATGGAGCTTCTCTGGGCGGCCAACTCCTCTGGCCAATTATATCCCCTTTTTACGCCGATTTCTACTATTTATTCAGCCTGCAAAGGAGTCTGGTGGAGACTAATGGTCTGGGTTAAGCGTTAAGCCTTGGTCACATACGTTGGAGGGTTTTCTACCACGATCATGCCGTACGTCGTTAATCTCCAAGAAGATCTTTCGGTGGCTGCAAAATACAGTATCAAATTGGCCAGGCAGTATCCATTGGCCAGACTGTGTCCAGTTGGGTGGCCAATGGATACTGCCTGGCCGAATTGATACTGTATTTTGCAGTCATCGAGACATCTGCTTGGAGGTTAGCTCGTCGTAGGTTTGAGAAGAAACGGTGCTAAAGTTTTAAGAAGTGCATCCGTTTTTTTTTCTCAAAACCTACGAGAGATCCTGCGACGTATGGCGATATCGTCGCAAAAAAAAACACTGAAGGTGCCTCGTACGATGTACTTTTGTTTATGACTGAGGATGCAGGGGGAACGTCAAAAAGTGCCTTGTTAACCTGTTCTATACTCTGCGTGTTTATAAATAATGAAGCGGACTTGTAGTCCAGCCTTGTTAAGTTTAGTCTGCTCCCCAAGATCCGCTACTCCGCCAACAACCGGACGGAGTACTGGATAGCGGACTAAAAAGCTAACAAGGCTGGACACCAGGCTAGGGACAAACAACACTAGCTCTGTAATTATGCAGACTAGTAATTATAGCTTGCGCTGTAATGTGAAGAAAATCCTTAACTGGAAACCTAAAAAAAAGAATAGACAAGGAGACAGGCCTAGGAAAAGGTGGCTATAGATCAAATAAATGAAGATCACAAAAATATCAGAACCAAACTTCAAAGCCGGCAACAACATGTTTGAGGACAGAACTGCGTATGGAGAATGTTCATGACAAGGCTGACAACTTATATATACAGGTCAATGACCTAAAGTCAGTAGGGTGAGAGTTATTATAGGTCACGAAATAGTTGTCTGCTCTTGTTGGCCAAACTGTGTGTTGTGGGTACAAAGTATGGCATTTACTAGTACACAGGCTAACCTAACTAATACAAGTGCGTGTCTCTGTGCAATAGGTATTACATGACTCAATCCTAGAAAGTCAAGTTTCAGGAGAGGTTAATAGAATGTCAATCTCAGGGAGAAATTCATCTTGAAAAACATCAGTGGTTATAGTTTTTCTGAACGACGTTTATGCATGATGTAAAAGGTGTTTCATAAGGCAAAGTGTAGTATACAATGGTCCAATATTAATGACGTTTGTCTCCGAAGTGGTGTAGATTTGCATAGAAACATAACAAAACGGAATACATTATAAATAACTTTCCATATTGGACTATGCCCTGATGTTATGGATGAGGCCGTGTGGTGTCAATTGTTTGGGTATAGCTGATTTAAGTTCCGGGTCAAAGGTTCAAAACTCTAACTGGATAGTTAGCTACAATGTAGTTATGCGTATGGCTATTAAGCTTCGAATCACCACCAACTCTCGTACCAATGATGAGTAACGCAGAAGTCTCGAGCTATTAGACCCTATCCGATTAACTAAGAACATCATGTATCACAAGAAGTGTCATTATATGTTTAATTGTATTGATTTTGATCAAGATTGAACTATATAACTTTCACTGTCTTAAATAACTACTGCAGCATTAACGGTATGAGTTATTAATCCATTTGTGTTTATATATATACATATTACAGAGAATCTTGTACTATTACCTTTCATATAATATTCTAACGCATTAGATATAGTATGCACTAACTTTCCTGAGATATATAGAATGTTACATATCTTATCCATTTACACATTATTTCAAGTATGAATGCTAAATTTCGTTCATACATTTGTGCTAAATATGTTTCCTGGTGTACCAGTTGCGTCTAAGAAATGGTTAGATGATAAAATATTCATGTCGCTCGTCCCAGGCCGCAATTTGGGGAGTAATTTGTACAATCAACGTGCCACCAACCCGTAATGGCGCTGTCTTGTGTGCACGCTATGCCATGCTCCACTGACTCACCATAGGTCTGCTATAATTACTCCTGGAACGCCGATTCTTGGAAGGGACTTAACTGTGTAGCTAACTGTGTAAATAAAGGATGACGTGTGTATAATGCAGCTGTATTGTTCTTTGCTACAGATAGGCAAGGGTGATGCAAGGAATAACCGCCCTTCCGTTCGCAGATCACCTGCCTTGAATCCAGTCCAAGGCGAAGTACAGTAGCGTTCATACCAAGGCTAAAGTTCTTCTTCAGACTCATGTCTGTTCTAGATTACGATACAAGAAATATAATACTGCATCAGGTTATAGTTTTGATACATCCATGGTGGCAAACATTGGTACTCACATCAGGATGTTCGAACGTTCATACTCAGTGGGTCAGCTGAGGTCATTGTCTCGGTGTATTTCGCTCCAATTAACCAGAGGTTGACGTTTTTCATGTTTTTTTAAACCATTTAGAGGTTCTTTCGGGCTTTCTATTTTGTCACCTTTTCTTTTAGTTTCCTGGTCCGAGTACCGAAAAGAGAGAAAATAGAAAGCCCGACAAAATGTCTACAATGCTTTAACAAAACGTCTGAAAACAGGTCTAACCTCTGCTTGGAGAGTACTGCCGTACACGTATGACCAGTTCACTCGTCGTTTTTACCCACAGTAGAATCCTCTTCTCCCTCCAGGTCCTCGTCATCCACCCCGTACGGCAGCACGGCGTACCCGTACCCGTAGTACCCGGGCGGCGTGGCCATGTAGGGGTCCGCCGCCTGATGCTTCAGCAGCCACGGGGCGTGGATCGAGATGTTCAGCATCCCATCCTCCGCCGACTCCTCCACCGTGATGTCCTCGTAAGGAGGGTGGGGCTGCATCAACCCCGAGCTTCTGCGGCGCCGAACCGCCGCTTTGACGGACGGAAGCTGGCCGCGGCCGGCCCCGTTGCCCGAAGCTGCCGGCTTTCCCCTGCTGCCGTTGCCGCCTGCCTTACGGGGAGAACCCGGTGGCTCCTGTGGGTTGCTCTCTTCGGTGTTGTACCCGGAGCTTCCGGCATCGCCGGCGTCCGCGGAGCCAGGCTTGTCGCTGATTCTTGGCAGGACGACGTGTCTGTTCAGCCGCTTGTTGGGGCCGTGGGTGAAGTAAGGGAGAAGCTCGCAGCCCTCTATGACTTGGTGGCCGGCCTTGTGCTCTCTGTCGCTGGAACACAGCAGACAAGTGCGAACGTTCGTCTGGGTTGAAATTGACGGAAACTCCTTCCGCTTCTCTTCCTCCATTTCCAGCTGTTCTTGCAGCGAGGTATACACCTGTTTGACCTCGTCCCGCTCTTTCTTGATGCTCTCCCTCTGCTCGAGAAGTTCTTCGTGCTTCGTCTCTGCTTCCTGCCGTTTCTTGAGCTCCTCTTGCGCTACCCTCTCCGCTTCGCTTGCTCGGTGAGTCGCTTCCACCTCTGCTACTTTTGCCTCCCGCTTTTCCGCGAGCAGACGACGGTTTACTGACCGAAGTTCCTCAAGATCCGCCACGGCGCGAAGCTTTTCCTTCTCCACGCTGTCCATTTTGTCCTCCGCCTCTTTCAGCATCGCCTTGGTATTCCCCATGCTCTTATCCAGCTCGCCGATCGCCTTCTTCGTTTCCAGTTCCTTCTTCTTAAGATCCTGGTTCTCCTTCGTCATTTCCTTGTTCTTCTCCTGGAGCGCGCTGATCGCTTCGTTGGTCTTTTTCTTCAGCATGAACCTCTCGAACTTGAGCTCGTCCGTCAGCTGCTTGGCCTCCTCGCGGAGGTAGTCGCACTCCATCTTCTTCTTCATCAGCTCTGTCTGAAGCTGGTGGATCTTCAGCTTCGCGCGAAAATCGTCGATGACCACCGGCGAGTTGTTGAGAACCTTGATGGGGCTCCTCTTCTTGGTGGCGTAGTTCTTTTCGATGACTTCGGGTAGGGTGACGCCTTCCTCCTCGTCCATGTGGCCGTTTGGTTCCCGGGTTGGCTCCGGTTGAGGAGGAGGTACGTCGTCCTGGACCCGCTGCTCTCTGCTGTTCTCCATCCTCCTGATGTTCAAGTCAGGGTCGGCCAGACTGGCCCCGCTGCTTCGCTTCTTCAGGACTGCTCTGCTCATGGTTGGACCTTAATCTGACGACACGGTCCCGACTTTCAAAAGGCTTGCAGTCGACTGGTCTTTGACTTGCCGGTCTTTAAATACCCATCGTGATTCGTTTACCCGACGCGGAGGAGGTTGCCTTGGCGACGCTGGTTGCTATGTTCGGTTGTCATGGAAGCGCACTTGACCAATGAGAGTGCATGGCGCTGTTAGACATGGTGACCGTTGCTAAGGACCTCGTAGCAAGCTCCACCAATCCTAGCCTCTCTGTCTGCTCCATTTATGTGACGTGTGGGACCTAAAATTACATAATTGCCGGAAAGCTAGCGTGTCTGTGTGTATATAGGAGGACAGTACTACTTATTGTATACGCATACTGAGTGTATATATAGCCTCTCTTTTCTAGTTGTATATATAACCTCTCTTTTCTAGTTCTAGTTCTTTTTTCAAGGGCAAGTGAAAAAGTTAAATTCGAATATTTGTTAGAGATTCACATCACTAAACCTGTATTTTATTATCTACTTTCCAAACTCCTGTTTTCGTAGAAGGTTGGTTAATTGGATCTTAATTGTTCTTTTGCTGCTCACGAACATGTATGGTTCCAAATTATGAGGTCAACAGTCGCTAGGACAGGTGAATACAGAATTGCATCTTCTCAAGGCAAAGTGGACGAAGTACATAATTACTGTCTCCCCATTAAGATTGCGTCTGAGAAAAAGTTAAGATACTTTTCAAAGGATGTGCACGCTTAAAACAGTGATGTTCTAGAGATGCTGTTGCCAAACTTAAACACAAGAGTTAAACTCATGCACGGCAACAAAAGAGCGCCAAAATCATATCATACTGACAGGTATTGCTTGTACGACAGACACAGTTTTCAAACAGATTGCGCAAGTCAGTTCTGTTCGCGTCGCCTTGGATTGGACGCTATCCGTTACTGTCACCTGAAATGTGCAGGAACGTCAAGCCTAGCCTCCAATAGGCCAGTAAAATTCTAAATAAAAAACATATAGTTACAGTGAATTATTGACCAGGTGAGTTAATGTTACATTCTCCCTTGGAAGGAAAAAATCAAGTCTAAAGTAGCCAAATCCCCCTTGCAAATCACTCTCGATCTAGCAAAATTTTGCTATGTCTTAAAACCCGCGTTGCTAGACTGTTGGAGACTATACGACATGCCACCCGTCTGGGACACTTTCCTCCTGTCCCTCTTGATTTATTGATGAAGAAAATTGGTCTGACTGAAAACCCAAATTACACGTCCGCGAGGATGTGAAATATTGATGCAGGTTGATTGCTCCACAGAGGAAGCGCCAAGTCACATCCGCAGTCCCGCGAGAGTTGGAACAGTTGTAATTCAAAGAATGATACAATGTATTCCTTTTTTATAGAGAGAGCTACGTGTGTCCTTGGCCTGGCTAACGTGTGAGCTGATACGCGATACTTGGCGCGTGTGCTGGGCCCTTTTTTATTTCATTTTTTTTTCAGCTTCCGACCCAAGATGCTCGTCGTCCTTGTAATTGTGTCACGGTTGCTGGCTACCGTATCATTCACTCCTCACCGTAATGAAAAAAAGTCTTTTGGGTTGAAAATTTCTCATACACGTCTATAGTTGTAAGCATTGCGCAATATGAAACTCTCTTCGGTAGGTCCAATCTTTCTCTGTACAACTTTATCTTATGGGTCGTCTTCAGAGAATTGCAACGGTAACCCCATCACGGCAATGGCCACGGGAAGTTGCCCGATATTTATCTAACGTTATCATTTATCAAGTAATTATCAAATTTACCAAGTCGACTCCATTAACAAAGATGTTTAGGATTTTCAGTGATTTGCCAGCACTAGCGCTTAAACAAGTCATGAAATAGTATTGATATGATGAACCCCTGAAAACTTTCCGACAGAGCTCTCCCTCAATTTGCAAAATTAAAAAAAGACGTGTGAAAGGCGACAATATGATATGATTAGCTTTAGAACCGTGGGATCTTTGCTATCGTCACAAGCAATTTTGTCTGAAATACATCCTTATATAGCGTTACCAATTCTGAAAGACTGATGGATACCAACGACATCTATTTCTGCAATGCTCTTATTCAACGCTAGGGGGCACTTCACTTGGCAGTCAGCTGGGGCAGGGTCAAAGTGCAAATCAAAATGGCGTCGAGAGAAAAAAATTCAGAGGAGGAAGCAACAAGAAAGTTTGTTTAGTTTGATGAGGAACAGCGTTATACAGATGTAGAACTCCCCAAAATGGAACATGCGGCCATGTTGGACTTCAGGACGTGTTTCGACCTCAAAAAGGACATCGTTACTCTACTCAACCAGGAGAGTTCAGGTGAGAGCGATAGTTTGGGGGTTTTGTGGGAGGGGCGTCTGAACCAGAAGTATGTAGTTTATATTTATCATCAACGTAAAGGTACACTATACTTAATTCTGTAGTCGGGGGAATGACAGTTATCGCGCTGCACAGGATCTATAACGTGCAATAACCAAGTAAGCTGGGTTATGGAGAAATTGGCAAGTGCAAATCATATAAATTTTGGGGCGTATCATCTGTCGTCAAAAATATATTACATAAAATTTGTTGGCGTTAAGCTTTATTTGTCAATGAATGTATTATCTGGACAGGTTGTCAGTTAGTGTAATTGAATACTTAGTAAACCAAGGAGTTTGATAGGAAGGCATAATTGCGGTTAAACCGACCTGGAATTCAAAATTTAACCAATGAGAGACGTAGCCTGGGTACCATCCTCAGGTCCTGGTTAGTTTATGTCTCCTCCCACAGATGCTACATAGCAGATGTAAACTAACCTTGATGGTACCCAGGCTATGAGTGTGAGAGAGTCGATACATGTTAACGTTGGTCAAATTCTACGTATTCGTTTTGACTGATGTGGGTGGCAGTGGGGTTTAGGGTCAATTTATAAAATCATGTTACTATAATGTGTTCTTATACCCAGGTGCAGGTGCAGGTGCAGACACAGGTGCAGATGCAGGTGCTCCCAGACAGGTGAGGGTTCTGGGACAGGAGAGAGACGGAGCTGTGCTGTACACCTGGGATGACGTCTCACCTTACAGACAGGTGAAGGGGAAAAATAGTGCAGATAACTGCATGTGATACCACAGGACAATTTGTGATATGAACAGTCAAATTTGAATGTCCCTGACTGAGCCTAAGTAATGGCCAATTGGCCGTGAACTTTGACATATTACCCACAATGCTGGATAACCAACATGAATACACATGTTCTACGCACTTACCTCATGAATATTTTAAGAGCAGAAATGACCCAATTTTAAGAAGTTATATATTGACTTAGTGCAGGGGCATTGCATCATCTTTAGATATAGACCATTGTCTTACTGGAGTATACTTTTATACTTTTTTATACATTGTCTCATTGGAGTATACTCTAGAAGATTTCAAACTCACAAAACTCTCGCTACACAAGTTTAATGTTAGTGTATTTATTGACCACTTATGTGAGATGTCTTGATATCTAACATATATATAAAACAACATGTCTTAAATTTGTTTACATTTCAGGATGATGTCATTGTTAGTCACATTGGTCTGTATGAGCCAGTCAGCAAAGAGAACACTGTGAGTGTTGTATTGTTTGTTTTCACAACAAATAGTTGGATAAACAAGAATGTCACCCATGTATTTTTCAGACTGGCCCATACTTGTGTAAATACTACATTTATAATGTACTAGTACATCTATCTATCACAGTTTAATATAGGATTAGGAGGGCTTGACTGCTAAGTATTAGCTTTTGTACTTTCTGACATAAATGAAACATCAGCCAATCGATGTATACTCTATTATGCAGGTCCTTTTTGTCCATGAGAAGCTGGTACATCTTGTCAACTGTACAGTAAACCAGGAGAGGACACTTCTTGGTAAGTGTGTATTAAATATTGTTAGCTATAAATAGTGTTTTCTTCTATTCTTCTACATATAAAAAGTGTTTTCTTCTACATGTAAAGTGTAAAAATCCTAGTATATGTAAAACATGCCAAGGACAGGCAGAGAAGTCTAAAACTTAATTTGTAGTGTAGAGCTAGTAGGTTTGACCCCTCAGAGAATTTATCCAGTATATTATCCTGATTGTATTGTGTTTTCTGTACATTGTGAATTACTGAATGTTGGAAGTTGTCATCTGTAGCTAATTTAAAAGTTTTTTTTCAGCCTTCACCACCCAGGAAAAGGCCCCCTCCTCCTCTGGGTCTCCTGCACGGCACTCAGAAGGAAGACATCACGCACAAGGTATCTTATCTGTGTGTCTTGTTTTTAGATGAAGACAACAATTCACAACTTAAGAAAAAAAAATTGGCTACACTAAGTATAACTAACTTGTGACAATTGGCCAAACTTGTTTAGGTACACAGCTCTAAATTGGAAAGTATTTGCTTGTTGCTGTTTGTGCGTCAGTCTATAATTTTGGTTGAGGAACTGACTGTTATGTTTAATTTCCAGTGTACAGGTCCTACCTTGCAGAGGTGCAGCCCGCCAACCGAGTGTTTTACCTCAACATAGAGAGGGACAATTACCTTATGGTGCAGGTAAGGAACATGTAGTACCTGAACCTGCCAGTCTCAGAGTCAGGTAGAATAGGCATAACAACTGGCCCATGACTACATGTACAAATGTACATCACACTTTTAGCAGCCCTCCCACTTTTTAGACCCTTATGGCTAAGTATGGTGTCACTCATTCACTATATCCGGGCTTTGAATCTACTGCTGTGGGTGTACGTACAGGGCAGGGCAGTAGTTGGCTAGACTTCACACCACACCTCCAAAAGACTATCAGCAGGTTCAAGCCTCTCTAATGTCCTCTCTGATGTCCTTCTTGACACACTCTATCCAGGTCTTTTTGGCCTTAGTCTTTTTGGAGCTTGTTGTACATGCATTTACTTGTGTGCCAAGTCTGTGCATCTCTTGTTTCAGTTTCTGCATGGGAAGGGGCAGGGATATGGAGACACAACCAGCAAGGAGTCTCATATGCTCTTCCTCATCCATAAAGAATGTAAGTTGTTTCAATCATTTTTAATCATTGTGTAACAACTTGTTATGTTAATGCTTGTTATGTCAAAATGCTACTGTAATAATAAAATGTTCAATTCTAGATTTGTGAGAATGTATAGTAAAGTAAATGTAGAACCTGTGTATGGGCTTCTCTGCCCTTTTTGTTTGTTGTAAATTTTGGCTTGTAAATAAAGTGTAATATTTTTAAGAACTGCACTAAACTGGAAGGCAAACTAAATTTCAAAGGAGTTTGTTTCTCATTTTACAGTGATAGGACTGTACCATATGAAATTATCCAGGGTTGGATACAGCGGCATGGTAAGTAATGTCTCGCTGTCTCATTTACTCTCTTTTTCTACCTCCATGCTCTTGCTTACCAAATTCAAAGACTTGTTTCACTTTCTGTCAAAACTGACATCTCAGCCAGCACTGCTCAAAAGAGCCACCTACTGATTTTGTTTGCAACTGCAGGAGATGTGTGGCCAGCCGAGAACTGAAGTTCTGGCAAAAAGGTTCCAGTGGGCACAGTGGGACCACCAGAGGCAGAGACTGTACTACCTCAGTCAGAAGAAAAAAGTATGGTCTAGCAATGATCGATGCGTTGATATACAATTTCTAGAGAACGGAATAAAATTATTCTTGAAAATTCTAGTATAAATTTTTGACACATGTTGTAGGATGAATAATACACATAATCTTCCAAATTGTAAAATGGAAAACACTTAATTTTGTGCGAGGATGAAGGTTAGACATCCAGCTGATACGCCCAAAAGCGGTTACTCAAGCAACTGGATATGATTTTAGAAATGGTCATTTTGTGATTTTATAGTTCTTATAAGAAGTGACATGATTTTACCTGTATATGCTGGTACAATGCAATTATAAACAGCCTTTCTCACGCTCACACTTCTTTCCTACAGAACAGCAGCTCTAAGCTGACCTTTACCTGCATGCAGTTCTATGAAAAGCACCCTCCAGAAGTTATGGTAGGCAATAATGTTTTCATGTACAACATTGTGAGACAAAGTTTTATCCACTGTGTTCTTTGACATCGCAGAAGTTAGAGTGTGTTTTTTGGCAGTAATTTGAACCATTGGGAATGGTAGACACTCGGAGAAAAGAACATATGGCTGTGGCATGGGCCTCATTTCAGTATTGATGCAAGGTTTTGGCTGTGTCTTTAATGTGTCTAACATTACAAAAATAAGGACTGAAGACTGTTTTGGCAGTAGTCTTGGAACCCATAGGAATAGTAGTTTAGCAGAGACTGGCTGAAAAGAAACACATTGCAGCGTAACTTAAACTTAACTTGTGATTAGAGGTAAAGAAATGTTTTTGACAAAATATTTATACTTAAACACACAACAAAAGTTCAGCTATGCTGGGGAGCTTTCGAGACGTACTCTGTCTCTTCTTCAACCCGCTTAAGATAAAGAAATTACATTTTCATCATTCTATGACTTCTATTCTAAGTACATGTCTGGAAGTGTGCAGGTTACGTGCAATGTGTAATGTGATGTTAGGAGAAGTACTGATGACACAGTCCAGTTACTTCTATCACAAAGCCACTTATTATTACCAACATCACCCCTTTTCTTCTCTCAAAACAGATGGAAGTCCAACTGCCAATAAGCCTTCCTCCAGAGGTGTCAAAAGCACCGTAAGTCTGCCTGTTGCATTAATTTGACTTACATCTCAAAAAGTACAGTCAGATAAGTTTTAATTCCTAGAAAGTCATTTTCACACCTACTATATAGACTTGTATTGTTGCATGTGATAGCAATCTATCGTACGACTTTCCCTACAGATGAATGCTTTTAAGATTAAAATCATTATATAATCAGACTAATGCACATGTATGCAGTCGTGGATTCAATGGTTTCAACAGCAAATGTTGAACTCTGGTGTTTGACAAAGTCATAGAATGTTTTTATTTCAAAGTCCGTACAAAGTTATCCTTTCTGTTTTGTACAGAAGCACCTATAAGCACCTTCCCCTCTGTAATAAAGTCACAGGTAAGACATTACACGTCTTGAATACATTTTGTTTTAAGATTTTTTGAGTTTCATTTTGCTGTGGCTACAAGTTATGATAAAAAGGATGAGATTTGTCAAACCTACCTGTACCGGTATTATTTTTTGCTTCAGATCAAAAGCTCCGTTGTGAGGTTATAGCTCTTCCTGGAGGTAAGGATCATATAAATTATCTTTTCAGCATGTATAATGTAATAAGTAAATTTTGAAATACATTTAACCAGAATTTCATAAATACCATACATGTGTATGCTTTTGTTTGAAATCTTCATTCAGCCAACAAGATACAGGTAGTACAGTAATTTTGCAGTGGACGACAACTGAAGTTTTGTATATCCAAAACGCAGTGGGTCTTCACATATTCATAGCTACACATACATGTACTTCTACTAAGGAAAGGTTTTTAGGTTGTAATTTTTGTGACTTTTGGCTTAGTAATGTGATTGTTTCTTTCTTTTTCATTCCAAGGCTCCTTGTGTATCTGTTACCAGCACCCCATTATAACTCCAGACGACCAGCATGGACAGGTGAGACTTTGGAAAAAGTACTGGAAGGTCAATCTTTTGACTTGACTTTATTCCAATATCCAAATAGTTCCTTCTCAGCATTCTTGTTTGTTTTGACAGATCTTCTGAATGTACATGTATCTACTATATGACAAAGTTGTTGAACGATATGTAAGTTGTGTAACATACCAGATGTTATACTGGCCGAACTGTTGTATTGTACTGTTGATGTTGTATTTCATATGTATATGTAGTGTAAGTCTGTATTGATAATATTCTTCAAGATTTTAATTTGTAAGAAGTTAGGCCGCCATAGACTTTTAACCTGTATGTTTATGTGAATAACAATAAACCAGTCATCATCATGTATGTGAGAGAAGGGAAGTACAGCTCTCATTATCACCTCAGTTACGATCTGTACCATGGAATAAAGTCAAGCCATGTTTTAGATTCTGAGAAGTTGTGCGATGTTTGGTTAAGGCTGTAGCTGATAATTGCTCAAATGTGCTGTGTTGTTTCTTACAGGGAGAAGACATTGGGGAGTATGATGTTGTAGATATAGAGTACTCTGTCTTCATGTTACATCGAGGTGAGAAACATTACATTTTTTTTCAAATCACATCAAGGATTTCCTTTAAATTGTGTGATAACATTAACAGTGGTTAATAGCATCCCTGCCTCTGGACCAAGAGGTTGGGAGTTTGAATCCTAGCTGTTGTTGCTCAACCAAAAGTTCACAAAGCTTAACTCGTTTCAGATCACTTCAATTTTTTTTTCACTGCAAATCAGATTTGATATTTCAATTTCTTTTTAAAGATTTTGCAAACACACATTTCCATGTTTGAAAGAACAAACTTAACATCCTGGAATCTGAGACTTAACCTAAAAACTAAAACCCTCCCTTCACCTGCCCATGTACAGCTACTGTTCTCCACTGCTGTATGCCTGGGTTTGCCCGACTGGAAGCTGTCAGCATCAAGCTTCATTTCTTCCCATTCAGTGAGTAAAATATTTTTCCAATTGCTTTTACGATTTAGACACATATTACATCTTCAATTAATACAAAATAAAATCATTAAGTTTATTTATCTGCATCTTCTCTCCTCTGCAGAAGTGTTAAGTTTGAGAAGGATATAATGAAAAAAGAAAGACAATAGACATTCCAATAGGTCTTAATTCATTTAATTACCACAGTAAGTGTGTATACTTGTACATGTACATGTAGATTACTGACTATCATCAAGCTCCTTGCGATAATTCACTGTGTATGGTTCAGTTTGTGATAAGTATACCATAATGAACATTATATAATTTTTTAAGAGCTATACATGTGGATGGAACAAATCTAGACTAGTCTTTTTCCTACCGGGTAACTCATCTTGAATGTAGGAACTAATTATGATAAAACTAAGTAACATTACATGTACATTGTATAAAGATGTTTCTGAAAACTTACTGATGCACTGTAAGGAGGAACATTATTGTAATTGATGAGGTAATGTTATTAAGTTGTGGTGCTCAGCCCTGCCTATCCATCTATTTTTTGTGAACGTTGTTGGATGTCACCAAGAAATTGGAATGTCTTACTCGAGTATGATGATGAAATAAAAACACAAAAAGGGTCTTTCATAAAAAGACTAACATAAAGTACAATGTAGAAAGATTTAATTTAGATGTACACATAGATACAATTGTATATGTACAAAGTATCCCTACAATACAACCCAATACAATACACAGTTCAATACAACCTATCCTAATCACCACTGGTAAACTCTAACTAGTATGTGAATCACAATGATTATTGTGGTGCACTACATGCACAGTCATATAGGTTTATCTGTGCAAGCATCTTGAAGTTAACACTGTAGAAAGTGCAAGACTAAGAAGTGGCATGCTAAGACATACTGTCTCTCCTGAAATCTTGTCATTACATGCAAAGGTATTAGCTGGTGTGTTACGCCGAAGGGCAGTTACCCGGTATACCGGCTATACCGATACAGATACAGAAAGGTATAGTGTTGAGCCACATGCACTTAGGTGTTTCAAACTGGGCTCTGTACTTGGACTAAGGGGGTGATGCCTTCTTACCCTTTGACTTTGGACTTAGCAGTGTTCTACAGCCACTGTGGTGGTTCTGAGTGGTTTTTGTGTGCCATAATGGCTTGATACAGTGCCCTGTATGTTTTTCATAAGAGAAGAGGTCAGGGTCAGACAAACTATAACAAGATACATATTACATGAGTGTTACATGCCTCACAGGCAAGTCAAATTAAGATGTCACGCTCAAAGACTTCACTTTCCTGTACATTTAACCAAAGCACCAGAGTGAAAAGTTCTATAACTATTCATGTAATATATATAGTTTTGCTAAATATAATCCTGTCACTTATTTTTGTCCAGTCTATAAAGCTTCTATAGTAAATAATTCTGCTGAATATAAACTTCTTACATCTGCTTTTACCCCCCAGGATCAGGAAAAAGCAGACATCCCATGAATGTCGCCAGTCTCTCTTTCTCTACCTTTGTATTTCTAGTTTGTTAGTTTGTAGTTAGACATACGAATATCACAGAACTTTCTGTCAAGTCTATAAAGCTTCTATAATATATATTTCTGCTAACTATAATCTGGTTACCAGTACTTTTACCCCCCCAAGATCAGGAAACAGCAGACATCCCGTGAACTTCATCAGTCTCTCTTTCTCTAACTCATGTAATTTGTATTTTGTTTGTTTGTAGTTTATCACACAAAAGTCACTTCTTTTTGTCCAGTCTATAAAGCCTCTAAGATATAACGTTATATTTCTGCTAAATACAATCTGGTTATAACCAGTTCTTTTACCCCCCAAGATCGGGAAAGAGCAGACATCCCGTGAACCTATAAAGCTTCTATAATATTATATTTCTGCTAAATACAGAGTGCTTTTTATCCCCCAAGATCAGGAAACAGCAGACATCCCGTGAACATCACCAGTCTCTCCTTCTCTACTCACATATTTCTATTTTGTTAGTTTGTAGTTAGCCATACAAATATCACAGAACTTTTTGTCAAGTCTATAAAGCTTCTATAATATATATTTCTGCTAGATACAATCTGGGTTTAACCAGTACTTTTACCCCCCAAGATCAGGAAAAAGCAGACATCCCGTGAACCTGTAATTTGTATTTCTATATTAGTTTGTAGCTTACCATACAAAAGTCGCTCATTTTTGTTGAGTCTATAAAGCTTCTATGATATATATTTCTGCTAAGTATAATCTGGCTACTAGTACTTTTACCCCGCAAGATCGGCAAAGAGCAGATATCCAGACTGAGTAGAAATTTGTATTTCTATATTCATGTTAGTTTAATACCATACAAAAGTCGAAGGTCGCTCATTTTTGTTGAGTCTATAAAGCTTCTATAATATATATTTCTGCTAAATACAGAGTGCTTTTTACCCCCCAAGATCGGGAAACAGCAGACATCCCGTAAACGTTGCCAGTCTCTCCTTCTCCTCGATGGCTCCCCGGTGAACTTTGACCCACACCAGGTCCTTGTCGTCCAGGTGGATGATGGCCGTGTTGGTTGCCATGGAGACGCCGGGGTTCGGGCCCGTCGCTATGGCAACCACCTGCTTCTGGAGGTTCCTCATGAGGTGGACCTCGAGGAGGTCCTCCTTGTGGTGCTTGGGTACGCTGAAGGTGAAGGAGTAGGTGCCGTTCATGGGGGCGATGAAGACGCTGTTCCTGGTGTGATAGTGCCCGCCGCTGTTCACCAGCACGTGGCTGAAGCTCGTCGTGGCCTGGCTGTTGCGTCGCCGTCCTCCTGCGTTGTACCTCGCGTCCTTGTACGTGTTGGTCGCGGAGAACACGATCTTGAGCGGCCCCGGGGCGGGCGGGTGCACGTAGCGGATCATGGGGTGGTACGGGGCGGGGTCACCCGGTTGCCCGCGTGGGCCTCGGTAACCCTGCTCCCCCTTCTGTCCCTTGTCGCCGACATCTCCTTTCTTTCCTTCCCCTACCGGGCCTTGCAGGCCCCTGTCTCCTTGAGGCCCATGAGGACCCTCGGCCCCTTTTTCCCCCTTGGGTCCGTACAAGCCCTTACCAGGCATCCCAGTGAGCCCCCTCTCCCCAGGGGGGCCCTGGGGCCCCGCTTTCCCTGGTCGCCCGGCTGCACCCTTCTCTCCTTTGTCCGTTTCAGGGACTTTGTTTGGGCTGTTGGGGTAGTCTGACAGGTAAATGTTGCCATTTTCCGCGCCCATGCCGCACACAATCCGACATGAACCCGTCATAAGCTTGGAGCTGACGAAAGACGCGTGTAGACTGCACGTGACGACAAGCAAAACTGATATCGCAATTCTCCTCATGGTTGGTATACGCGTAATGTCTAATTTAAACATAGTCATCGTAAGTTTGTAGGCTTCTCCTTGCTGTTATTGCTGTCTTTCAAATAACTTTAGTCTGTGATACATAACTTAAGATATGTACTATTCAGTGCACGCAGCTTTGCAGTTGTCACTCTTCCAGAATCAAAAGGAAGTGGCTTCCTCCTGGCATTTGTGCTCACCCCGAAAATATAACTTTCTCTAATCCAGGCTTTGCCGGCAGCATGCTCGGCAGGATGGAACTCCTGCTGGGATTTGATGCCTGCTTCTTCTTGTTGTAGGTTTGCTAAGCTCTCCTCAAAGAGCAGCAAAGGTTTCTTAAGCGAGGTGTCTTAAGGTTGATGATGTGTCTTTCTGCTGTGTCTTTTCTCTCGCAGATTTTTCTTAATCCAAGCTTCTTCAGTGTGTTAAGGAGGATGTCACCCCTGCTGTCTGTCTTCTCTCTATCTCTGTCTTCTGGAAGAAGCTCTGATTGTTGACCAACCTCCTGGAAAAACAGAACCAGGGACATGAGATGTCATGGGAGATATAGACCATGAATGGACAACAGAAACGCAGGAATGACGGAAGAAACGTTGGACATTTTTTACGCTTCATGGAGCTAGACCTCACACTACTGTAGTCTCCTTAGCATCTGACCCATTTGTTCTCAGTAAACCTCGGGTATACATGGACTGTAAGTTGCTCTAAGGCAATTAGTGAAGAACATACATGTACATGTGTCCCCTACATTAATCACACAAGGCATACCAACCTCAGACATGTAGCAAAGCAAACAAACAATTGTCAGTTCCTTTCTCCAGCCCCAATATTGCCAAATCTTGTTTAACCAACATTCAGAGTGAAACAAAGCTATCGCCTTGGCCCCTTCCCAAACATCGGCAGATCACTTGGTAAAAGAGAGGATTACTTTTTGCTATTTGATACGTCTGCAGTACCATATAGAGCGCAAGTAGAATGTGTTCCATGGAAGTCGACCAGTCAAAGTTGATAACGTTGGCAGATAAGAATATTTGAAGACTGTGAACAGGGCAGACTAGTGCGGCGATCTTGGCACAGCACAAAAAGGACTTGGAGTTGGACTTGGGTCTGTCGTGTTTTTGTCTACGAATGATACGATATCCTATTCATACATGTTTATTGAGCTTAAGATTTCATGGACATAAGAACTACCTTGTTGATGTAATAAGAACGTGAGACGTTTATGTTTACTTTTTGTTTGGAGTGTCAACACTCATTACAATATTTTGTGTTTATTTACTCTACGGTGAGTATGTCAGTTGGTTTAATTTATGACACACCTTGCTTGCAGGGCAAACTTGATCTAATACAAGTACTGTAACACTGTTTTTTGTAATCATCATGGGGAGACATGTAGCCAGGATGGCTCTATTTCAAATTTCAACAGTCAAGTATGCAAAACATATTGCTCAAGCTTAGCCAAAGTCCACTTTCGGGCAAGTGTACGTGCCTCAAGTACTGTAATTGTAAACTTAAATCACAAAACTTTCAGGGTGGTTCTGTATTGAAGCAGGCTATGAGGAAAATGGAGTTTTTTTGCGGTGTTTAGAATTTACAGTTGAAACAATTTTGTTAAGTACAGTACTAGTCAAAATCTGAAGGAAGGAAGTCAATATTTGTGGTGTCATGAATTAAATTTGTGGTGCCATGGAAAAAAATACTGATGAGAAGTAAAACACTGCAAAAGTTTAACAAAGAATTACTAACAGTTACATGTACGTGCTCTAAGCTTGCAACTTCTTAAGTCATTAACAAGCATACCTTGACCGTGATACTTTTTCCTCCCACTGAGAAGCCTGTAAGCTTTCTGTTTGATGTTGAACTGACTGAGGACACACTAACAATGCTCCATGATTAACCATGCTAAACACAAGCTTAGCCTTTAACTTAGCACGGACTCTTTGATGTTTTCATAAATTTCACAGTCGCAGCACAGTTAAATTTCCTGTGAAGTGCAATGAAGTTAAAAGTATGCATTGAACTGTATAACTGTATAAATTCAAGATAATACATTTATTTAAATGACTACAATGTATATGATTCAAATTGAGTTCAAAGATAGATACTCGGTTCTCATGGGTGCAGATTCAAAATCTGGTCGGGATTTGCTAACAATTTTGACCGAGAAATTTTATTGCCAGCCTGAAGAGTTTGTCCGAATTCCATGCCAGAAGACTCGGTCAGAAGTTATCATGAAAGAAAAGTCTTCTCTAGTTGTAGAGGATAAGAAATTGTCAACCTTTTTTACAAAACAACATTATGTTCAGCAACGTTTAGTAATCACAATGTCTTGAACTTTGTCCCTACTTTAAACAGGCAAGCAACTGGATCTGTCTAGGTCAAATCCTAAGTTGTCATAGAGTTAATCTTGCATGTAGGATCTCCTTGCCATTAGACCTAACACTTGGCAGCAGAAATTGAGCGGAACATGGTACACATTTATCAACTGTACGTCATTCAAAACATTTCCGAATACCTGTAATTAAGAGTAATTAATTACTAAAGAGGGATAGGAAGAAATGCGCAGTTACTTACCTACAAAGATGACCAGGTGTTTGGAAGTGATAGCAGACAGTTCAGTCTCTAGGCTGTCAGAAGGAAGAATAATGCTGTTGGTCACACCCCAGAAACATGGTACAGGTTAGGGAAGGTAACATTTCTCTTGTGGGGGTGGACAGGTTGGGGTCAATGAGGGTCAAAGATTGAAAAACAGATCTATTACTGTGCCAAGTTACAAGTGTTTGATGTTTCCTTCAAGTGAAATTTGGTCTTGATCAAAACCTGTATATTAAGACATTTGACTTGATCTTTTCTGTCTAGTCATATTCTGTCTGGCTTTGAACTGAATATTTTCATTTGTATGTCTTCTTAATATTATGCACTCAATCTCAAGTTGAAATGACATATTTGTCCACAAATTCTTTTCTCAAACTAAAGAACTTTACATATCTAGATGTCAATAGACTATTTTCTCTCAGCATATCACTATTTACATTGTACTTAAGGCATGTATAAGAATTAGCATACTAATACTGTAGATTATATGCTACGACCCAATACATTTCTTCAAGTTCATACTTTGTTATTTTTGATAGAGGCCAACAATATCATGCCAAAGACAAATATATCGCTATGTCACAGTGTTTGTTCTGATATCCCAGGGAAACCCTTTGTAACCATATATCTGAGGCAATGTCTGCGGATGGCAAAAGTCAGATAATTTGGCAAGCCGCACACTTGGCATACAGCCTAACATGATCCTATTTGTAGACCGACAAGCGGTGATGCCTACATGTCATCTCGCCATACCATGGGTGCACAAAGAAGCTCCTTCAGAACGACTTTGTTACGTTTAAAAAAACGAGATGAAGTAAATGAATAGAAGATACCAAGATCACAACTTCTTAGTACCGTAGATACCTAGAGCTCTCTCTCCTTGCCTTTTTCCATATATTAAACAAGGGGACTTCTGCATGACAAGGAGGGATAATTTGGGAGTTAGAACCACACTCTTAGCTTTACAATGATAAAGCCAAAGTGTAGACTGTAGAGAGAGAATTAAAGAGAAGATGCTGGAAGATCTTGAGGCCTGAAGCTGAGGGAACCTACAGAGATCTCTCTGTCCTTGTGCCATATATTAAAGGGACCTGTGCAAGGGGAGGAGGGATATTTTGGAAAAAGGGATTTCTTTAGAACCACTCTGACTCTTACTAGTCTTACCTTTTTGCTGTAGAGAGAGAAAGAAGATGTTGGAAGATCTTGATGAGGGCTGAAGCTGAGGAATCTCTCGCTGTCCCTGTTCCATATAAGGGACCTGTGCAATGGCAAGAGGGGTTTTGGAAGTGGGTCAGTCTGGGAATGGTTCAAATTATGGGATCAGCCTGAAGCCAGACTAGTACTGTAATTACCTTCGCCAAGAAGGTTATGTTTTCAGAGGCGTTCGTGTATGTGTGTGTGTGTCTGTCTGTCTGTCTGTCAACACGATAACTTGAGAAGGCCTTGATGGATTGTCTTGATACTTGGTAGGTGGGTAGGTCTTGATGAGACCTCAAAATGATTAGATTTTGGACCCCCTAGCGGCTTGTTATGGTACTGCAGCTGAACTTCCGGTTTTGATATCTCATGATCTAGACATGTTATGGTGATGAAATTTGGGTGGTAGGTAGCTCTTGTGCTGGGGAAGAAGTGACGTGAGTTTGGGCCCCCTAGTGGCTTGCTCTGGAACTGCAGGGTTATATTCTTGAAAATATTCAAAAGAGGATAACTCAATAACCGGTTGACGGATCGTCGTGATTTTTGGTATGTAGGTAGCTTACGTGATGCTTAATATAATTATGTGACAATTATGCAAATATGGATGTAATTTGCATAATTTATGGGGAAATTCTATAAATCAGCTGCATTCCATAATAAGACAATTGAAGCTTGTGACATTGGTAATTGACAACGAGAGAAACACAGGCAGATATTGATTATGTTAATAATGACTTAATTTGCATAATTAATGAGAAAATTTTATAAGTATGTAATGATAACTGCCTGTAATTTCATACTTATGGTATTTGAAAGTTAAGTTGAGGTGAACATCATTAAACATAATTTATTCAAATCAGGACCTCATTTGCATAATTTATTAGGAAATACTAGAATGCCTTGTTTGTTTATATAAGACTGTCTTTTGGTTGAGATTATGATAAAATGATATAATTCATGAAAATTAGGTTCCTATTTCTTAAATCAGGGGGGAATAATCTAATCTATAATTTGTCAGTCATTTGGCGAAGGTATGAGATCGGGGAACTCTAGTTCCTGATTTTTTCACTGTACTGTCATGTTTACCGTTTTCACTGTCACTTCTGTACCGTGAACTTATCATTACAGCTAACAAATAATTCCTGGACCTCCTTTTTCCTGCACCTGTCACCACTGTGAGTATATATAGTTCTGCGAACATGTCCATTTTTCTCAGACGGTGAAATTTTGCTAACGTGAACATAAAGTGAATTACAGTTAATTCTGCACAGTTGGGCTCTTGAGAAATGTGGTATTTTTGTCTGCCATGATGTAGGTAGAGTGTGAGCCAGGCAGATGTGAGAGACATGGTGGGATGCCTTCATGGGTGATTTCCTAAATCAACCATCACAGCGGGGATGCTGAGTGGGGAGTCCACTTTTAAGGCGATTTGTGGGATTTGAGTTCAAGGAGGATTAACTTTTGTCATTTCCTATAAATCTGCTGTTTCACTTTGATATATACATGTATGACTCCAATGCACCTGTTAGTATAAGGCTGGAGGGCACCTTATAGGATTACAGGAGAGGTTTGTAAGTATTAATAAAATAGTCAGTTACTTAGGATGAATGATTCCTGTGCTGGTGACCTAGCCCTACACCTGTTATGGGCTCTCACTAGCCTCTCAGTGACCCTTGCCTTTTTGGAAGACTATGAAATATGGGAACAAACAATGATTTTTGTTTTTCAAGGCTTTTGGCTCCATTCTTTATCATCTTTGTACCAACTTTGTGCCATCTTTTTATCAGCTTCTTTCCAAAAGCTAGACCAAATCATGCATACATAAAGATAATGTTACTCTTATAATGTTACTCTTTTAATATAGGATATAATAGTCTTGTATTTTGTTGTTTAGTAGTTGTTGCCAATATTGTGGTCTGTATGAATTTGTCAAGCAATCAAGTTCATTCTAATCTCATCTGCACTTCCTTTCAAACTTTTCCTATTTGGGTCAAAAGTTTGAACTTGAACCATGTTATCTACCAGTGCAGCTTTGCTTCCTTCCCACTGATGGAATTTTTTAGTAGCATAACATCACACCGGTACCACTTGTCATGCTTGTCTTGTGAAAAGCAATTGGACACAGGCAGCTTCATAGTCCCTCAGTATCTATAAAGCCCCACTTGTTCATTCAGTCTCCCTGTAGAAATGGTATGACTGACAATGATTGTTGGCAATGGTGATTCAATGGATTGGACAGGGAACTGTATATAATGTGGCGAAAAACTAAGAGTGACTTTCACAGATGTTTGGAGTTGGTTTGGAGTCTGGCAATTCTTGTAACAAACTAAAGAAAGACTGGAGGCGTGGGTTTTATCAGCTAGGATTGGATAGGGTCAGAAAGTTTTGGAAGGTATGTGCATGCTAAAATGTTGTGTCTTGAAGTGGATTTGAGAAATGTGCCGAACACCTGTTTCATTGTTTCTGTACATTTTTGTCTGGCTTTCGCATTCTCTTTGCAAGACTGCAAATTCAACTCAAAGAGTGAAGACAATCTCTAGTCACCATCAATATACATGTATAAATGCCACACATGTGTTTGATGATTATAATATCTTATACAATGTATGTTCCTGTTTGAAGCTTGGTGTAAGGGAAAGAACTAAAAGGAGTCAGCAATGCCCCAGGAAAGTTAGACATAGCACTTCTCTTTTGGCCTCTGTCCAGATCTTAAACAAAAGACTAAAAGAACTCCAGATTGAAGTTCCAGAAAATTAAATTTCCATCAAGACTGCAATCTTCCTGCTCTTTAACAATGAGGGCTTGCATGCCCTTTTTCGTAAGGCGTAATCAGGCTTTATCCTTCGTAATCTGTAGGCAGCCTCCCCAAAAATCAACGTAATTCATACAGTACATTAGCCGCAAAGTGTAAAGTTGTAATGAGCTCTGAAAACTTAAGGTAATTCATGGCAAAAATTTGCGTAATTCATAATTATGCAGGCCCTCAACAATGACTGAGAATTTGCTACAGTACACTAGGGGCTACATGTACAGGCAAATGCAAGAAGTAGGCAGGCAGGCCCTGTCTGTCCTTAGCCTGTCATAGCTGTTTGTTGTGAAGACCAGACAGACAAATGTTCTGCCAGTATCTAATCAGTAAACATTAACTAAAAGGACATTTCCTGGTGCTGATAAGATACTACATGTTAGACTCTTCTGTCATCTAAATCCCTGGCATGCTAGCCTCTTACACACGCCAGGTCTTTAGCCAACTGGTAGACAGGACTGATCACCAGATAACACAAACTAACAAGCCAACCAATGCTGATGATATGCATGACATGTATATATATGTGCAACTTCCTGAGAAAAGGTTTCAATGCTTCAAAAGTTACTTTGGTAAAATATTACTCGCTTCCTGAAGTTGATGAGTTATTTTGCTCGTATCAGCTGTAAATTTTACACAGATAAGAGGCTAAAATAGATTAGGTCGTTAACAACAATCATCCTAGTCTGTTTATTTGTTTATTAAAATTCATCACAACAGTGAAAGGGACGGGGGAACAGGTGTAACACCTTTACCAGCCCTCGTCCCGATACAGCATACAAATACAATAGACTCAAGTATAAAATAATGAGTGATTTACATATACATATACATAATGAAAAAGCTTAATATATACAGACTACCGAACCCTCAAGTCAAAGTGTTCCTCAATTGTATTACTGGACAAATCTATGAAAAATTTTCTCCTTTTCAACAGAGCAATAGATAGCTCAAGACTTCATCATATCAATCAGTCAAAGCTTAGCACTTCTTTTTAAACTACAGACATTGTAAAACAATTTTCTGCATCTTACCTACAATGTTGTAGATCTGATTCCAGATGGAAGAAATCCTTGCAGACAGACTCACTGCCTCTTCTCAGTTTGCAGAGACTCAGTTATAAGCCACAGCATTTGAACCAACACCACAGTAACAGTGATAGATACCCATGAACACCTTCCACATTGCCAGGGATGTGATTAAAATGTTTGAGCTAACGTCCCACTTGTGGCAACATCTCAATGGGTACCAGGTTGCAAAGCCAAACTCAATGGCATTGTCATCAAACTCTATAATTTATCACAATGTTAGAGTATTTGACCATTATCATGCCAACCAAAGACATATATGAACAATAGTTCTGTCACGCTGTAACCAAAATGTAACTGAAAATCATATCAAGGCTAAGCTTAGTGTTAACTGTCATTTGCATACCAGTTCAGAAGTTCATGATCGTGAAAGCAGACGTGACCTCCGAGGTCTCACACCTTGGGGAAATCATCAAAGCTTTAATTTGTCTCTCACTGACAGAGAAATAGACTCAGGTCCTTCTGGTGTTCATAACTTTGACTTTCATCTAGATCCTGCTTTTGAAATATAGGATATGCTTGCCCGATGATGGTGCAAATTTCCCAGTTGGCAACATACATTGACATATCTCAAACTGAAACTGTGAGGGGTACAGGGAAAGTTTGTAGAAAACTGTAACGACAGCAGGTAAATGGGGCATGTTTTGTCTGCCATACAAAATGTCAGTTTCATAAACTTTAAGATAAGATAAACTGATTTGAGCTGTCAGTGATTGAAAATGCTTTATTTCATGAATGTTAAGATAAACTGCATGCCCAGTATCGTCCTTGACTACAGCTTAAAGAAGAAGCTGTATCTAGGAGACATATCTGGACCGTCGTAAACTGTGGAGCCTGGCTGTCAACAGACAGTTAAAAGGCCAGACGGGCGTGCTTTGCCTCTGCAGTGGTAATGGGGACTACAGGTTAACATGTGGGTCATCGGGAGATTCACCATGTGCTGCAGAAAGAGCTCTTATCATCAAGATGCACTCTTCCTTTTCTAAAAGGGAAAGCATCAAAGATTGTATATTCAATCCACTACACACAAAGTGTAAAATTAAACCCTATAAGAACTAGCAAGTTGAAAAGAATAGTATAAAACCCAGCAAAGAGACTTATTGCGCCATAAGTATAGCCTCTACCAGGCTCCACGGATCGCTGGAAAAATAGTAGAAATTGGCCAAAATAAAGGGATAGTATACATGTACCAGAGAAGATCCAGGGCCATAGAAGCTCCAATTTGCTCCGTGGGTCGCAAATTGGAGCTTCTATGGCCCTAGATCTTCTCTGGTATACTATTCCTTTATTTCGGCCAATTTCTACTATTTTTCCAGCGATCCACGGAGCCTGGTAGAGGCTACCATAAGTATACGAGAGGTCAACGTTACAGGCTGTCGTATGCAATAACCAACAACAGTTTGTCTTCAAGTTTACAATTGATAAGAAGATGTAGATGAACTCTTTTATGCTGATGTACAGTAGATACACTTGTCGTTACCTTTCTCACCAATACGATGCGTAGGCAGCAAAGCTGGCACAAAATGTTGGATGTAACGTTAGTGGGTGGCCTAGCCTTATATCATCTGCCAGCCATCATGGCCAAGCTTTAGGCATTTGTAAGCTGTTAACCTTGGTAGATTTTTATAGGGTTGAGATGAAAAGCGAGTTCTGTCTCTCCCTCTGGGTCCACTGTTTGCTTGTACTTGTGATGTTCCCTTTCTGGGTAAACCTTAACCACATTCCTCTTAAAACCGGGTAAAGTGGCTGTCTCGTGGATGGTGTAATTGCTTCTGAGTTCATTCCAAGATTGCTCAAATGCCGCACCTCAGTATTTAACTTCGACAGTGTTCTGCTGTATCCCAGTTACACTTCAATGCATGGAAAGACGGGGAATGGTTTTCACAATTCACCTGTGCATCTGAACACTCACACACATGCACAACACACGCACACACAGATACACACACACACACACACACACACACACACACACACACACACACACACACACACACACACACACACACACAACACACACATATACACCACACACACACACACGCACAAACACACATAGAAATCTAACAAGTACTGTTCATCAGTGGATGGCAAGAAAACTTACAACGAGCTACAACATTGCTGGCAAAATAAATACCTTAGGAAATGATGAAGCATATATACTTACATGTTCTCCATTAGTTGGATGTTACTAGTAGTTGAAACCGTTAAGAAATGGAGCTCACCTGTGTAGTCTGCATTCAGTATCTGCCTGTCACCTTTCCTAAGACAGCCTCATCCAAAAAGAAATGTTACACCTACATGTAGTAGTTACCATTCACACAGGTGAGTTCAGTAGCACCACCAGACATTTTCTGACCCGTGTAAAGGTTTCTGTTCCCTACTGTTTGGTCAGATGGTTGCCACAGTGCCTAACGATGTTTACCCTGATGTCAGAGGCCATGGTCATGAACTTGGGTGGATCAGGACAGTGCAAACTTTTAACTCTAACCGAGATGTTGATGGAAGGTCCACACATCCATGGTATATACCTGGGGAAGGACCATTGTACAGTATAGAGGATGGATAGACTTGTATACTGCTAAACTGCTCATCTTGAATTAGTAGATTACAATACTTGTTTTGAGCATGACGAGGATGGAAGTTAGCAAAGGATGGCAGCCTTTTTAGCTTTTACTTTAACTTTTTCTGTATCTTTCTTTTATCTGTATCTGTAAACTATCTGTTGTGACCATGTTTCAGCCAGCATGTCTCTCCCTCACAGCATTTTGCCTTCCATGACAGGCAGAAAAAAATTGCAGGGTAGCTAGAACACTGGTTGTGACCTGTACTTAACGGACTGGGCATACATTTAAAATAAAGGTCTTCATTTCATTCAATATCTGATTTCTTGGCCCTGTTTCCAAAGTAATGACTGGATTCGACCCAAGAGACAGTCCAACCTGTCACCTCGCATGATCTAATAAACCTACTTGGACCACAATATTGACTCCTCTAAAACACCCCTGTTGATGTTACCTCTGTTCCCTGGGAACATGGCTTGACTGCCAAAATAAACAGTCTGTGACTTTTGCCACTTACCCGATGAAAGTTATCATCGGCATTCCTTAACAGGAATTGTGTTAAGAAGGCCTGGGTGCCATCCTCCGTAGTATTCGCCTGCTCCCTTAAATGTTGCTAGCTACCACGGGCACTATGGAATACTATGGAGGATGGCACCCAGACTACTTGTACTACACATTTTGCTTGATTTTTAAAGGACTCGTGAAAGAAAGGAAAATTATCTCCTAGAATCATAAGATTTATTTTGCTTTTCAGTTGTTGTTGTTATAAAAAAATTGACATAAAACCATCAGATTCTGTTTTGATGTTTGTTTGCTTCTTGCCAGACAAGAGATGGCATCACATCATCTTTTCCTGTAATAAGTTCTCTTGAAAACGTTTTTTAACAATCAATAAAATCAAGTCAGTCAATCAGTCATTATTGCAAATTATTGCAAGCTGTGCAACCGCTATCTACAGAAATTGTGCTCCAGGCAAAGTACATTTATAGACCATAGAAGAAATTCTAGCAAAGTCTTTTGCAGTAAGTGTTAACGTTACTCTCGTATTTCGATTCAGCTCATATAAGACTCTGCTTAGCACTCAGCATCCATGAGAAAGAGTATGGGAAGGTCAAACATACAACACTACCAGCGGGCTAGCTCCCTGCTGTAGTGCTTGCACGACTGTGTGGCCCAAGGGCTACTGTACAGAAATGGAGATGGGCACCACCCCTATGCTCCACAAGGAGTGGAAAGGCACCTTCCTCTTCTTCATATAAGACACTTTTGTTTAAAGTTTGTTTGTTGTACACCTGCAGATGACTACATCCTGGTATTTTCACCTGGCCACCTGCTACACTTGCTGAATGTTGCAGCTGAGTTTGAACCCTGCCACCACATCGTCTGGCATGGTAAGTCCCAGTGTAGGTAATAGGTAATTTTGTATTAGGTAATAGATGAATAGGACGAATGATGATTATGATTTAGGTTAATAAATTTAAAGTAAATATAAGCATTGGGGGTTATTGTTAAAAGCTCCGTCTAAAACTTCTGTTCCCTGGTTTTACGTTTTTTGTAGCACAATGTGTCTGTTATAATATGCCATGACTTTTTTTGTTTTTGTTCTTTTATTTGAAAAACACAATAAATAAAGGTTTAAAAAATTCACGGTGTTAATCTTACCGTCATGTCACCGGCATGACTTCTTTTTTTTATGTCCTTATCTCCTCACACAAAGAAGTCTACAAAACACAAGATGTAGTAACTGTTACAATGCAGTGATACATAATAGAACCAGCTGCTACATGTTATGTAATGCAAAAGAGACTGATGAGAATGAATATTAGTGTAAACAGTTATAACAAAATGCCAGAGTGATTAGTGAGACTCCATTATTGTTTTGTTGATTGCAACACAACAATATAACACAACACAACATACTAGTACATTGTACATTTGTAGCAGACTCACCTTGTATATGAAGTCTGATCGTGATTTCTTTATCCAGTCGTGAGTACTGCTCCTAATGTTAAAGGAGGGAAGATGAATGAAATGTCTGCTCTCCTGACCATGACTAACGTGAACTCTGAGCCCTGATTATGTTCCTTTCATGTCACTTTTGTTGCACTTGTCCCCTACTGTACTCTCTCCTCACCACACAGACTATTGTTCAGTACAAGTTCTACATGCTTTGAAAACAGTTGCAGTCAAAACCAGTGGTAGAAACCTATAAACTTGATGTAGAATATTAACTGCACCAACTGTTTGGATTTTGAATGTTTGCTACACTTACCTAATGTTGTTTGCTCTGTCTGACAAATGTTGTGAGCCTTTAAATGTAGTTCAAGAACTCGTTTACAATCTTTTTGGCCTCATGAGGTCAAATTTGTCTGAACATTTTTTGACCTGTTGAGGTCATATTCAGCTGTTTTGTTCCTATACAGTAGTTCGTATCAACTAGGAGGAAATCTGTGTATTATCTAAAACTACTGGATTTCTTGATTTCTTCTCTTTTTTTGTCCAATATGTTAGGACAAGATTTTTTTGCACTCTTTTGCAAATTCTGACTCCTTTGTCTTTGTTTTCTTTTTACATTAATAGAGGGCCATGCTGGTGGTTGGTCATTTAATTTTTTTCTTTCTTAACTTCTTTAATTTCATTGTACGTGATTGATACCTCTTAAGTTTTGAAAACTTTCTCTTTTAATCTATTTCAGTCTCTCCTTACTAATTGGTAAAAAATACCTGTAAAGGTTAATCATTTGTATGTGACATTCATTCAGAAATCCTGCTTCCCCCCACAGGCCAAGGTGTACCAGACCTTCCCTCTGCTTCAACAGATGGACCCTCCCTAACCACCTTCTTAAGGGAGCGAACAGGTATGCAGAATCCAAAAATAATTTCATCAGATTGGTAAAGTATAGGATACAAGAGTTTTCTTTTACACAACCAATATTGTCTCACCCAAGTGCTTACGTTTTGGTGTCTATCTGACACCTTCCTCAGAGCTTCTGACTGGAGTTCTGCTTCTCGCTGCGATATGTAGCTGATCATGATGTAGGTGGCAGGGAGAACACAAACGTTTGTGGGATCTGGTTTGTGTAAAAGAAAACTCCTGTATTCCAGGTATGTACAATGTACATACAGTCAAACCTGTATAAGTGACCACTCCAATTAGCTACAGTCAAACCTGCTCAAGTCACCATCTGTACTTTAAGGACCACCTAGCTATTGTGACCGCTTTTTGGAGGTCTATTAATAATAATGATAACTATCTAATAATTTTTCCCATTGACACAATCATTAAGAGTCCTGTCTATAGTGACCACCTGTCCACATAAACCAGATTTTATCGTTCCCTTGTACATATGTGGCCATCTTGGTCAGTTTTGACTGTATGTACATATTTAATGGACCATTAAGGTGTGTAAGTATGGATATCTTTCACCTTGGGTAAATGGGTGTATCCACGCATGCTTCCAGTGTTTGTACACAGTGTTTAACATTCAGTAGAGACCGGCATATCTTTCCATGGTCTGACGGTTGAAACACTCAAGAGAAACGTTAGATGTATTGTCTGCTTAGCTCAAGACGAAGTGACTCCTTAAGTAACTGTTGCGTGCGTGGAGAATGGATTAGTTTAAGGACCACGTCTGGATAGTGCCCTTGATTAGTCAGACCAAGGTCACAGTCCTTCTGAATGCAGTTCTCGGTTTTGGTACAATGAAACAATTTCTGTTTTTCTATTTTTTGTGAAGTATGGAATTAGGTTCAAGAAAGCCATTGTTATAAACATTCAAGTGCTAGTTACATTGTTGTTGTTAGTAATTTAACACAACTCTCAAGTAAAACGACTGTGCCCCTTTTTCTTACACGGATGTTTTAAAAGCAAAGGATATAACATAATCACTCGATTGTAACACTATATCTTAGACAGACTTGTGCTAGCCCTTGTTGTTTGAGTAATTAGGAATACGATTTATTAGGTTTTATTCTATACTATTTTGTACTTTTGCCATACATTGTACCATGTGCAATTGTCGTGCAATAAAGTTCTTCTTTATCACCTCTGTTGTTACCCCAGGTCTGTGTGTGTATGACTGTGGGCAGGACGTAGCGTACCGAGTGTCGGTGAGTAAGGACGGGCTGGCGGACGTGTTTGCAGAATGTTACCTGCCCAGCACCAGACTGGCCATCATGCACTATGCCGCGGTGCACCACAAGGACTCATCACTATCCAAACTGGTAGGACGTTAAGTTAGTTAAAGTTAAAGTCCTTCCCGCCCCATGTGGTGCATAGGGTGGCGACCATCTCCAGTTCAGTGGCCCTTGGGCCACACAATTGTGCAATCACTGCAGCAGGGGGCTTGTCTACTGGTAGTGGTATGTCACCAGTTTTTCTGTCAATTGCAGGAACTTTGTGGCATGAGACAGAATTGTTTTCAACCAATCCATCAATCTTGGTGGGACAAAATTGACAAAAATCTTGGGTAAAAATATAAAAATTCAAACCCACGATTTGCCTCTAAAAATGTGGGAAATTGCATTTTAAAGGCTTCAAAATCCAAAACTTCCAGACACCTCTAGATAGAAAGCACTCTCCTCCCAGGTCCAATCATGAACCTGGGAGGAGGTGGCTAGAGGACTGGTGTAGACTGACTTTGTAATGTCATACTTCAGCTGGTGAGTAAGATGTGCAACGACATCGGGAGTCCGGAAGTCTCAGGCCTTCTGACAGAGTTCCTGGTGGGAACGACGTACAACGCCATGCGGAGACAGCTGGACATGCGCATCCTCCCCCTGCTGCAGTTCACATCCACAGAGACAGGGCGGGGACAGCTGGAGAAGGTACGCTCTAACCAAGGAGCTTAAAAATGTGATTTTTTAAGGTCCTTGCTCTAATAAACACCTTAACATTCAGTCGACTTACATGTGCATGTACATAGCTGTTTGTGGCCAAATTGTTATTGGCTATGGTGTAGGCAGCAGGGACTCTAACAAACCCCTTAGTTCAAAAGTCAAAGTCCTTCCTCCACCAGATCTAATTCACAACATACCGGATTATTACAGTAATTTTGATGCTGTTATAAGCAGTCAAGTAACGTTAACTGTTGATCTAACTAAAACATATTTCTGTTTCATCCAGAATGAGAAAGGACAGCAGTTGGCCAGAATTACCTACAACAGTATGAGGGACTTTGTTCAGATGAAGGTAATGTTTTTTATAGTGATATCAACATGCAAATAGATGATATTTTAGTATACACATACAGTACATGAATAATGTGCCTGACAATGTTTTGTTTTCATGATAGTACTCTAAAGTAGACAAGCCCCAGTCAGATGGGAACTTCTGGGAACACCTGAGGTACAACCTGCAGAAACAGAGCATCGCTGACATGTGGCCGAGGTTCAACACTGCCTCACTCCAGCAACACATCACAGCAGCCAACCTGGAGGCTGCACTCGCTGAGGTAAGGACTGTGCCCTCACCAGTTCTACGTAGGCATGGTATTGGAAGGCATCTGTATCTGTATTGGTATAGCCAGTATAACTGCCCTTCGGCGTAACACACCAGCTTGGGCCACACAAGGTGAAGCCCATCCCTCTCCTTCCACAACCTATTACCTCCCCGACCGAAGTCAGGTACCCATTTTACACCTGGTTGGAGTGAGGAAAGTCGTATAGGCAAAATGTCTTGTCAGGAATGCCAGGGATTGGACCTGTGACCTCTCAATCTCATGTCTAGCTTATCTACAGGTAGTCACTCACTACATACCTGTTCTACACTACCAAAAACAAATGCCCTGTTGTCTTTCCTGCTTGCGTCCACATACATTGTATATTTGCCATTGGTGCAACATGCAATAGTAATGGGGAATTCAAATCCACAATAACATCACACCTTTTCTACATTTGTATTTTCTTAAGATCTGATAAGATTTTACCATTTTACCCTTTATCCAAAAGTTAAATCGTTTGTATGTCACCCTGTGTAGTTCAATTTTAATGTCAGTTTTATCAGAGTCTCCTTTGCGTTTGTTGCAGGATCAAGTGGAAGGCAGAGGGAGGTCCTCATCTCTGCTGAAGAGAATATCAGACAGTGCCAGAAGGTAACATAACATCTACCTGCTCTTCTTCAAACTTACAATCCTTGTTGATGATAAAAAATCAACATTCCTAATGTCATACAAGAACTAAAACTTTACTAGAGAAGTAGAAATCAGTTGGTGCTTAAGAACTTTATTTACATATTCTTTGTTTAAACCTAATGTAGCAAGTTTGAATTGAAATGTTTCTATCAACAATCACAATTATTTAATTCATTTCTTCAGGGCGATTTCTGGATCGTCCACACCGAGAAAAGGTTCCCTGGGTGGCTATGCAGTACTTACTTTCCTAAATCCCGCTGAAAGAGACTTGGAGCAAGACCGGGTCGTAGGCATGGTAAGTACAAATGTAGGACTCATCCGTCTTCATCCGTTTGATACAGACAAAAATCTCTCCTCAATGAAATGATTTTCTAACTAAAGGACAGTGATTTACGAATAGGATAGTCTAAAGATATCAAGACGTCAAAATTGAAGAACACTGGAATATATGCACAGGAAAGCCACCAGGGGGTCCAAAATCTAAACCATTAAATTTTGTTTGATAGATCAAGACCTAAACATATAGAGTGACCAAGTTTCAGGACAGTCCATCCATACATAGCTTCTTGAGTCATGCTGCTTACCACATATATCCAAATGCTACCTAAAACATAACCTTCTAGGCAAAGGTTATACCAAGGCTTTTTTCAAGAAACTTTTTTCAGAGTTAACTTCCCTCCTTCAGAAACATTGTCTCGTAGCAAGAAAAAAGACACACTACTTTTCAAAATGTGATGTTACCAGTAGTAAAGTAAAGATAAAACACCTGACAATGAAAGTTGCAAACATGCAGTTGCTCACCTGAGTAGAAGTTAAGCCTCCAAATGCAGAAAATTCCTTCTCCTGTACACAAAGAAGAAGACTCCAGATCTCAAGCCATGACAAGTGAAGCACTTAATAAACTAGAGAAGCCTTACCTGTTGATGACAGCTGTGGGTGTTGACAGACAGGTCCAGGCTGTCTTGAGCCTCTTACACATGACAGCACACGGTAACTAACCCTGGCGTTTAAAGGTAACAAAGACGTTTCTTGTCCAAGGCTACAACACACACCTGACCAAACAAACAACTTTATCCTGCCATCTCTTCAGAGTTCGTTCATTCAAAAGTTCAAGGGGGTTGGGTAAATTGTTGTCTGTATTTTACGACCGGAAACAGATGTGGGTTTCAAGGCTAATATTAATAAAAATGTGTTGAGATGAAAACTTGTTGAGTGATATCACCCCTATGTTTGAAATGAAATTGCGCGGGTTAGAATTCGACTGTCCTCAAATGCCCTTGATTTTTTTTTTGTAAGACAAAGCTTAAGTTGTGCTCGAAGTCAACACAAACTCACACAAAGTCAACATGAAGTTTACCTGGTTGTCATGAATGTTTAAGCAGGTGTTGACCAGGCCTACATGTAGGTGTACTTAGGAGTGACTTCTGAACCTTTCAGTAATTTTCTGCCAATGAACAAATAAATGATAGCCAAATATTACAGTAATAATCATGGCACAAGTAACCATGGATTGGGTACTCTAAAAACTGCACTTTACATGTATGTCTTGGCAAATATATATGTAGCACTTTATGCAAAAGACATTGTATTACATATATCTGAAAGTATGGCCGATAAACTTGTAATATATACAATGTGCATTCTGATTATCATACTCTTATTTTAGTACCATGATGTATTTCCTATTAATTGTAAGTAGAATAGAATAGATATTAGACTTGCTATATTACTATTTACCAATTTGCCATACATTGCAGGGCTCGAAATTCATTTTTGGGAATAGGTGCACTGGTGCACCCAACCTAAAAATTTAGGTGCACAGAAAAATTTTTGGGTGCACCATATAAAACAAAACCTCATTACAGATCTTACTGCTCCTCTTCTGAGCCTGAATCTGAAATGGGAGCTAACTCCAAAATCTTGTACTACTTTAAACAAGTACTACAACAAAGATTTTCTGACACTTAGATGCCAAGAATATCCAGTATTACTGTATACGTTTAATATGTAAAAAAATACCTACAAAAATATTTGGGTGCACCAATGCACCCACAGAAAAAAAATGGGTGCACAGCTCCAATTTTGGGTGCACTAAGGTGCACATGCACCCAGTATTTCGAGCCCTGCATTGTATCTATCACATTTACTGGTATTGCACAATAATTGTTGATTGAATCTGATTATTCGAGTGATTGTATTAACGTCTGTAGTGAGTGACCGTTGTGTTATTTCTGACCCACAGACGGTGGAACACCTGACGGACCACCTGTCCCGTTACCTGCCCAGGGAGACCAGGGTCAAGGTCTTCAACGTGGCCCGCGAGTTTGTCAGCTGCCAGGTGAGGCAACACTGAGACTGATCCAGTTCTACTCCAGTTTTAGTAGTAGTAATAGAATGGTACACACAAAGCTCCTGGCAGCCGTGATGGCTGAATTGCAAGGCTTATTCTAACATCACATCACGACAAACTATATACATTCATTAAATTTTTAAAATATGGTTAAACGCAAATATTAGTTTAAAAACGACTGGAGCATTAAGTTGCGTATTACACCTTCAATACATTTTAGCTGTGTGGAGAGCGAATAAAAAACTCGGTGTGGAATTACGGCAACTAGAATGAGTCTTCATGGTCTACAGTTCATTTAGTCATTTGACCAGGGCAGGAATCCCACTCGTCGTGTTTTGACAATACTCTCGACAATGTGATTGTAAACCAGCTTCTATAAAAATATTTGACTTTTGTCCATCCCTTTACTGACTCCACATTTGGCCTGTACTTTATATATACTGCCACAGGAAATTGAGTCATATATCATAACCCAACAAGCTACAATTTAGAGCCAGCTTTTAGACTAGAATAGTCATGTTATGTATGTAAATTGTACTTCATTCTTTGTTTGTCCTTTCCGGTCCTGTTACTTACAATTAGCCCTTGGGAGTCTGCCCTTGAGCAAGAATCTGAAATAAACTTTCATTGTATATTCTAATGTATGTATGTTTCTATATTTCCAACTAAAGCTAAAGTGAACTATTAGTTAGGCAAGGAAAACTTTACAGTTGAAGATTTCCTCTCTCTCTCTCTGCAGTTACAACAAGCCAAGCAGCTGCTGCAGTTCATCTGGATATCACTAGGGTTCCCTCATGATGGCTACCTCACATCCAATGTGTATGTTTCAAACCTTACAGTATTGTCAAAGTGAAAATAAACTAAGCTTCTTCCACATTCTTGTAATATGTACTGTGCAATATCTTTTGAATTATACACAGTCATAATGGTACCTGATGATACTTCTGTATTGATCTTGCAAAAAAGTCTCTTATCTGCATAATTTGTATGTCATAAATGTTCCTACCTACGTTTTTCTTGTTTTATATTATATTTTTGAAAACTTAATTCATAAAAAATTTTATGTCACAACAATGCACTGAACATAACACTTACTACATACACCAGACAATTTACAGCTGCACATTTTATACTGCTTCATCCTTCTCTTTCTCTCCTCCAGAGGTGAGCCGGGTGTCCAGGCTGAGAGTGAACTGTTCCATATGACTGAGAGGTTCTACATGGCAGCACAGGAGCTCTGCTTCCCTCTGCCTAATGGTAGGATGAATCTCTTGTTGGGAGACTTCTACCTGTTATATGTTAGGTCCTTACCTGTTGCTCCAAACAGCTCAGAGACACGACATTGGGAAAACTTGTAGACAAACATGTACATCACATGTATGGATTATCAGTGTTGGAGATACAATCAAAACTGCCCAATAAGAACTTAGTACACTCAGGAGACTGATAAAATCTGGTCTATGTGGACAGGTGGTCAATATACATTGTACTTGTAGACAGAATTCTTATTGCTTGTGTCAATGTAAAAAGTGGTCACGTTAACTACATTGTGTACAATGTACTTGGTCCTTATGTAGAGGTGGTCACTTTTACAGGTGTGACAAAAATGACAAGGTTCTTATAATCAAGAGGAACTTGCATTCCATTTACAGATATTCCATTGCATTCCATATGCTGTGATATCTAGTCTGTGTGTTCACAGTGTTTTTGTGTGAAACAGGAGCATTTCACAATCAGCACAGAGGGTATGAAGTTATCCCTCTCATGTTGTCCGGTTAGGTTTTAAGACATTCTTCACGACCCTGGGGTTCCGTTGCCTGGACAGCCACGTGTTCCTGCAGTATGTGGACAGGGGAGTGCTGCACTTCACTGATGACTTCAGGGACATGGTCATGGAAGGTATGGCTCACAGTATACATGGGACTGTAATAGAAGGTTCTTTATTCAACAACGAGTGGGTTTTTACAATTATAGAGAACTTTATTGCACGACAATTGCACAAGGTACAATGTATGGCATTATATGTGTATATTATGTGGCAACACTTTACATTTGGGACTAATTTTGTACATATGTATATTTTTGCAATTGTAACACCTAGCTGCAGTATGAATCAGAATTTGCTTAGTCTCTACTGGGTTTGAGCTTTTGGTCACTCTTAATTAAGCTTGAATGAGTAAATAAAAATTGTTCGGAAACTGAGTTTTAAGATTTGAATTACATTGTATGATAATTGAATATTTCCATCCCTGTATATGTCAGATCTTGGAGATGACAGAGACAGTAGTGAGATGAAGCTGAACATTGTCTCCAGGCTGCCAAAGGTACATGTGAGGACAGTTCCGGTAGTAATTTTTGTTGAGTTACTTCTTTAGCAGTCTCTCTTGAAACTAGTGATTGTGTCTAAAGGTGATGCCTTTTACACATGTAGTAACATTTTAAGACTTTCTCCATACATATTATGTATCTACATTTTTTCTCTCTGAATGTGCTGGTAATACACATGTATAATGTTAGGCTAAGGTGATTTGGGATGTGACTGTTACAAACTCTACATTCTATCACTTATACTTGTACTGCTTTTTAACTCTGTTCCCTATGTCTTTGTGCCCCTTGACCTCTCTCTCTATCCTCCGCATTGGGTAAGTATACCTGACACCTGTAGATGTGTACATGCGTGATATCATGTATTGTGCATTCTGAACACTTACCGGTATACATGTACATGTCTGTTTCTGTAGAGGGGACAAACAGACAGAAATCCTCCCCTCATTGTCTGCATTTGAGACTCATGTCATATAAATGTGGGTCTGGTAGCTGTCCTTGGTACTGAAGCAGCACTTTTTTGTTAAACTGACACAAATGTCCCCGTCTGGAAAAGGTATTTTTTTGGTGTGGTTTGTGCTTCTGTACTTCCACATATTTGTGGCCAGCATAAATTAGAACGGCATGGATGGATTGTGATGATATTTGGTATGTGGGTAGGTCTTGGGAAGACAAGGCGAAGGTTACGTGTGGGCCTCCTGGTAGCTGTCCTTGGTACTGAAGCAGAAGTCCTGTGTTTTTTGTTCAACAGACAAACAGACACAAAATGTCCCCTTCTGTTCCATGTACAGAGACAGGCACTGACGGGCTTGCAGCAGTGGAATCATCCAATCAGCACCAGGTTTCTATCCAAGCAGTACGTGTCTGGCCTCCTGTTAGAAGGTGAGTACTGATTGGCTGACGATACAAATGACATCAGTCTGTTGTTGACCTTTGCTGATAATATTCATACAGTGTTTTATACAGAGTACAATAGGAAAGGAGTAAAGACTGAAAATATTCCATTCAAAGAAAGTTCACTGAGGAATAAACCTAATACCAAATACAGAGAACATGTAGGTCTGTGACATTATCAAGTAGTTAGGCAGAAAGGCTAGATCACCTAAAAATGAGTCTCAGAGTTAGGGAATAATCAGTAGCTATTGTTGTCATGTACGAATTGTACAACTACATGTATGGGCAGGCCTAGATTTTTTTTACGAGATTTTTTTTTTTTTTATAATTTCCAATATTGAGAGGAAAAACATTTTACGAGATTGACCATTATCAAAACTAATATCATACATGTAGTTATAAGAAATGAGATGTTTGCTACTTGTTAGAAAATGAAGGAATCGTTTGTTGATATTTGTTTAGGAGAGGACCTTGGTTGGGCCAGCCAGCCCAGAAGGGTCAGCCTCACAGACTCCTACTCAACTTCCTCCAGCCAAGGTAAGGACAAGGACTCCTGGTCATACAATCTACATGATACATCTGTGTATGGTCAGGGCTTTGTAGTGAGATAAAGACATGATGGTGCTAAAGGAAGGATGGATGGATGGATGGAGGGATAGATGGATGGATGGATGGATGGATGGATATTAGACAGATGGAGGGATGAATGGATGGATGGATGGATGGATGGATGAATGGATGGATGGATGGATGGATGGATGGATGGAGGGAGGGATGGAGGGAGGGATGGGTGGATGGACGGACAGATGGATTGTTTATTTGTGCAAAACCTGTAAAACCTTAGCT
>NW_017802380.1:1056354-1159668 GCF_001625305.1 Branchiostoma belcheri | reverse complement strand
ATATATATATGTTAATGTGCATTTTATGACTTGTGTACAACCAATTTGCTGTGACATTGATAGCAATAATCAAACTTAACTCCCCTGTAAAGAATATATCTTCAGACAACATCTCGCAAAACAACACTCTATGAAGAAGGCAGGCAGTACATACATGTAGAAGAGTACTGTAGAAGCTGTATGATGTTATTTTGTTGGTAAAACCTTGACCTGTGGTTGACCCTGTGCAGACAGCAGTGAGGAGGACTCAGTAGATGCCCACGTTCACTTCCCTCCACTGGCCACACTCATGAAACTGCTGCAGATGAAAGGTGAAGTACTAGTGTAGTAGCACGTCGGCAGAACGTACTGCGCCTGCGCAGAACCCTGGATTTTCGCGTTTTTAATTGGATTTTTGGTCAACGTTGCATCAGAATTTTCACTGTTGCAGTGGATATCTTTTCTGACACAACCTTTGGAAACTACTGTTTAAATGCTAACCTTATATGAGCGAATACAACCTTATATGAGACATTCTGGCGAAGTGCTATGTACAATACATTACGGGTTTCGCGCAGGTGCAGTACGTTCTGCCGACGTGCTTAGTGTAGTAGGCGTTCATACTCATAGATTTGTTGTACGTTAGTCCTACAATGTTATGACCATCATAGAACTATAATAATTGTATTTACCGGACGGGACCCCATTGCAAAAGTTGTGAAAAGTCAGTTGAGTCTAAGTTATCTGTGCGAGTGGACAAGCCTTATCAACAATACCATGCTTTAATCTACATTTCAAATGATGAGTCTACATTTTACTGGGAGGATAGACCTTTTATGGAAGACAATACATTTGTACCTTCCATCTAAATGCACACCAGAAATAGATTAGATGTTCCTTATCCAATAGGACCAATAAGTTAGGTCTGCTTCTTTTTTGTTGTCTTGATTCGAAGAACCATAGCCTTGTTACTAGCTTTACTGTCATTGCTATGAGTATGTCCCCTGCCCACAACAAGCTAACAAGGCTAGCATACAGGCTGAAAGTAGCCACACAATAAAACAACCATGACCAAAGCCATGTGTTGCACTTGTAGAAGTCAGACGGACATACGTCATTACCAAAGGGGAATCCGCACGCTTACGTGACTCCAGATGTTACGTAAACACTTTTCCGTGACTGGAAATGTTTAAACCGCAAATGTTTTGATTTGACAATAATCTAAAGCCCCCCTCTCATGTCGGGAGCTGGCTTTGATCTTTTACTGCTTTTGGCCTGTCAGAAGAAGGGATTGAAATCGCTCTGTCAGTATTATGGTACTTTTATGCAAGAGCCCTTAATTTTCGATTGTAAATTAGGTGGATCTACAGCTGGTGTATCTTAGGTCTAGGAAAAGAATGTTATGTTCACAATTTCAGCCTAGCCTGGTGTCCAGTCTATCGTGGTTGAGGCAGGCTGTCTTCGCTGCTCTAATAGTTTTCCCCGTCCAGCTCAACAGGTTGCTTAGTGGGAGTGTTGTGCCTGTAGGAGCTATAGCTAATAGAATTTTGTACACCAGGAGTTGATTAGAGTGGCTAATTGAACTCCTGTCTTGAAAAACTACTGGGGAAGCTAGCTGAGTCATCAGGGAAGAGCTTCTGAAGCCCTGAAGAAAACCTGCTCATTTTATGGCCTTGCTAGTGGTTGATTGAGAACAAAGGCTAGGGTCAGCTAGCCTGGGTGCCATTCTCCGTAGTTTCTGCCGGCGATAGCCAGCGACATTTAGAGGCCAACAGAAACTATGGAGGATGGCACCCAGGCTAAGGGTCAGCCAGGAAATCAAGAAAGTTGAAGAAACACTGACAATATTTTTTCCCAGGCCTTACTGTGCATGTGAGGCTCAACAGCACGTACATGTAGCTGGTAGGAAGAAGATGCGATGACAGTGTTACTAATTCCTTAATCCTTTCCTAGAGCCCAACACGAAGCGGCACGGCCGTTCTGGCCGGTATGTTGACCTGAAGTTTGTGGAGCAGTCGGCACTACAGCAGACCAAGCAGGAGTACGGAACCAACCTGTCCAATGTGTCATTTTAAACACCTAAATCTGTGTGTATTGCTGCTCAGTTACAAAATGTACGTAAGTGTAAGTACTATCTAGTATTCATATTTGCCACTAACCAAGAACCAACCTGTCCAATGTTTCCTTCTAAACACCTAAATCTGTTAATTTTAATGCTGCTCAGGCCACACCAATTTAATTTGTTGGTTCTCTGATTTTTTCAGGAAAAATATGAAGCGACAGGGCGAAAAAAATAAAAATAAAAACAGATCTAGGCATCCTATTATAGCCCCAAATGCTACGATAGGAGGTATGAAGTCAACACAAAAGGCTGGTTCAAAATTTAAACAATGAATTTTGAACTTCTAATGATACCACTGCATTGAAAGATGGAATAACTGTAACAACTAGGAAGAAAAGGACTGTTCTAAACTGTTCAGGACAAAATATGAGCATTTTGCATTTGATTCTGAATTTTTTTTTTTTTTTGCAAATCAGGAAAAAATGAAGAGGCGAATCCGAGAACCAACAAATTAAATTGGTGTGGCCTCAGTTACAAATTGTACAATGTTATGATTCTACCTTTTGTAATTAGTAAGTTACTATATACTGCATTTATTGTACCATTAGGTACATGTAAGTACTACTAGTATCTAGTATTCATATTTGACACTAACCAACCTGTCTCATGTCTAAACACCTAAATCTGTGCAATAATGCTGCTCAAATACACGTACATGTAACAGTCTTATGCATTGTGTATGCCTTATGCAAAATGATGACTCTGATTAGTATATGTACATGTATATAACGACTTATCATGCAAAATACTTAAATGTTACCTATAATTAAATGCTGCTCAAATACATGTTACACATGTATACCTTGAATGTGTGCAAAGTTATGACTCTGATCGATGTACCTACTAGATTTTTTATGTAAGAATTATCAATTTCTATCTGCTGCTACATGTATGTTCACCAAATCACTAAAATGAGCTGGAGCAAAATAATTTGGATCACTAGGGGTCCTCACTGACACGTGCAGGTGATTCTGGTAACTGATGTACTGTGACATTTTATTGACATAACTTTATAAGGTGAGAAAATTGGAATATACTTGGGGTAAGGGATAAGGTTGCAAATAACAATGAAACAAAGAAATCATGTGAAAATTATTGATTTATTTAATAAGACCTCAAAACAAAATTGAGTACAGTTGAAGAATGTTTCTGTTCAGAAGTATCCACTTCACATCACATTGTATACACCTATAGCTTTATACAAAATATGTACATTGAATATGATTGTGCAAAATACTACATCTGTGATAGTATTATCTTGCCATGTGTTAAAATAGATAGAAACGTCAAGTATCAGGCACTTGGGTGAGATCTTTGAATGATGTAAATAATTCGTATAATTATGTATGTACAGCACTTCACTTTCTAGATTTCATATATCCTTAAATGATGTTGAGCCGCTAGAAGTACAAGTTCATGTAAAGACAGGGCTCTTTTAGTCATCATGATATTATAGATTTTGACACATGTAACACCTTGAGTAAAGCCTGACTGGCTACAACAGTAATGTACATGTACCACACTGCTACCACCTCATTGTAGAGTTTGTACAGGAAGGGATTGTATGAAGGCATTGTGAAATTGACAACTCAGCACAGGAAATGCTAAAGCCAGTCTTATCCTCCACTCTAATCGAGTCCTGGTACTGGTACATATAGGTCAAGGCCTTGGTTTCAAAAGATAAGACCCTGCTGTCAGGCTTATGGTATTAGTTGTATGTGGTGTTGCTATTCTTGATCTTGACAATTGGAAGTAAATCATGCAAATCCCACCTTGCTTCCCAATGTATTGGACACAGGGGTTTTTGTTTAACATACATTTGTAACTGTCCACCTGTTGTTACGTTAAACCTTCTACCTGCCACCTAACCCCAGAACCAGTGCAAATCTGGTGCATAAAGGCTACCCCAGCAAGGCGAGAGTTACATGTACTAGCAAGCAGTGAACCATAACCCACTAAACTTCTCATACACCTGATTGAGACTTTACGTTTGGTGTCCTTCAGTAAATTAAATCTCTTCTTTCGCAGTGACATAAGGCACATGTATAACACTCTCTTTATCTGCACAATCTTCAGGCTTCGGTGAGATTTAAGTGACAACTTGACATTGTCATGCTGTCATGTATAATTATAGCATGTGAAGTTCATTAGGCACTTATTGGTCCGAGGGACCCTGTGTATTCACAAGGCACAATGTGGTGACAGAGTGACAACATATGTAAATACATTATTCCCCCTTTCCACTTGGGAAGCGATCGCACTGCGGCCATTGAGAAACAAATTTTAAATTGAATATGTGTGACGCTTGTTTTCATGATTGGAATATGATGCAGCACGTAAAAGTATGATTGAAAGGACAAGAAAACACACAAAACGTGTAAAAATTTGTTCTTTTTCTAAGAAATTTGTTGAGTGATTTGTCAAATCTTTGCTTGCCCTACATGTACATTCACAGAACGATCGCTGGCCTAGTGGAGAGGGGGCGTTATCAAGACAAGCCTAAGTTAATCTAGATCTCTATAGGTTTGACAATCGGTTTCCTAATATGTCTCATGGAGGACCCCGCCTCCTGTGGTTTGAAGGGTGCGAGCGATCCGTACGGTCGGGGAACGGGAAGCTCTGTGTCGTCATCGGGAATGTACGCGTTCGGACGTGGTTCGGCCGTTGTTGTGATGCCACCGGCGATCGTGTAGTGTTCTGCCTCTTCCTCAGCCTGTGATAGACAGATGCACAGATTTAAAACTTATGAACAGTATTGTAAATTGGACAAAATTGACCAATAATTTGTGTGTTATAATAGCTACTCTAGTTGATGGCTCTAGGAATCAAATTGTGTAGTGTTTCAACTTGTGATGGACAGATGCAGAGATTTAAGACTAGTACATGATACATACAAAATAACTACAAATAGTACGAATGATCAGTAGAATCATGATATAGTATTGCAAATTGGACAAAATTGACCAATAATTGTTCGGGAATTACTATAGGAAGAACATTATAATAAGAGCAACATCAAATTGTGTAGTGTTCCAGCTCTTTTTCTGCCTGAGATGGACGTTTTAGACTTGTATGTGGTCTAACTCCGTAGAATCATGATACAGTATTGCAAATTGGACAAAATTGACCAATAATTGGCATATTACTCTTGTTGATGGCTCTGGAAATACTATAGGAAGAATATTATTAGTGAGAGCAATATCAAATCATGTAGTGTTCCACTAAGTCTTCTTCCGCCTGTGATTGACAGATGCTGAAGTTCATGGTCATCATGGTCCAATTAAGAACGATATTGTGCACTTGACTGGGACTTAACATTCAGTGTCATTCATTAACTTCTTTAATCTTGTATGTCTTCTACAATGACATAAGGCACATGTACATGATGTAAAACACTTCACTTTCATCTGCACAATCCTCAAGCTTTAGATACAAGCTGTGCGGAAACAGTGCAGGTACATGTACATGTAAGCAGGAAAATGTATTTTGAGCCTAATCTCGAGGCAGATTCGATGAGGCAAGGAGACTTTATGTTGGCCCCCTGTATCCATTGGATGCTTGTACCAATGTTGGATCCTTGCCCCAATGAATCTGCTTGGAGATTATTTCCAGCCCTGCATGTCAACTGTTTCCCTTCAGCGGACCACAGGCTGTGGGACAGACACCTTGACCGTGACCCTAACCAACAACAGATCAGGTCACACCCTGGTCTGACGGGAGCCGACTGTGTGGCCGGCTGCCAGCAACAAAAGCAAACCACAAAGCAGGAAGCTTCAATCATCAACATATGGCCGCTACTTTCCCCATATCTACTACATACTCAGGAGGATTACCATTACTGCTACACGTATCTTTAAGAAGAAGAAGAAGGTCTCCCGTGCTCTTGCCCGAGCATAGGGTGGTGCCTATCTCCATTTCGTAGCCCTTGGGCGACACACAATTGTGCAATGCACTACAGCAGGGGGCTAGTCCTGTGTGTTTGACCTTCCCCCACTCTTTCTCACATGTGCTGAGTGCTTAGCTGTGAAAAAAGTGTGTACCATTTTTAAAGTCTTTGGTATGACCCGGCCGGGGTTTCAACTCACGACCTCCCGGTTACAAAGCGAGCTATTGCACCGGTGTAATCTATAAGCTACAGCTATCTTTAAGCTGCCTGAAATTTTCCAATGTTTGGTTTAAACCCTTCAATCACATTAGATTTGTACAGGAAACCAACATTAATTCTATCGCGTTGATATCCTCCAAGGAAAAGTCCTTCAATGAAATGAAATTTATTTGAAATTTTGTTGGATGAAATTGCAACTGGTAGAAATACATTAGGAAGTAGAATCTGATAAAAGGCCAGCTGTAGCTTTTAAGACATTTTGATGAGGAAAAATCATTTGGAAGCCACATGTTGTTTGTTCTTATGCAGGCTGGTGCAGGCAACAGTGTAATAATATGGTCTAATTCACCCACCAATATATACAAGGCCAACTTTGAAAAAATATGTAAAATCCATGCAGCCAAAATACATGAGAACCATACGGCAAAAATTATACATGTAACATGGGAATCATGTAGCCCTCCTCAAGGCTAACTTGTCACATTGGAATTTAATATTGGCGGTTATTTTAGACCACATTCCATATTGCCTCCAATGAATTACATATTGCACCAAAGTTCTCTATACTCAACATTTGCTTGATCACAAAGACACGGCCTTACTAAGTCCTGACACTAAGAGGATCAAACAGGGAAGATGCTCACTGTCGTAGCTTTAAAACTCCTGGTACACGAGGGAAATGTTTTGGTTTCAGCGATTGTGTCACACGACATTCCTGACCAGTCGAGTAAGACCTGCTTGTCAACAAGCAGCAACACGTGTCCTCCATGTATGATAAACTAACTGCCGCTGATCGAGTCTTGCTGCCGTGTTGTGCAGACAAGTGTCGGGATGGAGGAAAGCCAAAAAAACTACATTTGACACTCAGAGGGAAATATCCACAGAACCCCAAAGAGTCTGATGTGTCGGTGAAGGTTAGACATCCAGGTAATAAGATATGCCAAAAAACATTTACTCGAGCAACTGGATATGATTTTGGAAACAGACATTTCAGGCAGCATTCATGGTACTACCTTTTATCAGTGACATTGGATAGTTGTCAGAAAGGCAGGTTTATACTATAAGTCCAGTTTTCGAACATACAAGTCAACCACGTAGGTCTGATTAAAGATGCTGAAAGCTGTAAATCTCTATAACATTTGATGCGTGTTTATCGTAATTAGCAACGGAGCATTCAACAACTTCTCGTAAAAAAAAAAAAAGAAAGAGACAGCAACAGACCAGGCTGGCGAAGTGATTTACGAAAACACGTGAACCCACAAATATTTCTGGTGAACCGTGTAACATTAAAAGCTTTTTCCCCTACACAATTTACAGGAGAGATAAAAGTGCTATGCAAGCCAGGCTTCGGAAGTTTGTTAGGTCTGACCTACTAGACTAGTTCATCACATTGGCAGTGAAGCTGAACTGGCCTCCCACCAAGGGGGGCCCCACATGCCCTTTTCTGTAGAACGTAAGTAGTACATATTACGCTGAATTCAGGAAGCCTTCCCATTACGTTTTACAATAAATTCCTGGTAGCTACATGTACAACGCATTACACTCTATGCAAATTGTTTCAATTATGCTCTACTTTGAATTAGAGCGGTCCGTCTACGCTCTACGTAGAATTAGAACAACCGATTATACTCTATGGAAAAGGGCATGCAGGCCCCCATATATGAGTGTTTTGTACATGATTGCACCCACCATTCGTTTCTCCTGACTCTCCAGCTGTCTCCTGGTGTCAGTGCGCAGAAGTTTGTCCCACTCCATCGCCGCCTCTTCTGTGGGAGCCTCACCCTGCTCCATTCGGATGTACGCCTGGTGGGGGAATAGCAGATATTTTAACATGACCTTAACTTTAGATCAAAAGACAAAACATTTTTAGTAGTACCGTAGTTCTGTTGAAAATTAACTATCAGAATAATTTTGAATTCTGAAATAATCCTTTCCCCATATATACTGGGGCTTCTTTTGGCACCAGCTCTATTGGTTACATAGATGGACAGCAGGCAGAAGGTTCAATGTAAAAAAAAAAAGCCACTGACCATAACTTCTTTTTCAGCACAAATTTAATAGCAAAAATTTTAACATGGTCAAAAGACAATACATAAGTTTTTAGTAGTTCTCTTAAAAAGTTTGTCCTGTGCCAGAATCTGGAATAACCTTTCCCCTACTGGGGCGGCTCTTTATTGGTTACATGGTTAGACAAAATGAAGAAAGTAAACTTAAGAATCATCATCTATGTACATGTATCACCATACCTTTCTTTTCTTTCACAAATTCATGTTAAGCAAATTCTGAAATGTTTTCCTGACTCATTCTGACAATGCTACAATAAACACAACTTACTCTTAGCTTAGGTAAGATAGTGCATGAGTCACTTAATAGACATAGGAAAAAACTGCACTTTAGTCTATTGAAGTTTTACCCACCTGTTCGAGAGTCTGTTCCTTCTCCCTGACGTCCTGCTGCAGCTTGAGAGCCTCTGCCTGGATCATGGACAGCTCCGACACCTTAGCCATCATCCTCCGGGTCGACTCCTTTATCTTACCTTGCAGCTCGTTTACCTGCGGGTGAGAAATGTTATAAGACATCATCAACAACAGATAGCATGTCTGGTATCTGGCTATTCTACCTGCAATGATATCAATTTGCACCCAGAAATGTTGTAATGTCCCAATATCATGTCAGCCTTTGGGCTGCCACCTTAATTTTTTGGACACTGTTATTGCAAATGCAAATAAAACCATTGATAATCTGTAGTGGATGAATCAAACTACCTTTACATTGTAAACACACCAGTTACTACCACCAGGGAAAGACTTTTGACAGGGAGGATGATTGATACATAACTATCAAAAGAAACCAGATATCTACTAATGGATCAGAAAACCTTTTTCTTTACTCTGGTCCTAGGCTTTCTACAGAGATTTCTCACAACGTTTCTTGAGAGATACAATGTACATGTAGAGGGAAGGTTTGATATTGTTAAAGATGTCTACTACTGGATCAGAAAATTTCCTTATTCTAAAATCTTCTTATTTTTACACTGATCAAAGGTTTTCAAACCACAATTCTTGAGGAAACTTACACTCTTGGCGAGGTTGAGGGTGTCTGTTTTCCCTGACTCGGCCTTCTTCCTGACGCGGTCGCTCAGTCGGGTGATCTGCTCGAAGATCAGGTCCTTCTCCAGGAGCTGTTCCTCTTTCTCCGACAGACGCATCTCCAACTGGGGAAAAAATAAATAGAATTAAGAAATTTCAGACTTTCAGGTTTTACTGATTTTCAAGATCTTTAATAGACCTCTGAAAAGTACATGACATTATGTATCTTGGGTTTTTGTGAATGTATTTGAACTGTGTAAGGGATTGGCTTCAGGTATTACACCACTCCCTGAATTCCTCCACATACTTCCCACTTACTCCCACCTGGCACCTGCTGGGTCACTGTTAGTAGCATTGTGTGAATGTACTGTAACTAGTGTAAGGATGGGGTAGTCTTGAAAATGGAATAAATCACTAAATTTTCTGATATTTTCTATTCATCAATCAATATCATAATAATAATAATAATCATATATTAAGTCTACAATGTTGTAATTTCTTTGTGTATACACTTTACAACTATGCAATTAGGTTTAATGTATTGAAAAAAAAAAAGGAAATTGTGACTCACATCCTCAGTCTTCTTGTTGATGTCCTCTGGAGGCAGGTCCCTCCCCCCCAGTAGCCGGACACGCTCCTTGTTGTAGGGATTCTCCAGCTCCTTCTCCAGCTCTAACATCCTGTCCTGGCACTGGGACAGCTGGGCAAGGAGGGAAAGTAACAGTGTCAACACTGGCAATGTACAGCAAAGCTGTATTAAATAGTACAGTACATTACATAATGTCCTGTCCTAAACTGTAAAAACCGAAAGGGGCGAGCAGGTCACAACCGGGAATCGAACCCAAGTTATCCGCTTGGCGGTCACCAACGCTAACCACTACACTAAAAGGTCGCACGACCATTTAACATGGTCAGTTAGCGGAGGATAAACCCCACTGTTACACTACTCCCCCTTCTTTCAAGATTCGTCCTCGAATCTTCCGAGTCCGACATCCCTGGAGCTGCCACACTTATCCTCAGTGCCAGTACTCACAGGGCCCACATCGGGCGCCACTGTAAAAACCGAAAGGGGCGAGCAGGTCACAACCGGGAATCGAACCCAAGTTATCCGCTTGGCGGTCACCAACGCTAACCACTACACTAAAAGGTCGCACGACCATTTAACATGGTCAGTTAGCGGAGGATAAACCCCACTGTTACACTAACACAGGAAAACATTAGTCCTTGTTATAGGGATTCTGCAACTTCAATATCTTGTCCTGGCACTGGGACAGCTGGGCAAGGGGGGGGGGAAATAATAGTGTCAATAGTCAACACTATCAATGTATAGCAAAATTACCACAGTGGTACAATATTGATTACATAACCTTTCCTGGCACAAGGGCAACTGGAAAAGGAGGGAAAACAACAGTCTGTGCCAGCATGCACATTGTACAATAATTAAGAAAGTTTATTGCAAATACATGCCCGAGGGCTAATTGCAGTTACAAACAACATAAGAAAGAAAATACAGTGGTATGTGAGACTACATCTACGTCTAGCATTATACTATATTCTACAACATGCATGGTACTATATTTACTGGGTTTGACTTCTTCTTTTTAGGCAGTGGAAGACGAATTTACCCACTTCTTCTATAATATGTGGGTTCTTTGATTTTAGTAGTAAAAATGTTTTTTTGTGGTAGGGAACGGTGGGGAAGTAAGGGAGCATTTTGGACACGGTGGTAAATAATTGATTTCTGATGTCGTCATAAAATGGACAGTTAGAGATGAAATGAATTTCGTCTTCCACTGCATTTATAATATCCCATTTGATTGTCTGGTACTAACAACAGTCATTAGGAGGATGCATATGGACGTGTACTCTTAAATGTCTACTTCTAGTCGAATTTAGTACAATTTAAATAACATCCTGTCCTCACTGGCACTGGGGCAACTGGGCAAAAAGGGACAACAGCAGAGCCCCATCTGTAATTATTTTATGGTACCTTCGATTTGTGTGTTATTATAGGAACACTGTTGCAACACCTTGAAAACTTCCAGCATACTTATAGTGTGGAAAGCAGTTCGACAAAACTTCTGTTTTTTGCCACTCAGCAAAAGAAATCATCAACTGTTAGATAAGATAGGTTTTGGATCTTAGTTTATAGCTCAAAGAAAATATATTCCCAGACAGATGTGACGCCTTCTTTTTTTTAATGACTTAAAAGCTACATTATACCTGTGAATTAAAAGTCGCAATGCCTTTTTGTGGCACCCAGGAAAAGAAATCACCAACAGATAAGATACATGTAGATTTTGGCCTGGCAGTGTCTGCCAGTGTGAACTGGTGGCTACTGGATGTTGTTGACATGTAACATGGCTGCACACACGTCCACACCTCCGCAGTATTTACACATCAGACTCTCCCCACGCCCCGCAAAACATGTGGCTCTTTATCTGCCTCCCCTCACATTCCCAGCCTTAGCCTGGCTTGAGAGATCTGTGACAGGCATGGGAACAGCTTTGCTGCCAAAACTTCTCAGGAATTTCATTCAAGAAAACAGAGGCAGGCACACCTTGTGCACTAACAATAGCAATAACCACCACAGAAACTGATTACAGTATAGTGTATACAAGTCCCTGCAACTTGGACATTTTTATTAATGGAGCAGTTGAAATAAAGCTCAACTTGCCTGTTGTTAGAAGGAAACCAATTAAGATTAAGATGAGAGAGACGCCCTAATGATGATCTGTTTATTTCCCTGACCCATTTTGGATTCCTACGGGGGTGGACTGTTGTGAAAACTGGGAAGCAGAAACTTTTTAAAAGTCCATCACTTAAATCCGCCCCAGTTTCTCAAGGACCATACCAAGCGAGAAACATGCAACAGGCATGGCCTAGCTGCTGATGTAAGCTAGCTTTTGATTGGTCAAAAGTAAGTTAACTTCATCCTGTCCAAAATGTAAGAATCGTGACTGACAATACTTTTATTCCTTCATCTTTGTATTGGGTCATGTACACGTTTTGCAGTTGTACATGTAAGGACATAACTAATTTAAACTTTGTCTAGCTTACCACTGTGCCATAACAGGTATCATGCTTGTGCTGGTCCCACTGAAGGCCTGAAAAGCTTATCAGGCACAATTGCTTGATCTCTTCTCCAAATCACACCTGAGTGACCAGACCTAACTAATAGTTTCTAGCCAAGAAGACCCTCCAAGCTTATATTCCCGGCCAAATGGTACGAAACAAACTTTCATCACAAAGACTTTCAACACTTCCATATTTGTTTAGGACTTCCCTTGTAAATAATCAAAGGCTAAAAAAGATGCATCTTATCCTTCCTATGCTGACAAGAAAAAATAATCAGTTCTGTGGATGTATTTCTGCGGAAAATGAACCACAATGTTGTTGACAGACGTCTGACAGTCTGAGGCAACGTTCAGGCCGGTGAGGGTCTAAACAAACAGGCTGACTTTGATAGTCGTGATCTTTTACAATCTCTCAAAGTCAAGAGGTGTTTTATTTGGCATATTTGGCATACCAGCGGGATAGGGACACGCTCCCAAACTTGCAGGCTGCGACAGTAAGAGATGAGAGAGGTGAGGACACTGGGAGGATGTTGGTGGGTGGTATTCGGCTGTACAAATCTCAGATCAAACAGGTGTCATGGCCACCACGTGCCTCCAAGGATGCCATGTACATGTATGTGTACATGTCGTTACCACACTACACGTGTAACAACACAGTTACATGATGCTTGGCAGAGTCACTAAGTAAATACCTTGTCCTATGTTTGAACCAAGGCATTACAGGAAGTACCAAAAGTGTGAGAATTACAGTAACTATACTTACAAAGAAAGTGTTCAGACTTGATCTCTTATAGTGTATTTTCAAGGATCACTATGACTTGAAGTATACAGTAGTACACAAAGGTAGCCTGTTAACCAAACCTATTGTAGCTTCTGTCTCTTTCATCCCATCTGTAAATAGCAGGGGGACAAAAGAGAGTCAGCTGCTTTAGTACCCGGCCTAACACAATGGCTCAAACTCTCAGTCTGTCTGTCTGTCTCTCTCTCTCTGTGTCTCTCTCTCTGTCTCTCTCTGTCTCTATCTGTCTCTCTTTCACTCCCTCTATCTGGTTTAGCATCCGTTGTTCCCCGTGTTCCGAGGGTTAGACGTGCTTGTACACTGATGCTGGGGCTTGATGGTAGCTCACCATTTGCCACTATCCTGTGGTTCTTGGGCACAGCAAAACTCAATACCCTTATGGGTTTGATTGAACAAAGAAATAAACAAACAAATCACCTGTATCTGCAGTGTGACCAGCCCCTGCTCCAGTTCCTTCTTGTTGGGCAGTTGTCTCTTCAGGATGTCGATGGACCGCTTCAGCTCTGTCAGCTCCATCTTCAAGAACCTGATCTCCTCCTCCCTGCCCTGCAGCTCAACGTCTCCGTTCCTGATCAGCGTGTCTGCAATCAATCAATCAATAAACCAATCAATCAATCAGTCAATCACAGGAACCTGATCTCCTCCTCCCTGCCCTGCAGCTCAACGTCTCCGTTCCTGATCAGCGTGTCTGTAATCAACCAATCAATAAATCAATTAATCAATCAAGCAAGCAATTAATTGATCAATCAATCAATCAATCAATCATTTAATCATTCAATCGATTAATAAATCAACCAACCAACCAACCAATTACATGTATTACAGAACAGTTGTAATGAGTAATTAATAATTAAAAGTGTAGGGCAAGTTGCTAAATCATAATTCTGAGGTGTAAAATATGTCATCCTAAATCTAAGGAAAACCTCATTCAAAAATAATCAGTTTTTAAAAGCTAGAGGTACATGGAAATGTTCTGGATGTGAAACCTTGATCGGGGACATCAGAGATGTCAACATGGGAGACAATGGGTTCTTCTTCTCCATTCGTCCCTGTCCTCCATCAGTGAGTGGAGTGGAGTTCTGCTGTGGTGATGTTTCTGAGCCCAGCAAGGGTTCAAAGTACAATGGTTTTGTACTCACCTTGGATGTTGAGTTTCTCATAGAAGATGCAGACCTCCTCATTCCTCTCGATCAGCTGCACGCCCCGGTCGTTCCTGTTCTGCACCGCATTCTCGTACCTATAATAAATAGTAATAATAATAAATGGTTTATTGGTCAAACATTATCCGTGCAATCACAGCCTTTTATGACGCTGAATTGATGAACGGTTTACAATCAAATAATACTCAAGACATGATACATACAACACATTTGATCTCCACACACTTTTGTGGAGCCGTCACAACGGTCTGTGACAGATCTTTCAGGGTAGTTAACACTGTCAGTCTGTAACACAAACACACTGTCCTGTCTCAGGGACCACAAATTTAGGCCACACAGAAGCATATAATTAGTGTAACTCTATACACTGTCAGGTACAGTACCGGTACTGAGGGATTAGGTATTTTGGTCCTGTACTGAATAAGTTTTTTAGGTACAGTAGTGGTACTGCATACCAGTACACAGCCCTATGCATACCTCTTCCTGAGACGGACCATCTCCTCCTCGGCCTGGTTGATCATGAGGTTGAGTTTGGCGATGTCCATCCTCTGCTGCTCCCGCTTCTCCCTCATCTCCTCCTCCAGCCGCCGAGCCTTCGCCACCTCGTTACGCAGGCTGTCACGCACCACGATCGAGTTCTGGTGCTTCAGCTTTGCCTTCTGAAGTTGTCTGGGGAGAATTTAACAATTTGAGTGTCAAAATGATACTTTTAAATTACTCTTTCCTGGGTAACTGTCTTTTAGTTTTAATTTATGATCATGACTTGAGTTCTGGTGCTTCAACTTTGACTTCTAGTTCTGGTGTTGTCTGGGGAAATGTTTCAAATGTAGCCATTTTAGTTTCAAATTGATACTTAACTATTTCCTTTTCAATCTTTCTAACTGGAGTTTTGGTGCTTCTGCTTTGCCTTCTGTTTTTTTTTTTTATTATTAGCTTTTTTTTAAAAATGTATGTAAAACCATCTATGCTGAATGTAGAAAGTGAACATCCTCTTCAGAGTGGTAATACACAGTAGTGGCCCGGGTTGAAAACATGTGAGGGCGACTTTACATTGTCTTTGACAGGCTCACAGCGGTGTCGGCACTTGGCTCTGACAATCCTGTCAAAACTGTGTAAAACAACCATCTACTAACTACCACACTTCCTTCTCAGGCTGATGATTGTAAACAGTTGCTGCGAAATCGCTCCTGACACCTGCTAAGCTGGAGTGCCAAAACAAAATCTACGTGAACTTTAAAAGGGGCCAAGTTTCGCAGGTTGCAATTTAAGATTGTGACTAAACATTTAAAGTGGGTTTTGAAGGGGACATCACAGTTTCCGTAAGCTTAGCAGTGTGGTGACAACAGAATGTAACGAAAAACAGTAAAATTTCAAGGAGCAGCAGGTACATGTATACTAACTGTCTGTCCTGAAAGTAGGACAAAGTTGAACTCTAACTCTTTAGAGCAACACTCTCTCTCCAGTTGCTTCAATAACAAAACCCAATACTGTTACAGTCTGTAACATTAATTCTCTACAAATAAACAGGTAAGTTTTGTTTTGCTCGGGAGAAATTAAGAGCTTCCCTAGGACAGTAGTTTCTTCTCTGTACACACGGCATTTGTCAAACAGCAGTCTTTTGACAGAAAGTGGCTAGATGCCAGCTGAGCCATGAAAAATGTCCGTGTTAGGTATGAGGAAGGAAGTCAGAATGTGTAGATAACACAGTGCAGTTGCACCGTGTACCTGCAAAATGTATGTCAAGGATGCAGTTCACAAATGTCAGCACATTTCTTACTTCAGTCGTTGAAAGAGCCAAATGCTGAATGACATACTGAAAACGCTGTGCCCAGTTTTGGTCCTGTTTTCTCACATTTAGGTGGATAGCCACTCCTTTGAGTATGGCATGTCATATGTTGCAGTTTCAGTCCTTTTTCTGACAGGCATTGCTAAATGTTAAGTTTAAGTTTCAAGCTAACACTTAGCTATGCTTTCAGGTATGCCATTCAAACAAAAGTACAGAAGTTGAAGCAGGTTTGAATTGTAACTACCAACACAAAAAAAATGAGCTAACCCAACTTTTCAAAAGTCCAACACCAGTCTTTGTCAAGGAATGAGCAATCCACCGATTGTATAACAAGACCTTATGCAGATATAGAACATGTGACTTTCTGAGCAAACAATCGAAAAGTTTCAGAATGACAACACAGATGAACTTACAAGCTGAAAGTATGAAAGTAAAGAAGTTCAAAGTCAAAGATCCCCATTCTCACCTGTCCTTGTTGTTCACAGCTGTTCTGAGGATCTCAATCTCGTTCTGTAGGATCTTGATCTTCTCTCTCATCTCTGCGGCTCGTTGCGTGCTGGTCTGGATCAGGTTCACGATCTTGTTCCTTTCGTTCTTGATGATGTCGTACATCTTAGCAAAGTCCTTCAACCTAACAACAAAACATCAATCCTGAGGTGTTCCATACATTAGTCATGTGTATAACATTGATACAGGACTGGTGCCATCTAGCAGCAGAAACAAAAGTCCACACTTGTACATGCATGTAACATCTACTACCTAATTTCACCAGGTCACATATATCCACCACCCTGAAAAATCCATCTAATACAAATCCTCAATGCAACATCCCTCAGTATGTAATGCACTTTAAAATTTGCATAATCTAGTGTTTTGATGGTTCCTGAACTAGAGATCTCTCAAACACACTGTTTTTTTAAGTGGTGGATATACATCAATGTCATCTTCGAATTCTGTAAGACAGCCTCAAAAGACCTAACAGATAAATGGTAATGGAAGTTACATATCTATGTAGTTAATGATGTAGAAAGTCTGTTCATGCTTACTTGACTTGCATCTCCTGGTGCTTCTTCTGGTTGTCTGTGATGGACAGCTGCTTGGTCTTCAGGTCCTCCAGAGCTCTCTGGTACCTCAACTGGAAAAAAAAAAGAACTTTCAAATTTAAAGTATAATGGCTAAAATGGAAATTTTCAATTTAAGCTTCCAGCTGATACAAGGCATGCAAAGGAAGAAACTGTCAATTTGCTCAGCATGCTGAATGAAGACCTGAAGAACAGAGTGCTAGGCCCTCTTACAACAGAAAAGAAACTTCAAATTTAAAGCTCATTTTGATGTACAGTGCTGTAAGGGATCCTGAGCTTGTGACACAGTGGAAGAGGTCAGAAGAAAGACTGAATGCAGCTGCAGGAGATTTCTGCGACTGCAGATGCAGAACACAGTGGAAGAGAGAGAATGTCAGGACAATGGAATAATGTCCTCACCTGAGCCCTCTATAGATCCCTGGCTTTCTGCTCATGTTCAAATGTTTCATGTATTGTAACTAATTGTACACATTTGGGTACACTGCTTATATTAAATTTGAAGTTTGTAAAGAAAAAAACAAAGAAGTAAATGAATTTTTAAAAAATTAAAAATGTCCTCACCTGAGCCCTCTGTAGATCCCTGGCTTTCTGCTCCCTCTCGTCAGCCTTGATGGCGGCGAGTCTCTGCAGCTCCACGACCTCGATCCTGAGGTCGCTCTGCTCGTACATCAGCCGCTCCTCCTCCGCAATCAGCTGCTCCACCTTCACCTGCTCTACTGATGTTAGGGCGTTCTGGTCATGGAAAAAGAGGAATACTAATTATTCTGTATCTCTTTCTGTATCTGCATGTATAGCTGGTGTAACCTTTCGTCATAACACACCAGCTTTGCAGGCACGCAGGGCTGCGACAGCTGGCTATATTACACTGAACGACCTGTTACACTTAATCTTTGCATATCTAACTGCAGGAGTTGTTTAAAGCTTTCTAATATTAGTAAAGGTAGAGGCCTAGGCCTTGAGGCCATAGGATCAGTGGGTTGTTGATCCACTGTGTCTAAGGCATATTGGAAAGCAAAACCCGTCCCTCTCCCTCAACTGCCTTGTTTGAAAAAATCCCCGATTCTATTGAAGTCAGGTACCCATTTTACACCTGGTTGGAGTGAGGAAAGTCGTGCAAAGTGCATGTCCCAAGGATACAACGACCAGCCAGAAATCTAACCTGTGATGGTACGTCACAAACAAAGGAGTCGATACAAATGGTTGTACAAACAAGTACAAGGTCTCACCTGTTGAGCAAAGTTTCTCTTGGTTGCATCAACCTCGTTCTGGAGCTGTTTCCTCTTCTCCAGCAGTGTCCCATCATCCTTAGGTGTAGCGTCCACCTGAAGTAGTGGAAAGATGTTGGACATTGTAGATCAAGGTGCAAAAACATTTCAAAAACCTGTCAGAAAACTTACCAAATATATGAGATTGGCCTGCAGGATGCCTTTCACTGAGGTCATGTGGAAAGAGGTATATATCGAAAAGACAAAGTTTACACCATTGAAAGTCCTAATAAATCCCTTTGTTCCCTGCGCTCACTCGGTGACTTTATTCGGTGGTTATAGCAACTGACAAGGCTTTATCACACCATATTCACCTTGGGGCAGGTCATTAACCCTTAATTATACATCACCCTTTCCTCCATTATAGTTCAAAATGTATGAAAAAGTACAGGGATGCCCACCTGTGCCTTGACCTTCTCGTAGATGGACTGCGTGTGCGCCAGCCCGTCCAGCACCACCTTGGTCTGCAGCTCCACCTTCTTCAGGTTGCGGAGGTCGCGGTCCTTCTCGCGCTGCCGGCGGGAGTGGGTGTCATGCTGCGTCTTCTTCTCCAGGTGCGTGTGTCTCAGGCTCAGGTCAAGGGTCGCCCTGCGATGGTGACATGGGAGGTTGATATGTTTGAAATGGTATAAATGCAAGTTAAAAAGGAGAGAGAAGAAGTTGATCTATTGGGAAACAGATAAAGTGATGCCGTGTTTCTGTCTTCCAGTTTCAGCCCTGAAAAAACATTAAGGTCTGTAGGTAGGGATTCTTTTGAAATAGCATTTCAAATCTTAAAAGTCAGATCATAAATCTTATGTCCCTCGCCAGCAGTTGACCGCCAGAAAAGGCTAGGAGTCAGCCAAGATACCAGAAACACTGTCAGCTGCACAGCAGTGAAGCTGCTCAAATATTTTTGCAGGCCTTACACAGCAAGGAAGTTGCTTGACTACACATATCTGTTTGTCTGAAGATAAATTTTTTATACTTGTTGACTTAATTGTTTGCCACCCTGTGGTGAGAGCCAGTAAAAGTGAGTCACACCTGTTCCCTCATCCATCCTCATGTGTGGTGAGTTTTGATAAACCAATCCACATGGGAGGTTGATATGTTGGTGTAAAATCAACAGATATCAACAATTTTTGTCTACAAACATAGTGCAGTGACTTCATTGCTGTACTGGAATTTTGCATTAATTTTATAGAAAATGCATGTTGAGAATGAAAAAAAAAAGGTTTAGGAAAAAAGAGTTGTCTTTCTGGTTGCCAAACCAACCCCAGCAAAATGTGCTGACTTTAGCCTTTTTTGGGTTCCACCACTGGCAAGGGACATAAAATTCAAATGTTGAACCCTCTGAAATGCTATAATTTATAAAAGAATCCTTACCTACTGACCCTAATTAACAAATGAAACATACCTGTCCCCCAGTAGCACAGCTTCCCTCTCCTTGGCCACCTCGTAGTCCTTGTTGAGCATCTCGTACTCCTGCTGTCGGGAGAAGAGCGCGTCCCGCTGGCGGTTCAGCTCCTCCTGAACCTCCGCCTTCTCTCCCTCGACCTGGCAGGCGGATAAAATAAGACGTTTTGAACCGCCTCAAACAAATGAATTACACGTACATCAATGAAGGTTAGACATCGAGGTAATGAGATACAGAAGGAAATTGTTAATGAAGCAACAGTTACTGGGCAGATTTTGAAAATCTATCCAGTTGCTTGAGTAACAATTTCCTTGTGAGGAAGTCATGTACATGCAGTATAAGAGCTCGTGACATAAACCCTACAAATATTTCCTATTGAGGAATACGGCACATGGCCACTCTCAAAAGCTGGGATTAGTTAATTAGGGCCGTGTACAATAAACAGTTTTTGCAAGAATTGTCTAAGCCTACTACTTTTGATTCATGACCACATGAGGCCACAAAGATCTGAAAAGATGGCCAGTCAGAAAACTGTTCCCAATTCCATCCGAAAATCTGCTTGGAGATCTTTTGTGCAATGGACCATCCAGAAAAAGGAGTGATTGGAACTCAAAAGTCCATTGAGATCTATATAGCACCCAAGAGACAGCTACTTTAAGGGGACTTAGACAGTCATACCTGGTTCCTCTTCTCACTGACACCTTTGATGGCAACATTCAGCTCTTCCTCCTTCTCCTGTAGCTCTTTACTGTTCTTCTCTACCTCCCTGTAGACAAGGCAGACAGTGAGACTCACACTTTGATAGAAGTCCAAGTTTCTGGATCATTATAGTTGTGCTTGGTTTGCAAAGATATGAATTTCCTATCATGGCAAAGGTACTCTTAATTAAAAGCTATTTGTATTGTTTAGTCATGACCCTCATCTGCACTTTAAGGCGCAGCCACCTTTTTCATAGGTTGTACAATGATTTTGATGTTGACCCTAGTGGTTAACAATGCAGAGTATAAGGTTACTTATAAACTACTAAAAAAAACACTTGAAAACACACAAATTGAAGGATTAGAGTGTAATATGATATAACATGAGGAAAATTAGATTGTAACTTACAGTTTCTTCCTGTTTGTTTTCTCTTGTTCCTTGGTGTACTGGGCTGGTAGGGTGTTGATTTGGACCAACTCTGACTACAAACACCAACAGAAAATATACACAAGGTTACCTTTAAGTTATAATTAGTTGATATCAGCAAAATTCATTGTAAAAATGTCTTTTTTTTATATATTTTGTGAATACACTGAAGCTAGAAAATAACCGTGGAAAGTTTGAGAAAACTATACTGGTAGCTACCAAGTTTTGCAAAACAGAAAAGTTACAAAAAGACCCTTATTCACGATCACCACCTACTGTACAAAATCAAATCCCCATTTTAAAAAGTATATAAACTAAGACACCCAACACATCATCACTTTCTGAGCTATCAGTGCAATGAAGTAGTATGTCATAATGTGCAACTTGATTTTGTACGAGAAAAACACTGAAGACTCACGTCACTCTTTTCCATGCAATAGAGCAAAGCAGTTAGATAAAAATATCAGCTGAGCACACAATTTTCTGGAAGACTTACATTATTTCTACATGACAGTTACTGTCTTACCAGATCATTTCTATCTACCAGTATATCACTTCTTATTGAATTTTTAGCACGTCTCTCTTAAAACATTACAAGGTGTTTCAGTCTGGAAAAGGAAAATTTCCATATTTATGCATTCAGTCATATTTGTCACAGATTACAATACCTGGTAGCCTGGGTGCCATCCGATTTGCTATACGGGGCTCCTTGTACCTTTTGGGGAGCCCAGTGAATACAACAGGCCCCATAGCAAATCAGATAGCACCCAGGCTAAATACATGTACATTTTGTACCTATACTAGAGAGTTTAAAATGTGATTTTTTCCAATTCATTTTTTTCATAGATCAACACTTGATTCAACCCAGTTGTTGCCTTCGGAGCTTCCAAGATCTTGCACAACTTACAAGTTTCTGGATGGGGTTTGGTTTACTCCTGTAGGGAGTCTAAAATACAGATTTGTGTTCCTTTAATTTCTTCCCACTCAGGTGATGACTTGATTGAACACAGTTGTTACCACCCAAGATCTTTTTACACAACTTTCTGTGAACCACAGCACTTTCTGGGAATGGTAGCTATCTTGACGTCAATGGGACTAAGCCCCACAGAAGCGCAGGTCAAACTTTCAGCACGACTTGGCTCACCTTCAACTTCTCCTGCTGCTCCAGCTCTATCTCCTGTCGGGGGAAATAAAACAAGAGAAGCACATCAAAACAAGTTACATCAACTTCATATGTAAGCAAAAACAGAACATGAAAGAGATGATTGTGTATGTGAAACACCTGCATGATGATTTCATTTGTAGAGGTACATGTTGAACACTGAATCACACACAATTTCACAATTATACAAATGAAAAAAAAAATAATGAACATCCACCAACATGAGTGAGAACAGAAAATGGAAGAGAAGATTATCTACCTGTATATGAGCCACCTGCATGATGATTTCATTTGTAGAGATACTGGATTATGAATCATACACATTTTGACAACTTCATCTTAGTTTATAAGGTGTGTGTTGCTTCTCCAGCATACATGTAAACTAGTATAAGCTAACACTGATATATTAATATATAATTTATTTGACAGAATTAAGTCCTGAAATTGTAATAGAATGTCACAATCTTTAATTTTGCCTTCATCAGTCTCCAAATTTGCAATAGCTAGCTTTCATGATTCTTTTCATGATGAAGTGAAGAAATTCTCTTCAGGTGGGACAAATCCACCTCAGATGCAGTCTTAATGACCGAGGACAAGACTTCCATGTAATAGGCCTCCTTACATCTTTACTGTGGCCCCCAGGGGAGCTGTTAGCCAAGAACATGGCATATAGCCATCTGCGAAAATGTCAAAGGCAAACAAGGCAGCCCCGGAGGTCTTTCACTGAGTGAGAAGGAAGCCCTCCCGTGCTCTGTCCTGCTGTTCCTGTCTCCACTAGGAGAGGAATGTCTGGCAACAGCGTGCCAGGAGACTGCCCTGACAGGGAGGGTGGACATTTGTCTCCTCTTCTCCCTGTGTTCATGTTAGACTGACAGCCTGGGTGGCACACAGTCTGTCTGTTTGTCCCTAGCAGTCATGGCCATAGGACATTACCTTTGAAGAACAGGGTTTTCTTTTACAGGATTCCAGCTATGAATCCTTCATTGATGTTATTTTATTTGTAGCTGTATGGTTCCCTCTTTAAAGTAGGTTTTTGCCTTATTACAGGATATCTTCTTTCTTAGCTATGAATCTGACATTGATGCAATTTTATTTGTAGCTTGTACCCTCTTTGAAGTAGGGTTTTGAATCATTATTATAACAGGATATTCTTTTCTAACTTTGAATCTGTCATTGAAATCATTCTACCCCGGTACATGTAGCTGGCAGAAAACGTCTCAGCCTGCTATACAGATCTGAGAAGGTTGACTTTTGAGAAATCTCACGGTGGCCGTAAAAGAAGAGGACCCCCATGCCAGAGGTAACAAGCTATCAACAACTTTTCCAGACTTGTTACACACTAAACTAACTGTGTTGAAGCTTATAAAGGGAGTACTGTAGAGGCCTGATGTCAAAATAGCCTGGATGCCAGACTGTTGTGAGGGTTAGTACACAGGCAAGATTCTCAGTTAGTCATGATCAGGGTCTAAATGAGGGGTGTCTATGGTAAAAAATGGCCTTTATTTGGGGCATGTTGGCCCTGTAGCCTGCAGCTTGAGTGTATGCTAATGGCCCAGTGAGTAGTAATAGTCTGCTACCCAGGCTAACTCTGGGGCCAAGGAGTTAGCCTGTATACTGGCCCTGGCAACAGTCTGGTACCCAGGCTAACCCTGGAGCCGAGGAGTTAGCCTGTACATGTATACTGGCCCTGGCAACAGTCTGGTACCCAGGCTAGCTCTGGAGCTGAGGAGCTTTGTGTTGGAATGAAGTTCAACATTTTACTATGATTACGTAACCAACACAGACTGATAAACTGTCATGATAAGTGTTGTCTGTCACTGACCAGTTCCTTGAGTTCCTCGGTGATCTCCTTCTGCTGTGTGTCCAGGTCCTCCCGCAGGTTCTTGGCCTCCTGCTGCCTCTGGCTGATCTCCTTCTTTAGCTCTTCGATGACCTTCTCCAACTCCTTCTGCTTCTTCTCGAGTTCCTGCATACACAGATCGGGTCAGGGTTAGGCTCCGACAGTCCTGTAGCTGAGTGGGGGAGACTTTTGTATAAACACAGACAGGACATCAAGTAGCCAGCGTGCACAGTCAAACAAGAATGTCAGGTCCTGGACATCTACAGTAAGTAGCTAGGGACCTGGATGGCTAAAAAAAAGTTATAACCAAATAGTTTCCCAACTAGTTTTGAGTCTTTTCCTCAAGCTAAACATATTCAAATTAAGTAATTTAGATGATCTTTAAAGATCCACCAAATATACTACATGTAATACACTGTACCACATGTAAAGGAGATATAAAAGTAAGGGATACAAATCTTTATCCTTCAAGCTAAGCATAAACATGCAGAGGATCTTTAAAGACCTTTTCATCCTTTCAAATAGACTGCAAAGAGATTTAGATTGAAGGTAAGGATTTTGCCTTGAATAGGAACCTTTTAATAGACTGTGCTATAATCCAGATACTGTAATTTAGGATAGTTCAGTTGAGAGTTCAGCATTTCATCAAATAACAAGTTAGTTTTATGTTTGGTCAGACAGTTTAACCTATTACAAGCGGTCGTTTACCTCTTACAATATATCCACAGAAGAGTTTTCATTGGGAATGTCAGAGTGTATACATAAAGATGTTACATAACGTTTGATAATAAGCTAAATCAGATACAGGTTTTGTTCCTGGCAGGACATCTAAGGCATTCTTCACATTTACAGTCTGAAGGTGCCCATTGTCTTCACATCTCTTCTGAACAGACAGAATTTATTACGGGTTGATTGACCTCAAGATGGCTGCCATTACAAATGGTAATGAGGGGAGTACTGTCCAAGACTCTGCCAACATTCCTTAGCTAACCTTCTCCTGTCATCAGGAACAAGTATTGGAAAACAGAAGCAAAAGTTAACATGGTTCGCTGCGTACATGCGTTCAGCAAAGGTAATGTCTTATAATGTCCTTTGCAATGAAGTTTCTGAAGGGCAAGCTACAATGTAATAGATCTATGGGTAATATGCCTACAAGTTGACACTCTAAACATCCATATTGTACAGTACAGCATTGGCAATACTGTAGACAATACATTTTTATATACCTAAAAGTTTTGTTTGACCACATTCAATCCAAATATCATCATCTGTCAGCAAGATTTGGGACTTCAAAGTCCATCTGTGTCGGTAGAACTTGTTAATGAAGAACTTTCTTTAAACTTCAATTTCCAACAGAAAGAAGTCAGGCATCATAGACCTGTCACAGTGGTGGATTCATTCCTTGACAAAGACTGTGTTGTACAGTTAGAACTTTGGGCTTTGAGACAGTAAGAGCATAGCCTCAGGCCTCCCTCCCTCCCAGGGTTTGGGATACAATCAAGTCCTTCTAACGAACCTTCTATCTGAGGAACTGTCTACAAACAGAAGAAGGAACTTCCGAAGTTTAAGTCGTAAATCTTTATCTGAGGTACTGTCTACAAGAAGTTCAAAGAAGGTACTTCGGAAGTTTACGTCATAAATCTTATCTAAGGAACTGTCTTCAAGAGGTTTAAAGAACGAACTTCCGAAGTTTAAGTCGGCAAGGCTCCTTCTGGACCTCCTTGGTTGCCACAGTGTCCGAGATTTATGAGATACCAGTGGTTTAAAACAGTTCTCAGTAGGTTAAGGTCAGACGTACAGACAGCCTTGTTACTGTGTCTACCTTGTGGGAGCGTCCTTGGCACTTTCTTCACACGAAATAGCAAAAAAAAATTCTTTTCATCTCTGAGACAACTTTTTCTTCCAAAACTTGCCGACCTTTTTTGCTGCTAGGACAATAGAGGGCCTGTGAACTTTTTATAACACTTGGCATGCAGTCGGTGCAGACGATATATAGAGCACCATGTACACTCCACTTGGCTCTGTTTCCTTTGGCACCAAATGGAAACATTTGGCAACAAATTTCTGTTTTGTCTAGGTGGTAAGTCAGATGGTCAACTTTGGATGCTTTCTAGATCTTTGAGGCATAAGAAAAAAGGATATCTTAAGAAATTAGAGAAGTTTCTAGACATAACTGGTTCTGGTTCTTATCTATTGGCCTTACAAAGTGTCAACAGAGTTGCTTCTTTTGGTTATCCAGAATCCATATTCGCTTGCCCTAATAACATTTGTGTGATGCTAATCTATCCCATACCTCGTAAACCTTCTCAACAAGGGACAGTGAACTCTGAACTGTACTCTGAACAAACTGTCTGAATTTCGAATCTAAAGTTTACCCTGCACCTATCTTGTTGTCAATCTACGCCTAACTACGAGTTTTTAATTGATCTTTTTATCTTTAAGAGATGCCAATTTGTTTTATATAGAAATTAAGAATTTACTTTTAAAACTGTAAATACCCACAGCTTGTGTATAATAATATAAAACGAGCTCAATGGTTTGTAAATACCAACGCAATTCAGACTTTTGTCTGCCATGTTTGTATTGAAAATAAAGTTTCAAAGTAAAGTTTCAAAGTTTCAAAGTAAATAAAGATCTATCAGGTCATGTTACCAGTGCATGCAGTCAAACCTGTACCAGTGACCACCTCTGCATAAGGACCACCTGGCCAAGGTGACCGCTTTTGGTGGTCCCTTAGATAATTTTTCCCATGGACTCAAGGACCAGTCTATAGTGACCACCTGTCCACATGGACCAGATGTCATGGGTCCCCTAAGTTCGCATTTCTTCTATGCTTTGATGCTTTGATTAGATGGATCAACATTAGATGGAAGTTGTCCATGTTGCGAAAGTACTAGGTGTAACACTTCAATCTGATCTCAAGTGGTCCGCCCATGTAAACTCCATGGTGAGCAAAGCCAACCGTAGACTTTACCTGGTGCGAGTGCTAAAGAAGTATGGACTTGGTGATAATGACTTGATTCTAGTTTTCTGCGGTTTTGTAAGACCACTACTAGAGTACGCCTGCCCCGTGTGGCACCCAGGCATCACCTCTGTTCAGTCTAGACACATAGAGTCTGTGCAAAGGCGAGCATGTAGAATTGTATTGGGTAAGAACTACGTCAACTATGATGCTGCCCTAGGCCAGCTGTCCCTTACCTCTCTGTACCAGAGACGAGTCCTACTCTGTAAGAGGTTTGCAGTGTCTTTATCAAGATCCCCTACTTTCTCCAGGTGGTTACCGCCTACACGTGCAATTGTACATGGCAGAGAACTCAGGTCCAAAAATCAAATCAGTCAATTTAGCTGCAGAACATCGAGATTTAAGAACAGTACTTTACCTTTCATTGTAAAGTTACTAAATGATAGTTGACATGTTCATTGTGTAAGTCATGGTTGTATTGAATCGTTATAGCTGATTTTATATTGTTTAACATTGTTGTATTGAATCGTTATACATTGTAGCTGATTTTATATTGTTTAAATGTAAACAATAACCACAATTCAGCCGAAGGGCTGCTATGGTATTGTATTTGTATTTGTATTTGTGTGAAATAAATAAACCAGTCATATATAACATCTGTGATGCTGCCAATCTTCCTGCCAAAAGGTGTATCACCACAGCACATCCTTATCAATTGTTTCCAGACTGCTTCAAACCGTGACAAGCTAGGGCTGCTGATGATGAAGAGCAAATGTCCAATCTGACAAACGTTGCCAAATTTGCTCTTAGTCTGTAATGGGGGACTATAAACTTCAGGGTGACATTCGGGGTAGAAAAGGCGGCAAGCTCTTAAGCTCTAAAGCTCTAAACCTCTTGCAAAAGGAACTAAACTACCAAACTCAAAAAGAGTTAGGGGACCTTCCCAGTGTGAGTGGATCAAACCTTACAGTCCTAAAATAGGGATGATATACTTACCCCAGGTTTGGGCATCCGGGAGTATTCCCTCTCAAGTAGCCGCTTCTCTTCATGGAGGCTGGAGGAAGAACAGATTTTATCATCAATCAGCATAATTTACTAAGTTACAGACTCTCTCTAACTCATTTCAATTTTAAGCTTACAAAAATGTATTTTCACATCATCAAGTTCAATTTTCAATTTTTTTTAATTGAAGACGCAAATTTCCATCCTGGGACGGAGAGACAGGTCCAAGAGACAGCCCAGCTTAAACTTGACACGATCTTTTCCTTGGTTGTCTTTGTTTCTTTGTTTGTTTGTTAGAGTTAGCTTACTTCTCGATCTTGTACTGCAGCTGGTACTCCCTCTCTCTTAATTTTGAGCATAGGAAAATGTATTTTCACGTTATGAAGTTCAGATTTTTATGACGGAACAAACAAATTTCTATCCTGGGACAGAGTAACAGTAACTGTTCCTTGTGGCAGGTCAAGGAGACAGCCCTGCTTAAACTTGACATGATCTTTTCCTTGGTTGTGTTTGTTAGTTTGTAAGAGTTAGCTTACTTCTCGATCTTGTACTGCAGCTGGTACTCCCTCTCGTCCGTCTGCGCCAGGTCGTTGTGGTGTTTGAGCAGCTGTGCGCGCAGCTTGCTGACCTCGGTGTTGGCGCTCTCCGGGAAGTTGTCTGCCTTCTCCAGCTCCACCCGCTGGATCTCCAGCTCGGCCGTGTACGTCTTCGCATCCTGCAGCAGCTTCAGCTCATTGTCTCTGGTACTGCAGAGGGGACGGAAGGACAGGATTTTTTATCTTACCATGAAAGTTCATCCTGTTTTGGTAGTTACATGTTTAGAGTTACAACTTTTGATCCAACACAAAGGATTGTTCTGACCTATAGCTTTCAACCAGTCACTCTGACTAGTCTTCTTCAACAGACTGTCACACTTCTCAAAAGCCACCTGACAAGTCTCACTGGGTCAGTCTATTGAGGAAGACCAGCGTGACTGGTCGAAAGATTTAGGTGAGAACAATCCTTTGTGTTGGAATAAAAGTTGTAAATGCATTTGTTTGTCTATGGAAAATTCACCATATACTGTACATTGAAGCGGTGAGAGAACAGGTGTCACTTGCCTTTACTGGTCTCACCAATTCTTGTTTGAATAACTTTAAAGAAAATATCAGTACAAACCTTCTTAGCGTGTCGTGAAGCTCAGTGTACTTTGCCTTGAGGTTGGCAACCTGCGTTCCTGTCAACTTGCCTGCATGGAAGAGCTGGACATGGAGAAAAATAGCACTTATTAGGCACAGTAACATACATGTATATCCTCAACAATCAATGACAATCACTTAAAAAGAGATAGATACATATTCACATCTTACTTTGTTCTTTTAACTCATTGATAAAGAAATATACATATATACAGTTATCGTCTGAACTTGAAGCATCACTTTTTAGTGCAATGCAGCTTGCCACAAAGCTGACATTTTGGCCAGAGCACACAGGAATGTTCAGAACCCAACTCTTGTCAACAAATGTGAGAATCTTAACAAATATTAGTCAAAACCTCACCACATCGCCAAAGTATCATGCTACATGTACTCGCGACTTTCTCTTAAGCCATCTTTCAAAATAAGTTTGAATGGACAGAACAGAGTTTAAATGATAGCCAACCAATATTTCAAAGTCTTCCAAAGATAACAAAATAACACTCTCTTGCACAAAGTCAGCAACAGGCCTGGACTCTTGACCTATATCTTGGCATAAGTTATTGCCTGACTGCACCATTTACTTGACGACCAGTGTAAAACTCTGTCAAAGCTTTGTCAACACACATTTACTACACACATAATGTGTCATTCATGTCCAACTCAGGAAGAAACAGAGCCTAGACTATACACATCCAGCAAGTGTCTGGACCATAAGTTTTAAGAGCGAATGTCTGTAAGGATCAAACAATGGTGGCACCGGTCAAAAAATCGATTTGGCTCATTTTTTGCACAGTGATAGTACTTGGTACATAACCCCTCAGAATAGCTTTCTTTTTGTTCAGAACCCCTTGTTGCCATGGCAACGGGCCAAAGTAGTTTTCAGGGCATTTGTCCAGATTTTGGCATGTACAAAACATAGAAATTGGCTAACTTTAGAGCACTATAACTGATCAGTGCTTTAGCGTAACGACAAGAGCAAGATGTGCTGATCAGAGCAATGCCTAAACTTGTATAAAATAGCAGTAAAGCCAATGTTCAGTAAAATCTGAGGTCTTGGGCACTCTGAATACAATGCACTGTTTTAAGGGTGTAAAAAAACTGAAATTTTGCCCAACTTTGAAGCACTGTAAGTCCCAGAAGGGGGAGGATGTTTTGTTTGAAATTTGCACTGCATAATAAACCATCCAGAGGTATCAGATGCATGCTTGCAAAGTTTGGGTTCTTGTTTCGTTGCTACGCACTTGTCCTTTAAAGTAGGTCAGTTTTCGTTATTTTGATGATATGTCATTTTGTGCTTTCTTTGAACTAACATAAGCTCCAAACCAAACTAGTTCTTTACTTGAAATTTACATGAAGTATAAAACAACAAATTGTCTATGAAATGCATGCTTGCAAAGTTTGGGTTCTTGTTTCGTTGCTACGCACTTGTCCTTTAAAGTAGGTCAGTTTTCGTTATTTTGATGATATGTCATTTTGTGCTATCTTTGAACTAACATAAGCTCCAAACGAAACTAGTTCTTTACTTGAAATTTACATGAAGTATAAAACAACAAATTGTCTATGAAATGCATGCTTGCAAAGTTTGGGTTCTTGTTTCGTTGCTACGCACTTGTCCTTTAAAGTGGGTCAGTTTTCATTGTTTTGATAATATGTCATTTTGTGCTATTTTTAACTGACATAAGTTCCAAACCAAACTAGTTCTGTACTTGAAATTTATTTACAACATAAAACAATATGTACTCTGTAGAATGCGTACTTGCAAAGTCTGGGTTCTTGTTTTGCTGCTACGCACTTGTCCCTAGAAAAAGGGGCAATTTGCATATTTTCATGTCATCTTGTCCTATCTTTTGACTCTCATAAGTCTCAACAGTAAATTATTTTGCTATTTAAATTTACACTGAATGTAAACCTATATATTATCTTTGAAATGCATGTTTGCATAGGTCAGATTCCTGTGTTCTAGTGGCTGTACCTGTCCCTGAAAGTAGGCCATATTCTTCACTTGTCCACTAATGCAAAATATTGGCTATCTTTGGGAGTCTAATATGAAAAAGGAAAGGTTTTAATTCTTCTATCTCTAATTTTGACAGATCTATGCCTTGGGTTGTTTATGAAATAGTTAGCACCAACGTTTGCATGATATAGTTGTAGCAATGTGGCTGTTATTGAACGTATGCCACTTTATCTTAATTTGATGATAACAGTCTTATACAGTCATATTCAGCGTCCCCACATTATTGACTCTCGAAGACTTGACTTGTTTCTATATTTGAATAAATATGATGAATCCCTGCGCATCTTTCTAATATGTAGTCTATCACTCTATGTCTTTGTATAACTATGTCTATGTGGAAAACATGCATTTCAGTCAACTCCGCTATTCCTGTACATGTAGACTGTACTCATTTTGAGCAAGGACAGGAACTTAAGTACTCTTTCAGTTTTGCTACAAAGGCCGCTTTCCGACGGCGATCACTTATGGAAGATACATCCACATCAAAGTGTTCACAAATCAGTTTTAGCAATGCAATCCCAAGTTCGTATAAGTCACCTCTCTTTGACATGTCACATAGGTTTATATCTCATCTTTATCAAGCTAACGTGAACTCTAGATGAAAGAGATAAGGACTTCTCAAGTTTCTTGCCCTGACCACGGAGCCAAGGGGAGATTCACTATAGTCTAGGAACTGGATGGCATGCTTTGTTGCCCTTAAGGAAGGGGCAACACAGCATTAAATTTTGTATTTCAAATGCAGGCAATATTGGTTTGCAACTTATGATACTTTTAAATTGATAGTACAAAATGACATATTGAAAAAAATACCCAGTTTCAAGGCCAGTTTCACTGCAACAAAACAAGACCTCAAACTTGCCCTTCATTGACAATATATTGTTCTATATTTAACGTAAATTGCAAGTACAAACCAATGTTGGTTTGGAACTTATGGTGGTTCAAAGATAGCACAAAATGACGTACTATCAAACTAATGAAAATTGTCCCACTTTCAGGGACAAGCGCGTAGCAGCAAAACAAGAACCCAAACTTTGCAAGCATGCATTTTATAGACAATTTGTTGTTTTATACTTCATGTAAATTTCAAGTAAAGAACTAGTTTCGTTTGGAGCTTATGTTAGTTCAAAGATAGCACAAAATGACATATCATCAAAATAACGAAAACTGACCTACTTTAAAGGACAAGTGCGTAGCAACGAAACAAGAACCCAAACTTTGCAAGCATGCATTTCATAGACAATTTGTTGTTTTATACTTCATGTAAATTTCAAGTAAAGAACTAGTTTGGTTTGGAGCTTATGTTAGTTCAAAGAAAGCACAAAATGACATATCATCAAAATAACGAAAACTGACCTACTTTAAAGGACAAGTGCGTAGCAACGAAACAAGAACCCAAACTTTGCAAGCATGCATCTGATACCTCTGGAGTGGTTTATTATGCAGTGCAAATTTCAAACAAAACATCCTCCCCTTCTGGGACTTACAGTGCTTCAAAGTTGGGCAAAATTTCAGTTTTTTTACACCCTTAAAACAGTGCATTGTATTCAGAGTGCCCAAGACCTCAGATTTTACTGAACATTGGCTTTACTGCTATTTTATACAAGTTTAGGCATTGCTCTGATCAGCACATCTTGCTCTTGTCGTTACGCTAAAGCACTGATCAGTTATAGTGCTCTTATTATTAATGTTAGCCAATTTCTATGTTTTGTACATGCCAAAATCTGGACAAATGCCCTGAAAACTACTTTGGCCCGTTGCCATGGCAACAAGGGGTTCTGAACAAAAAGAAAGCTATTCTGAGGGGTTATGTACCAAGTACTATCACTGTGCAAAAAATGAGCCAAATCGATTTTTTGACCGGTGCCACCATTGTTTGATCCTTACAGACATTCGCTCTTAACACCCACCCTAGATCCGAACACTCACTAACTGTAACAGACAGAGAAAGCCTTGCCATTTGTGGCCCTTAGCAATGTTTATGGACATCACAAAAGATTTTAATGTACCAGAGGATAACATTAACTCGTATATATTTATAAATGTAAGTAAAGTGTTGGCACCAGCCATTAAACATTCAAAGATGTACATGTCAAGTAAAACAAGAAATCAGAGACAAAAGATTTTCAGGGAGTATTTTTGGGATATTGTGATATTCAAGCTCACCCCATTTCCTGTGTCTAACATTTTGACCTGTCATAGTCTGCCTGTCAATCTTCCCTCACCCATGTGCTGTCAACCTATTCTGTCCAGACAGACAGAGACACAAACCAACACAGCTACCAGCAGCAAACTAAGATAAACAAGTTGATTCGTTGTTACATGACACGTCGAAGTGGATACCAGACATTCAAGAGGGCCTGCAAGGGGGGTAGTGATTACGAATTACGCAAAATTTTCGCCGCCTATTACGAATTACGTTAAAGTCTCAGAGCTGATTACGACTTTACGATTTGCGGGTAATGTCCAATTACGAATTACGTTGATTTTTGCGGAGGCTGCCTACGAATTACGAAATCTAAAACGGCCTGATTACGCCTTACGAAAAAGGCTTGCAGGCCCTCATTCAATTACCACAAATTTGCTTGGAAGCAAAGCTGATGAGTCAGAAACTCCCCTGTTGATCTAAGCAGGGCACAATCTCAAGTAAGTCGTAAAGTTAATGGGGACTTTGAACTAAAACTAATTAGTTTTGAAAAGGACAAGCAGGAAGTGTCACATAAAATGTCAAGCAGCAAGAAGATAACATACTTCAGCTGGTGTTTTCTGTCTTGAAAGAAGTAAGTGGCGAGTTAAGTCTTGACAAGAAGAGAGAAGTATTTATGCAGTGCAAAGCAGTCTTAAACCCTAGTCCTGTGGCGCCCAACAATGCATTGTTGGGTTGCATGAACAAGTTGATTATTGGGTTTCACAAACAAGTTGATTAAAAATTGACAGGCAGTTTAGCATACAGGTGTACTCTCAGTTAACCAAATTGAATGTCTTACTTACAAAATGAATGGAATGAATTGGGACTTACCCCAATTCCCAATTTGGAAGAAAAGATTGTTTTTATTTCATAATGACTTGTACCAACACAGATGAACTTTTATGCCAATGACTTACTTAATGTTTAAATTAATGAATCAATTCTAAATAAGCTCTCATGACAGATGAGTAAAAATCACCTGGCAACACATGTAGGGACAGTACGTTGTGACCCTTGTCTCCCCAGTATCCTACCATCAACTCAGTTATCACAGCACCTCAGCAGATAAAATCCTCTGCCACTTGTTAGAGCAGTGCTGACCTTGCACTTCGTAGTTGCTTGGGCACGAATGGAGGCTAACCTATCACGACATCCAGACCTCGGAGGATTTGTGGGTTTGTGGGATTATCTGAAGTGTGATCTAAACCTTGACCTGCTGGTTAATAAACTGTGGTGGAGACCTTGGCCTGTGTTTGTGTAGCTATGGCACATGTAGGTGAGGAGAGGTCTGCGGTGAATTAACTACTGACTTCTGACAGCAGCAACCTGAAAGGCTATTAGATAACCTGATGAAAGGAGCAAAAACAGACAACTACATACATGTAATACTATATGATGACAGAGTTGTATCCTTTTGTTTTTGCTCCCATCATGATAAACAGCAGCTAAATATTGGAAACTTTGAACAAAAACACAATTTGACTTATTTTCAACTTCAAAATTTTTCGAGATTTTGTACAGTATGCCTGCACTTGTTGACTGCATATCCAACAGCATGATTTTACAGAACATAAGTGCAATAAATATACTAACCAAACAATACTTGCATCTAAAATCTTCACATTCAATCCCTCATAAAGCTTCTCTCTTACCTCACTTTGCCCTTCAGTGTACCAAACTCAGATTTACACACTAGTCAGCTGATTCTATCCAGCCTTAAAGTATAAAACAGGATCTATAAAAGCTGTCTTGTGAAGGTTGAAGCATCATGTACTAAGACCAACTGTACCTAGTTACCACCAGGTCAATGCACTTGACAAAGGTCTACTAGTGCAACATTGCTACATGTACTTAATCATGACCAAAAGTGTACATATTGATTTGAAGTCTAGATCGTAACCTATTTCCACAGAGATCTTTTGAAGTGCAAGTGTAACTTTTATGATAGTTCAATCCATATTGTGCCATTACTGGTTTTATCAAATGGGTGCACTCAGAAGAATGCAGCTTGAAAGTAGTCCAATATGCTTCTCATCCTCCTAACCTTTCCCATAGAGTCCTTGCATGTGTGCTATCCTATGCGTGTTGAGATGTGACATCTGCCTAATACAAGTTTATCACCATAATTAGAGGAAGAATCCAGCTCCCTGATGGAGGTCATGTCCCCTAGATCAGACAGAGCCCACCTTCGAGCATTTAACCTTCTCTTTAGCGCAGCTTCTAATCTACTTTTTCACCTTGAAGTGATTTGCCGTGACAGCTAGGGGTGTCCTTCCGTGTCCCCGCGGTTAATAAAGTGTCAAACATATTGGCACCTACAGAAGAAGTTGTATAACATCTTCTTTGTCACTCTGGCTGAACTTTGTGTTGAATGCCTGGTATCCTGTTGCAGGCTACGACCCCAAGAATGCTGGGCAGAATGTTTATCACACCGTGGCGTGCTATAGGGCACTGGGAAGAAAAATCGTCTGAGTGGCCCGGGGTTATCGCAAAGACTCCCGTGGCTACCTGCTGGCAAAGGGGCGCGAGAAATGCTACAAGATCAATTCAAAGCACTTCCAGGCAGACAAACAAAAACTCTAAGGCTCTTTTTGTCATCTGTGCAAATTAGGTAGGACAGGTATTAAATAACTTTAGTATCCTTCAGAGTCCCTAGGCCTAGGAAACCAATTGTACATTTTATCACTCAGGTGTCAGATCATGGAGTTACGAAAGGTTGATCAGCTCAATTATCTATGTCCCTTGCAGAGGTCCACCCAAAAAAAATCTAAGGTCGGCAGATTTTTCTAGGGTCAGTCAGGAAACAGGAAATACGACATTTCTTTCCCTAGGCCTTAGGTAAGCATTACCTAACTTTAGGTACCAAATGTAGGCTTGTCCAATGTCTTTGACATTCCCAAAGCGAACTGGTTCTTCAGTCAAAAAAGATTTGTACATGAGGAAGTGATTGACAGCCTTCAGATGATTCTTTATTGAAACAACAAAAAAGTACAGGGACTAAAAAGTATGGTCTTCTACAACTAAATATCTAACAGAAAGCTAAATACATGTGTGGATAACGTCATCCTATGAGTATGTATGCGGTACTTCAGATGTTTCTCTATGACAATCACTCACACTCACTCACTCATGTATATGCTAGTCATCACTAAGGCCCGATTTGACTAGAATGTCAAGATGACACCTGTCAGCACTGGCCATATATATACAATCAAATCTGCTCAAGGAGGCCACTCTTGGGACTGAGGCAAAGTGGTCTTTTTGAACAGGTGGCCTTTTTGGCATGGTGGCTCAAGGCTACACCTATGGAAAAACTTAGGACCGGAAAAGGCTTTGTTATGCCTGTCTTTTTATGAACAGGTGGCTGGCTTGAAGAGGTGATCACTTGGATAGGTTTGACTGTGCTTTTGTTATCTGCAAAGGCAAGGTTACTTCCCTAAAGCCCTTATTCCCAAGGAATCAAATGCATTAGCCTGAACTTGAAGCTGTGGCTGCCCTCAGTGAGGGAGTATCTTATATACATAACCTAAAGGCTGAAAGGTGGGAGTGAGGCTCCTATGGGAGACACAAGCCTTTGAAAATGTGTAATCCATTTTCAAAGGATGTTTTCAACCACAGCTTTGATCTCTGTAGTCATCGATCACCAGAGGTTTCTTCAGTAACACTGTCAAAACATTTACGCAGAGACTAGAATAGAAACATCCTTCACCCTGACAAATCATTGACTGTACTCCATGCAACATTCGCATGAATCCTATCAGTGGGTGTCATTAGTTCCAGTTCTACATACAAAGTGGCCTACGAACTATCAGCAAGTTTCTATATTATAAGGTATTCTTCGTCAAGTTGACAGACAGGTAAAATTTTGCCATACTGATAACTCCTGCATTACGCCTTACAAATGGATGACTGTGCTTCATCTAGTTTTCTTATAGGAATCTCTATTGATCTCTTGTTTTCCCCACATGCTTTAAAAAAGGTGTACAGCATTTCTGGAATTGGCTTCAAACCTGGCTGGGTGAACTTCAACTTTTTACCTGTGCCAAATTCATTTCCTGCTTGAAATCCCTGCCAGGATCAAGTTCAAGACTAAATTTAGATCAAGAAGAAGGGATGGCACTGTAAAAAAAAAGGTGCCTCCAAGTCATGGGATGTCTCTGACCTTCAATTAGTCAGGGCTGATTGGATCTTACACATCTCTACATACCACGATGTAGGGTTCTGTCTGGCTGTCAAGCGATTCAATAGATAGCACGATGCAGTCTGTTCCGTCTAGTTTGCCTAGTCACGACATTGCTAACTTCTCACGATCTTTTACACACGACTGCCAAAATCTCCGCTTTTATACAAATGCTAAAAAGGTCGGCATCGGATTGCAAAAGGAGGTAGAAGAAGTTCGAGTTCATTATATTCAAGACACATGGGGTGTCACAATAATCAGCAGATTACATCTAAGAAAACCATAATATAACGGTTTTTATTGGGTGGACCTTTTACACTCTGCATCTAGTTGATATTCATGTTTAATTGCTTCTTGTCTTGTTGTACACTACTGTATATACTGTCTCATTGTGTGTAATGTATCACTGATGAGTGCCACCCTGGTAAAAGAATACATAAATAAACAAGAGTTCCACGATCTCGTGGGGCGGCGAACTGTTCTCTCAACGGCCATACTCCCTTGGCTGTACCTTCGCCAAATGATGTTAACCCTTGCGGTTGACGAATTATACAATTTTAATAATTGATTTCGCAAATAAGAGCGTCATTTGCATGGATTACATCAGTTGATCATATTCTCTACCCAATGGCAGCCTTATCTTAACAAAAAAGGCTATTCTAGCACTTCCTCATAAATTATGCAAATGAGTTCATAATGTGAATAAATTATCTTCATTGATGTTCACCTTCACTTAACTTCCAAATACGGCAAGTATGAAATTCCCAGCAAATACAACTATGAAATTATAACAATTTTCCATTAATTATGTAAATTAGGTCTTCATTTACATAATCTATATCCTCAGATGTTTTTCTAGTTCTCAATTACATGTCGCAAGTGTTTCAAAGTCCTATAATCGAACGAAGCAGATTTATAGAATGTCCTCATTAATTATGCAAATTAGCTCCTGATTTGCATAATTGTCATCTGATTATGTCAAGTATCACTTCAGCTACCTACATACCAAAAATCATGACAATCCGTCAACCGGTTCTTGAGTTATCAACCTTCGGAGATTTTTCAAGAAACGCTCCTGCAGTTCCAGAACAAGCTGCTAGGGGGCCCAAACTCATGTCACTTCTTCCCCACCTCAAGAGCTATCTACCAACCAAAATTCGTGACCCTAGCATTTCCAGATCGCGAGATATCAAAACCGTAAGTTTTGCTGCAGTACCAACAAAAGCCGCCAGGGGGCCCAGAATCTAATCATTTCTAGGTCTCATCAAGACCTACCCACCTACCAAGTTTCATGACAATACATATTAAGCTTCTTGAGTTATGCTGTTCACAAACAGACAGACAGACAAACAGACAAACGCTACTGAAAACATAACCTTCTTGGCGAAGGTAATAAATAAATAGTTAGTAGAACAAGGAACACGACAGAAAGGTCTCTCTGTTGGGATTACTTTAAAAATATGCTTGAAAGCAACTTCAAAGAATTAACTGGAGCTTCTTCTCTCAAATGCATGGTGTGTAGCTATGAGGCTTGGCAGCAATGTCAGAAAAGAGGTTAGACTAGCCTGTATCTTATAGAACTGGAGGTTTGGTGGTCTTCGGCTGTTTAGCCCAGTTCTCAAAAAACGGGGTCAATTCAACCAGGCCGGCTATGTAATGTCTATATGCAATACAAAAATAGCACATAAAAGTTCCCAAAGACCCTGAAAACCCCCCCAAAACCCCAGTTTTTGGCGTGCTATGGAGGCTAAGGTCAGACCAGGACATACAGAGTTTCCTTAGCTGTTTGTTTTGTTAATCTGAAGTTCATCAGCAGGTCTCCCCTTTTGGTCCATACACAGGATGATGCTTACTCAAGGAATGCATCAGACCACCATCACAGCACTGCTATTTGTAGTTACAGTAACTGTTAGCCTCAGGAATGTACTTGGTGGATTTGCTGCTGAAGTATAATATTCTAGATCAGAAGTGTTGTAATATGAGTTGTAATATTTTGGTTCAACTTTTGTCTACTGTAAATCAAGAAATGGTGGTTTTACTTTAAATTTAGTTTTCATAGGGGTTTTCTTACAGCAAAATCATAACACTACGAACTTGTGTTTTGTAATTCTACCGAACTAAAGAATTGCTTCAACCATAAACTTTCAATGTCACAAAAAAACCCTATCATGAAATAAAATCACTGCAAAAATAAATGCATTTACGGTATGAAAAATGAGCTGCAATATTTTGATTTGGATTACCCTCTTCCTAAGTTTGGTGACTCTAACACACCAGAAATTTTGGCTGCAGAGATCTAAAATAAAGGTCAGGATCAGGAATCAGAAGACAATACCTTCCTGTTTACATTTTCTCCGGATGCAAGCTCTGCTCTATCGATTACCAGAATCCCTATGGCTAGTTATCTGGCTCTTTCACTCAGCAACTTTGTCACCTGAAACTTATGTTGTAGAAACAGTACTGGAGATAGAGAGGCAGTTAAGTAGAGTTCTTTCCAGCAACCATTCCTGTGTCCCTGGACACCTTGCTGCTCAAAACTGACAAAATTCCAACACATTAATAAGACTAGCCTCCATAGCATACCAAAAACTGGGGGTTTGGGGGGGTCTTCAGGGTCTTTGGGAGCTTCTGTGTGCTATTTTCTGATTGCATATAGACAACATAGCCGGCCTGGTTGAATTACCCCCGTTTTTAGAACTGGGCTAATCAGAAAACAGCTGAAGACCACCAAACCCCCAATTCTATAAGCCTGCTACGGAGGCTATATATCTAGGCATTCACAGACAGAGATTTTTTGAAGGGAGGCAGACAAATTATACCTGCATACATTTGTAGAGCAACTTCAAAATGCAGCAGTCTAAGTCCTGAAAACATAGTCCTAAATTGAGTCCTGGAATATATGCTAATCCCTCTAGAATACTATTCAGCCTATTTCCTAGGATGCCAGACCCACATAGCACACTGGGCCCAAAGTACTGTACTGGGATATTACTTTTGGCCCAGTGTGCTATGGGTCTGGCATCCAGACTATCTATTTGCCTAATTTTTGCTTTGTTCTAGCAACCCAAGGGAGACTGGTAGAGACTACTAAAATACACAACATTGTCACACTGTGCCTTCACCACAGCCAGGTGAACTCCTGTAACCCATGCCTAGGGTCTACCCAGGAACAGGTGGTAGTGATTATCCGGGAGATTAAAGTTATCCTCCTGAGCAGTTTTATCTCTTGGGAAAGGGGCTAAACCAGAAGATTAGTCATCCTCAGGTTGTAACAGGAGTTTGTCTTTAACCTTGAACCCCCAGAGGTGACGGCGGCAAGCTCGTTACTAAAGGGGGGCGAGGTGCACTTGGAAATGGACAAAGTTAGAAACACCTGTGTGGAAATGGCATCAGTTCTACACTTTATGGGCTTTATATGGGGAGAGAGGGGGAAGAAATTTGTGGGGGCCCGCATGCCCTTTTCTGTAGAGCTGTTTTAATTCTACGTAGAGCGTAGACGGACCGCTCTAATTCAACATAGAGCATAATTGGCGCATTTTGCATAGAGCGCAATTCACCGTTTTGATTCTACGTAATGCGTTGTAGCCACTTGGAATTTATCGTAAAGCGTAATCGAGCGGGACCCCTCAAAATGGACAAAGTTAGAAACACCTGTGTGTGGAAATGGCATCACTTCTAAACTTGATGGGGAGGAAGGGGGAGAGATTTATTGAACAGCATGGAACACATTACACACAGAGGTCCTTCACACAGCACAAATGATAACCAGTTGACAGGTAATGATATCAGTTTTCATGGCCAGCCTCTGTGAGAACATTTGTACCATTTACTAGTGGTATGTACATGTACCTACAGTCTAAACAATGTATACGTGTAAGTCTCTCATGATTACACACAACCAGCAAGATATGGCTGTTTTAATACATTGTACTAAGTGCACTCTTGCCATTACGTTCGGGACTCATATATATATGGCTTGCACATACAGTACCATCTATATAGTGCCCTGTATATGTAGGATTTGGGGGTGTTTCTCGTGCAATGCATCATACCCCAGTGAACTGCAACGAATGTGGAAGTAACTACACCCCCACGGGACGAAAAAAGTCAAGGCTCTTTGACCTGATTACCACTTCAAATAACTTGAAAATATTGTGTAAAAAAAGTCCAGCAGGACAAGGGTTAACATATATATGTATCAATGTGTACATAAGAGTAACTGCAGACACCTGTTTGCAGTGATCATCCTTTGGCAAGTCCACCATCCATTATAGCACTTCAGAAGAAACCACAAAGTTATAACTCTTTTAGATGTGCAGGTTTGAGTTAGGCATGGGAGACTGTGTATACATCAGGGCCAGCCAGCCAGACTGCCACACTTGGGCTGCATGCAGGGGCATGTGTTTAACCTTCAGACTGTTGTCTTTTGTCCGACAAGCCTGTTCTACTTCTGCCTGCAGCTAGCCCTCGGCTATGTCTGGAAGAAACACTCTGCATTCCGTGTACCTGTAACTGTAAATGCAGAAACTTTTGCAACTTGATTTCGCAGTGAAATCATATTAACACAGCAAATACGTTTTCTATAGTTCTACTGCAGTTATACGTATGCATTTGTTAGGCACGGTAGTGATTACCAACAATTAATAATCAACTGTATAACCTTCAAATGTGATTGGTCTTATGACTGGACACTTGAACAACAGCCAACCATCAAATGTATCAGAGCCTCACATATGAAAAATGTGCATATAACACGTTTCAAAGCTGAAGGGCAAAAAGTCTGGAAGCAGGATTCCGACCTATCGCTAGCCAGGCACAACTGGAAGTACTCTGACCAGTGGGACTTGACCTCCCCTTGACCTCCCATGACCTGAGGGGTCGTTCTTGAGGATCATCCTGGACTCCCACTGGTTGGTTGGGAAAACACGATGTCATCAGATGGAGAGAGGGTTCTTAGAACCCTCAACAACATAGGAAATCCTGTTCAACTCTTTTGCAATATCCACTGGGTTCATTAGTAAAGGGAAATACTGAGACCGCACTTCATCTTCCACTAAATTATTATATCAAACCACTGCACTCTGGATCTATTTTGTTGAGGCCACACTAATTTAATTTGTTGGTGCTCAAATTCTTAAAAAAAAAACTACAGTCATGTTCAAGTTTTCCTCCCTGCCTCTGTTTTTAAGACGTTTGCTTAGTATTTTTTTTAGAATATTCTGTTAGGCATGTAGCAAAAGACCATGTGGTCTGAAATTGTAAAACATACATACATACATTTGCTTAGTACATTTTCATCATAAAATGTCTGAGAACCAAGCAAATGAAATTGGTATATCCTAACCACAAAAGAATGCGCATCTCCACTCAGACTATTACAAAAGAGACAGGCAGAAACATCTCTTTACAAGATTACATTTAGAGCTGTTTGCGCTTACTCCTGTTGGATGCTGTGAAGTGGAGACCACTTCTCTGTAGGGTCCCCCTGCCCTCTGGCCTGGTAAGCCAGACTCTTGATGTGGATACCATTTGTCTGCCTGTCTGGGATGTGTAGGGTCTGCTCCAGTGCTAGCCTGGGTGCCAGACTGTTGCCAGGGGCAGTAACGTTATATGTGAACTTTATTTGACACAACAAAAGTACAGCAACTTTCGTAAAGTCATAAACTACATGGAGACATACAGACAGATACCTGGGTACAACAAAATTGACCTCCGTACAAGATGAATCAACAAATACTACATGTTCTAAGGTATATATCTTAGGCTAGCTCCTTAGCTCAGAAAAATTTTACAATAGACACCCCCTCAGATAGACTCTCGAGAGGTAAATTACTAATTTAGACCCCCAGGTGCTTAAACTCTGGGATCGGGGCTCCTGGCTTCCCCCAGCCAAAGGGCATACTGTGTCAAGCCAGGGTCTAGCATCCAGGCTAGCACAGGGACTGCTCTAGTGCCTGCTCTTGACCTCCATAAGTCACACTGGAAACCAGGAGCCGAAACCACCACACACTGACAGCCCTTCACTCCTCCCTCCCTGCCCTCCCCCTCCAGGTTGAAATGATTTTTCAGTGCTGTGTCAACCCCCATGATAAGGACCCCCAGGGAGCAGAAAATCCATCATTTTCTGGAAGCTTGACTCTGCTGATTCCTCTCAAAACAACCAGGCCTTCCCCTGGGTAAAATCAATGGGCTATCAAGTATAATTGGTGTTTGCTCTCAAAGCAAAAGTCATTGAGAATCAACATACAGTAGGTAGAAAATACAATGCAAGATAAAAAGAAAGGACATTTTATAGGATGTCCTTGATAGAGAGAGGGTTTTTAAAGGCTGTCAATCTATGGATGTCAAAGTGCCTCAAAATAGCAAATCTAAAAGTCACATTGGGAGCATTAATTTACGTGTATTTTAAAACTTGTTACCTTCAGGTTGGTACATCCCTTTTCTTCACTATTACTTAGTGGTCCATGCTTTTTACTACAAAACAGCTGTACGTGTACATTCCAGTGAAATTAACAGACTTGTTAGCAAGAAGGTAAACTCAATTCACGAAATGGAGTTAACATTCCATTTCGCTCCTGCAAGGTGCCTGTTGTAAATTAAGGTTATCTTAATCTGATCTTTTCGGCTCAAATCCCACCTTATAGAAGACAGGCAGCCAAAAAATGGCAGAACAAGAGTTCACGTTGAGGAGTCACTAGGGCAAAAGTTCAGGCAATCTGTGAGGAGACCAGCCAATATCCAGACTGTAAATGATCTAAATTGTAATTGGAACCCGTCCTTGACAGTGGTAGAGGTGTTGTTTTGTAAGGTCATGCCATCTTGTTTTTAGTCTAGTGCGCTCAGGGAGCTTTAAACTGTTTAAAAAGCTCCTTGGTCAGTGATCAGACAGTATAAACCATAGTCTGGTATCCAAACCTGAGCATAGCGGATGCGTCTTTTTCATCTTTGCCACAGAGACTCAATAGTTAGATCATGGAGTTAAAAAAACTCTTTTTAAACCTCCTTGGTTAGATACAGGGTCTCCTTCCTGAGTGTCTGTGTGAAATATGAGTTTATGGACCTGACAATGAGTCCATTACAATCTAACACCAATGTGTCAATTGTGTTTGTAATGTGGTCTGTTGTCAACACTGTCTTTGAGATGGAAATGGTTTCCAGAAAATTTCTTTCCAGTGAAGAAGAAATAGCTTCCATAATGTTACCTGTTCCACAAGACTTTTTTAAGGATTATACTTTTTTCCCCAAATGGAAAGCAAAGTTGAAGATGTAATTTTGATTGAAATGTCTAAAGTTGACGAAAGAGAACGTACCGCAACAACAGAGTAACAGACAGACAGACAGAAAATCGTGATAATGTCAATGTCACCTCTCTATACAGAACCCAGCCTGAGTTATAGACTTCCAGCTGCACATTTTTCTAGTCAGGAGACAAGCTGGCCTGCATTTTCCAAGACAAGACCAGCAGTGCTACAAGACAGCTTGGCAGGCAAATGACAATAACAATTTAAACTGAGATATTTGTGAGCTGCAAAGTGGGCTATCCAGGGAGGCATCTTTCCGCTCTCAGAGCCAAATACCTGTTGGTGAGGTGCCACAAACAGAACTGCTCTGGCATTCTGCAACAATACTGACATTTATACATTGACTGCTATGGGAGGAACAATGCTTCTTGCCAGGGCAGTGTTCTCAATTTTTTTTCTTGCATCATCAGAAGTTGTCAGGGAGTGATGGATGACTGTTGACTTGGGATCAAGAAGATGAGCTGTCAATCAACTATAATCCAACCCTGTGGTCCTTGGACCAAATGTTGTAGTCCTTGCGAATATTTTAGTCTATAGTAAGTATGTAATTCTTTATCGACGGGTAAAAACACTTGCAGCACAAGGATAGATTGAGTTGTTGTTTTTTAAAGGGAGTCAATGTTTAAAGATACCTTATGAAATAATAGGATTACACTCTAAATCTTTTTATATGATTACAATCGGAACAACAGATGCTAAATCTGAAAGTAAGGGTGAGTGAGTAGTGTGGTAGATAAAAAAAAAACTTCTGGTACTATACAGTCATGTACTTAAACATACATTTGATCTCCCATGTAGTTTTACATCATCATTCAGCAAACGTAAACGTAATGTACTATTCTTTAGCTGAGTCAGTTTGTCACTCAACAGTTCTATCCACTGCCAGAAAGATTCTGAAACAGTCTTAGCTTTCAGAAGATGTTTGTCGATTGATTTGATTTGATTTGATTTATTGAAATTACAACAGTGCAATACACGTGGGACAAAGGCAGCTGTTACTGGTGTTGTGTCCCACACAAAGAAACAAATACAGGACAGGACAATACTCATTTTCACTTGAGTAGGGAAAGTCCTGTAAAGTGCCTTTCCCAAGGGCACAACAAGATAGGTGGCATGTTAGGACTCGAACCTGGGACCTCTTGGTTCTGAGCCCTCTGCTGTTCTGCCACACAACCCCACAATGTTAGGTATCCACTGCTGTGCAAGGGATGCATGGGAGAGATACACATTGGCCTGTCATCTGTTTCAATTTGTACCGATCACGTCCGATATTCACTCAAGGCCAAACGACTCAAAACACATTCCAGTAAAGTTATATTTCCGAGGGCAGTGCTACAATACCTTCTGGGAAGCACGTACAAAAACAGGACCACCCTCCTAATATGACAGAAAGGACATGATGACAGATTAGACTGAGACATGCTGGAATTAGACCTTACCAAATGACAACTGAGAAGAAAATGGATATGGAAAATATTTGTTTCATGGGCAAATACTTCCATGAGTACCATTCCAAGGGAGGAATGAACTTGAAAGAGATTTGATGATGACCGTGGACTTTTCTCTTTAATAACTTGCATCAGAGATAAGCATCAAATAATTGTGTGTTCTCTTCTTTGCAAGCTAAAAAGAGAGGACCACTTCCTGTCTATGTACACAAACACACAATATTAGGTAGTCGCCACCGTCACGAAGCATCAAATAATGTGTGGTCTTTGAAGTCAAAAAGTCATTCCAAGAATAACCCTTCGAAACTTCCACTGACGACCTCTCTCTGTATTTCCGACACCCCTAAAATGTGGCTTCACTTTAGCCAGGAAAAAAACATTATTGTAAAATGGCTGAGTACCAGCAATAATACGCGTAACAGACCCACCACACATGGAAAGGATCAAGGCTAGTGCGTCAATCATGTGTGTTTTTCATACAGTTTAATATTGCTGGTAATGAAGGTGTGAGACTTTAAACCCTACATCCTGCTGGTATACTTGGCAACAGAAGTTGAGGAAGGAAAAAACAATTAGCGTCATTCATTATTGCTCGTTTTTGCCAACCAACTTCAAATGACAGCCATAACAGGTTGATCCATTTAGCTTTAATGATAACCATAAATTGTAGCAATGTGTTTTAGAGAACAACAGGAACATTGAATTCTACACCCTATACAACTTCATCATGTTAAGAAGCCTCCTCATTTGAGTGAAGTCCTGATAGTATCGTACTTTGGCCCTTTCCGTACAAGTCTTTATTCCAAGTTCACATGCATGTTGTCTCAAATTCCTTACTCTAACTCCACAAATAAGAGTAGATTGACACAACATCCTTTGTGTTTATAATGTCCTAATTTCCTGGCCATATGGATGATAATAGAACTCACAATTTGAATGGTATAAGACTACCAGTATATAATGTGTTTCCAACAGCGTGTCATTTTTATAGCCTCCGTAGCAGGCTTATAGAACTGGGGGTTTGGTGGTCTTCGGCTGTTTTCTGATTAGCCCAAAACACAGGGATAATTCAACCAGGCCGGCTATGTTGTCTATATGCAATCAAAAAATAGAACATAAAAGCTCCCAAAGACCATGAAGACCCCAAAACCCCCAGGTTTTTGGCATACTATAGAGGCTATCATTTTTAGTGATCAACTGCCATATAGCTCTTGAGTTTTTAAACCTTCTTCATCTGATAGATCTGTGTCTAATTAATGTATCAACAGTTTTGTGGTCTCCAGACTTCCTGGTTTGAGTGATGACCTCCGGTTGCACCAGAAACCTTGGTCCTGTCAGCGAGGGTACCATTAGCCCTGGCCGACTGCCACCAAAATGTTTGGACAGGCCCGGTCTCAGCCGCCTGCCAACCACGCCGGTTTATTTTGGAAGGGTGGATAGGTTTAACCTAGCCCTTGCACAAATCGGGTTGTACCTGGCCACGGAAGGGGATTGGGATGTCGTTAAGAGAATTGTACAAAAAACTTGGCACAAAATGAAAGGCTTTGATAGCGTTTTGTGACAAAGTAAAAAAAGATACAATCACACAAAAATGAAATGTTTTACAATTGTTAATTCAGGACTATTGATTCAAAGATTCAAAAGCTGACATCTACTATTCTAGTCTTCCTCTTAGTCTACAAAGTGGTGCATAAAACTGAACTAAACCATTGGTTCAGCATTAAAAGATCTTTTGCAGACATTCTACATTGTACATACTGTTAGCCTCAGCAGTATCATTGCCACTGTGTCAAGTGCAGGTCACCCATACTTAACAAATAGACTGTCGGCACAAGATGACAGCACTGAATCTCAGTCTCAGTCATCATATGAAATATAAGTCCAGTTTGTATCATGCTGGAATTCCACTCATGTTTCAGCAAAGATCTATCCAAACCATGAGCCAACCCTGACCACAAGCTGGTATTGGATCCATTAAAACTCCAGCATAAATCACTCACAAAAGGATGGTCCCAATTACGGAAAGATAACTGATATTTTCTGCTCCATTTCAAATGGCTCAGATATAATATTTAGTTTTCATTACAAGGACCTCCTTTCAGTTTTTCATCTAATCATCACTATTGTATCTCAAAGATTTTATAAGACAGTTCTGCGAAGTGATCATGAAAATCACTCTATAAACTGAAAATTGTATCTGTTCAGTCATTCCATTCTGACATTTATCCAATTAGCAACTGCTTCAGATTCTTAAACTTCAGCTGGAGAAAACTAGAAAATGTAGCGATGTCATTGCACCCCACGTGTTCTTGCATGACGCCCTGGACTCTACTTTTAATGGCTTGGATTCTAAGGGTCATCTAAGGCCATCAAGGACAGTCCACAGCTTGGCCCAATCATGACAGGCCTTGACAAATGTCCTCCCCAGAGAACCCCCCATGCTGCAATGGACAGCAGGTGTCTATCAACTTCCTCTATCTGTACATGTGCTCTCCTCAGCTGGCATTATCCTACCATATCCCAGTTGTAAAGCATTTTGTCTTTTTCATACAGGCAAAGCCACGCATTAGCCTCCGTAACAGGCTTATAGAACTAGGGGTTTGGTGGTCTTCGGCTGTTTTCTGATTAGCCCAGTTCTAAAAAGTAGGGGTAATTCAACCAGGCCGGCTATGTTGTCTATATGCAATCAGAAAATAGCACATAAAAGATCCCAAAGACCCTGAAGACCCCCAACCCCCCAGGTTTTTGGCATGCTATGGAGGCTAGCCACGCATGCCCAATTCTCGGCTTTCACGTGACGTCACGGGGCTTGCGTAATACAGGCGGCCGCCATGTTGGTGTACCTCGGTGTAGTGCTGTGCAGTGTCAAGACGTTGGCACCGAAGCCATACAAGTAATTAACAGCCACACGATAATTCTGCAGTCTTTGATGGTTGACAGATGACAAGGTTTTCAATGAAATTGTACATTTTTGAGAGGATAGGAAGTCAAAGGATACGATGACAAAGGATATAGGACGACAAAACTTGCGTATGTGTGAACGAATTTGAAAGACTAACGTTACTAGTATCTCCTTCACAGTCCTACAGTGGACAGGATCCGTATGTTGGTCACTCTAGTCTATTTTTTTCTCAATAAATGAATTAAGAGAGAGACAGAGGTTCTGGGAAGTGTGTTTTGGACAGTTCTCTGTGCGCGGGTCACCCTTGTGTGTCTGATTCCTTCTCGCGACAACTTGTGACTCGCTCGCGTAGCGGAATGGTAAACAACAATTTCGAGTGGAGCGGACGGGTTATCCCCAATCAAATTATGGTAAGCCTAAGTTTCAGCTTTTCTTGGTAATGTAAATCCTTGTTTTACTATCGGTTGCTGTTTCAAAATTATGGTTTCTGTGTGTAATAATGCAAAATGCCAGTGATTCATGCCCGCCGGCGGCTTTGTTTGTTGTGCACTTTCATCTAGCCCCTTCGGTTTCGCCGCTGACAAACTGGAGTTCATGAATATTTTTTCAAGCACCAAAAAGTACTCATGTCTCTGTTGGAACCCCATTAGAATGAGAATTTCACATGACGGCTTGTCATCCCTGTCGACAGAAATTTTGTTGGCCGCCTCGAGTTTGCGGGAGTAAATCATCGGCGTTGGGAGGGGAGCCTCCGGGCATAATTTTGTTTACGTACCCGTAGTTGTAGTTTTGACGTGAAAAAAAAGTTTTTGGGTAACCTCTCACAACCTATGCATGAATTAGCTTGTGAACATTGACATTACAATATTAGGGTATCATGATAAGCAGAATCTTAACGCAATTTTAGTGCTAAGATCGGTAATTTTGTTGGGCTGTCAGGGTGAACTCGGAGTTTTAGCACTTAGGCTCAGACTGCCACGTGTATCAAAATAAATTCACTTGCACCGTGTAAACTATTGTTTTGTCGATGTTTAATGGAAATTCCTGGGTGCCATTTCAGCATGTACAGGAACATTTCTGACCTCGGTGTAGGGAAGATCACGTACGCGATATCCAGCAGCATTGTGTGGCGTCGGGCGGCTTTTGGCGTCAGAAGCCCCGCCCGGTCAAGCCGCCAGACCCGACTGTTCCGCGGCCCGCTTGTTGCGTTCTCTCGCCCTTTCGGCCCTCGCCCCTCCTTCTGTTCTTTGCTTTCGTCCCAATATCTGTACTTCTTTCTTCCAAGGTTTTTTTTTAGTAGGGACCCAGGCAACATTGTGTCGGACCCAGGCGGGTGAAGCTTGCCCAGAGTCTTTGGCGATAGTAACTCGCCACAATCTCGGGATATTTCTGTGGCCGTATCCCCGCGGCTGATCGCAAAAATCCACAATCTGCGATGTTTTTCGGTCAGTTTTTCTTGGTCCTTTCCTTGATTTGTAATCACCTTGGCACACATTGAAAAGATACACTGTGTTTACCACTTTTTTTGACCCGCAACCAGCTACAAAACAATGAACCATGTACATAGCGCATAGGCTACGCGGGGTTGTAGGTACACCAACATGGCGGATAACACCCGTCGCTAAGGTCGGGTCACGTGACTGAAACCCAAGAATAGCCACCATTTCAAGCTGACCATCTGACCATAAAAATATTTTTTTTTCATACGTGCACCTGTCGAAAAAGGCCTCTTGTCAATGAAGACTTTACTGTGATGTGTCTCAGGCGCCTGGGTGGTCTTCTTAGGCAGGTTTGACTGTAAACTTATAACATAGAAGTCAAAGTTTTGGTTCGATGTTTGATCTTGTGACTGCTGTGCCAGCCTCATGGAGGCACCAGCAAAATACAAAACAGTCCCAAATCCCAGTTTCTCTGGAAGATTTCCAAACGGCTCTACTTCCCTTACAGTGTTTAAATATCTTCCATCATCTAAAGGCTTACTCCTAGACACAACCCGCAACCTTGGTCTTTTCAAAGCCATACTACCTGATCCATATCATTTGGGGAGAAAATGGAGAGATCGACATCATGGAGTCATACCGCTGACAACTCAAATAAACGTTGCGGATTACAGTGAGTAAAGTTACACAAACAATCTGCAGATATTATCAGGAAATCACTTTCATCTTTAGTCATATGCTGGTTGCTGATTTATTAATTTAGGTGGAAAGTTAAATTCACTGTTGATACAGCTCTGGCAGATTTGAAAAGCACATCCAAATTGTGCGGTTTGCAGAACACTTGAGTCTTGACTTGAGGGCAGTGTCTGTGGCCTGTTGTTCAGTGTGTCTGGGGAATACAGCGTTAGACACCCCTTAAGGGATATGCATTCTATATAAGGAAGGTGAAGTTAGGTGAAAATCAAAATGTGCCAGTTGATTAATAGTTTCAAATGTTGAAGAATTCGAGCATGTAATAGTCTTGCCAGGACCTAGCCTGTGTATACAAGCTCTCGGCCGGAGGTTAATGACCCCCACCCCAAGATGGGGGGCGGCAACCTAGGGCGGCAGCCGCCAGGAGCGCGATTTAGTCAGGCTAGCCAGGACCCAGCCGTCATATTTTCCTTGTTGTGTTACTCTCGATAATAAAGGTTCTATAACCAGAGCACATCATCTGGTTGTCTCGAGACTCACTTTCTTAACTGGCAATGGACACAAAGTTTGAGAGGAAAGTCTACACCTTGGTATTAACAGTTTTAGGGAATAAATGTAGCTAGATTCAAATTTTCCTGAGGTAGCCTTCTATCTGTTGATCTGTTCTCATCTGTCCTCTGCTCAGAAATGTCTGAGAACCAAGAGAATAAATTGGTATGGCCTAAGCTACATGGACTGAGACGGCCGACCTTTACTGACTTAACTGAATCTGAGAAACGGTAACTGAGGAACAGTAGAAACAGCCCTCTCAAATGTGAACAACACCAGGATGTGAGATGTAAAGTACCGTACTCTCACTGGAGATTTGGCTGGTAGAGAACAAAGTAGGTCATGCTGGGATGAGGCAACATACTCCACATAACAGCATAATCAGGAACATTGCTCCGTAGTACTGCTGCCACACTGGCTGGCACTGTACAGAAAATAACCTTGCCTGCAGCACGAAAGTCTAGAGTCTCAGTAATGTAGGTCTAAAATCGACACTGTGGCCAACATGAGATCTACATTACAAAGGCTTAAACCGTACACAAGGGTAAATTGCTTCCCATCAACAAGCTTTCAAGTTCTCTGGTATCTCTCTAGATCACTGGTCAACAGCTTGTTGGTAACAATTAACCTTGTGAACGGTGTTTGCATTTTAAGTCTTTATAATGTCATTAACCATCACAAACTAAAAGAGCTTAAAATTATTTTACTACTTACTAAGTACTAGCCTGGGTGAAGTCCTATTGACTTTTAAGTTGGTGGGGAGTATGGGAGCCACAGAAAACAAGCTATTCAAACTAAAATGGCACCCAGCCTCTACAAGTACTTGAAGAAAGCAGACTATTTTCCCAAACAAGCATTATAATTATACATGCAGAAACTTTTGTATTTCAAAGAAGTCCCTTATTCAGAGCTGCAGTGATGATGACACTACTTCTGCGGTCACATGACTTCAGTCCTTCTTGTTTCAGTGGTAGCAACCAAATTTTAGGGATAGATCAACTTCAAAAAATTTCAGCTGCTGCCTTACTCAACTACCAGGAGCCAAAAACTGTCAGCGGTGTGGCCTCCATCCTTCCATATCCTGTCAAAGTTGTGGGATGTAACAGACAAGGCCAGGCCAGAGGTGTCCAACCGGTTCAATCCTCTGTCAAAACCGGGCATGGCCAGTCCCAGTCCGGCTACTGCCTGAGGCAGTCTGGGGAGGGATAACCTTGCTTGTTTCCCAGGCTCAAGATCGTGTGAGTGGGAGGGGTTAGACTGTCAGTGACCTGTCCTGTAATGTTATTGCAGTAACACTGAGTTAACATGACCAGCTATTCGTACTATCCTCACATTGACTTTGCATAGTTTTATTACGCATCCTTCTTTCTCTTCTGTACAGAAGGGCTGTCAGAGGGCCTGCAGGGGGGGGGGGTAGTGATTACGATTTACGCAAAATTTTTGCCGCCTATTACGAATTACGTTAAAGTCTCAGAGCTGATTACAACTTTACGATTTGCGGCTAATGTCCAATTACGAATAACGTTGATTTTTGCGGAGGCTGCCCACGAATTACGAAGTCTAAAACGGCCTGATTACGCCTTACGAAAAAAGGGCTTGCAGGCCCTCCTGTCACTGTTTTACTGGCATGTAGAAAGTGGTTATCTGATATTGTGTCAGGTAACTCAGTCCACAGAGTTGTCAGTAGTGCAGGAGATTGTAGAAAGTGAAAAAGACAGCCCGACTGATCTGGGACTATTGAAGATAACGTACAGGAGTAGTGATGAAAGCTCGTTCTGCACGGCAGCCATTGGCCCATACTCAGAATTTTCAAAGTGGCTCACATGTTTGATAGATCAGACATATAGATAAAGAAATGGCTTCAATTTACAAAGTCAAAACATTAGAAAAAAAAATTTGTCTGGTATGAAAAAAATTGCATGATCAGGAACAATATTGTTGCAACATTTCATGTCAAAGCTGTATCTACAATGTACATGTACAAAGTCATGGATAAACAACATACTCAAAGGGAAGTTCTCAGCAAAAGTCAATGAACTTTTTTGGAAGCCAACCAAGAAACAGGAGGCAAAACGACAAGACTGATGAAAACATTTTCTCTTCCCAACAGCACTAAACGAACAGGACAAACAAGCAAGTTCACAGACATACATGCACCTCCATCAGCATGTACATTTATCAAGAGCATGTGTGCTATGGCTGGTATGACACTGCAGTACAACAGTAGTACAGAGAGTATCACTTTGGAATTTACTTGGATGGACAAGGCAAACTAGCTCTGCTGGAATTCTAATAGATAAGGCATGTAGCTACTATTTTTTTCCTGACACTGTAAAGTGAAAAATGACGTACTGAACAAGATGAGAACAGTAAGCTGGGAGGAACATTCTGTGTAACTTGCTAAGACCTTTCATCTTCTTGAAACCTGACAGCCAAAAGACTTTATATTGGTGTGGTCACAATATCAAATCTTGCATCATCATCATCATACCATAATACAACCAGAAGCTCACTTTGATGTTATATAGTATGTCTTAACAAAGATAAGATTGGCAAGATATCATACTCTTTCGGATCTCCAAAGTTGGATGACTGGGTGCTTCTACAATGTCCTCAGTATTTTTTTAGCCAACAGGAGCATGAGGAAGACTGTCACTGCAGTATTTGCTCAGACAACAGAAATGGACAGTAACAAAACAAGCGGGAATTTCCCCACTCAACCGCTACATTCAGAAGTTGGGCCCTCTGACATTAACGGACATGTCCAAGGGTATGACCTCAATTCGGGTCAGTCAGGGTGGATGGTAAATCTTAAAAGTCAAGTTCAATGCAAGTAATGTACATGGATGAAGGTTAGACATCCAAGATAGTAATATGATATGCCAAAACACAGTTACTCAAGCAACTGGATATGAACCATATTTCTTGAGTAATGTTGCTTGAGTAACTGCGTTTTGGCCATTGCAAGTAATATTAAACAATTTAGAATGTCATTGCATCTGTGTCATAGAATACAGTCTATTTAACACAAATGTGAAAGACAGACTCCTGTATACGTTGAAACTTTGTCAAACTGTCAATTAGCTTTGAAATATGTCCTTCCTTAGACAGAAACATGCCTCAGAGCCTATTTCATAAACTGCACCTCCAATGTGTATGCCGACTGTGTCAATGTTAATTGCTCATCAGTTAACTTTCGTATTTTGATATAAACACAGCATGACAATTTGTTGAAACGAAAAAAGAACCTGAAAACTGGTAACAACAGGCCTATAAGTATAAAAGCCAATTTGAAATAAAAATAGAACCTCACACCATGGCTACACATTGCCCCTAACCACCAGGAATCTCCACGTGACAAGAATAAAGTCTTGTTATGTCATCTTCCACACGTGTGCACCCTGAAGATGCATACTGCACCTAATCATCTGTGAAGGTTTGACCCCAATTCATGCCTACATGTAACACCATAGGCTGAGAAGACTTTCCATGATCAGGCCATACCAACTTAATTTCTTTGCTTCCCTGATTTTAGAAAACAGTGCTAGATTTTATCTAGATATGCATGTTAACGTACTGAGGGGAAAGTCTACATTTGTCACTATTTCAAGAAGTAAAGGGAGTCAAATGCCAGTTTTCGTCATAGCCTTCTATTCTAAGTGATGTCCTCTTGCCAAAGTTTTAAATAAAATGTTTGAGAACCAAGGAATCATACTGGTGTGGCCTCAGTTTCCCACCAAATCTGCACCAGTTTGAAGCGACCAGGCCCGGCCTGTGAGGACTCCATCATCAAGCCTTACCTTGCCCTACATTTTATTGGGCTACTTGTTACTGATGAGCACAAACAACAACAGTGATAACCTCACTACTTCCGATTCCCCACTCAACTCAACAGGCCCTTTAGCACCTCCCATTCCACCCACAGGCACGAAGAGAGGGCAAATGTTGTAAATTCTGCACAAGTCTTCCCCTCGACCCGCCAGCGTCTAAAAATAAGGTGTAAACGAGCCAATAGGAGACCTGTGTTCGTATATCACCATTAAGGTCGGCTGGGGATCAACACGATCCCACCGATGCCTTCTCACACGTCCCTAGACCCACTCAGGGATCAAACGCCAGGCCAGAACTTTTCCACACATGTACACATGCCATATGGTACAGTCCCGGGATTGGTTATAGGGACAGGCCAGGTCCCACCGGCTGGAGCATATTATGAGCCAGTGCTGCAGAAAGTTGACTAAACTTCCCTTACCGGTCAGCCAATCAGGAGGGAGCCTGGCACACTCTTGGGGTGGAAGTCCTGTCAATTACATGGTGCAAACAACCTCTCGGACCCAATAACTACCCCGGTGGATCAAGCTGGGAGATAACAACTTCTGCGCTGAGTGTGCGCCTGTCCTGTCCATCAGAATGGCTGTCCTGAGCACCACACTAGTGGGATTTCTGATCCTTGCCGTGTCTTTCCTTCCCTCACCTGCCCGAGCCCAGTCCTGCCCGGCCTCGGTGACCACCTTGTGTTCCGCAGACGACCAGTGCAACTACGCCCTGGAGATCCCAACCTTGAAGATGACGCTGCCGGTGAATCCTCGAGTGAAAGCGGCCGAGAAGGACTTGGAGACGCTGGAGAAGACGTTTGCTCAGCTCCGGCTGGCGGTGCTACGAAGAAACATCAACCAAGAAGTGCTGAACAGGCTGAACGAGGTGGCCAACAACCTGAAGGCCGTCAGGGAGTCCCTGGACGGAGCCCGGGAGAGGAACGTGGAGGTTCTGCACGCGGGGCAGCATGTCAAACAGGACAGGGATACGCAACGTGGCCTCAAGACCCTGGAGGAGAGTATGGATCAAAAGTTTACGGGTCTCAAGGGCATGCTAGAGAAACTACTCAAGACCTGTGCCAGGGAATGCTCGAGCGACAATCCAGGTATGCACGATATTTTTTGGGGGCTTCATACATCAGATATAGACATAACTTCTAGTTTTGAGAGCCAGATGTCATAACAAAGTGTAAATCAGTTCCTGATACCCTGAAACAGATAGGCTGCCTGACAAGCCCGGGATATTGATAGTCAGCCTTTAAATTAGGCTTGAACAAGTCCATAAATCTCTTTAGAAGTTGAAGACTCTCCGTGACTCTTATGGGCTCACGCTTATTTCCACCACAAAAGAATTTTCTCCCAAGGCCGTCTGCTGGCTGCATGCTTGTCAGACCCCAAGAGTGTTAGGCCACACTGATTTCAGTCATTGGTTCTTGGATTTAATTAAAGAAAAAGATTGTGCTATTAAACTGAAATTTCCACATGAAAACAGTTTGAGGAAAACATATGTTCTACTAGGATTTTGTACACAGTTTTGCATCTGTTTACAGTAGATTTTCCTCTTACTAGTCTCAGCCCTCTGTTTTCAAGTTGTCCACTTGCTTCAAGTTCAATACATGTATGTCTGATAACCAACAAGGAAATAAGTTGGTATAAGCTAAGTTTAATGGTCTCTACAAGATTCAAATGGGTTGCTGGAAAATAGTAAGAAATTGACCGAATAGCCTGAATACAGTAATATGCCAGAGGAGTTAGCCGGGACACTTTGCAACCCCTCTGGCACAGTGTTCAGTCTATTTGGACACTTTCCACTACTTTTCGCTAATGCATAGGAGTCTGTTAGAGACTGTTAGTTTTCTTCTTTCTGTTTTCATATTGTCCTCTTGCTAAAATTTATCTTTTTGATTAATCGTTTCCTTCTTCCTGTTTTCATGTTGTCCTCTTGCTAAAATTTTGCGGACGAAAAAAGTTTTACTTCTGGATCAATACACACACGTGTATATCTGATGACAACCAAGGAAATAAGATGGTGTGGCCTTTGTTTTCTTCCTTTGGAGAATACTCCTGATTGAAGATCATGATCAGTAATGACATGACTGTAGGGGGTAGGGATGGGTCAGACAACACGCACCAAGCCAAGGTCAACTCTTCTATCTCTTCGGCACACAGAGCAAGGACGTTGACCCCCTTAAGGGACACAGTTAGGCTCCTCCCACATTTAATACTGTCCAAGTCAGGGCTGGAAATACTGGTGGCAACTATCTTATTTCTGTGTCTTCTGTACATCAAGGATGTTGGAGCTCCTTGTGTACATAGATAGGAAGTGGCCTTCTCTTCAGAATTTGTACGCATGAAGAAGAGGTTGTGCATCGAAAATTGGAGCTGTTCACCTAATCTTTTACACAAAAGTGCACCTAGCTATTTGAATAGGGTAACATACTTGTACGGTAAGGTGCTATTGTGCAATAAGTTTAAAGCGTATAGTCTTGATGTATGAGTGTCACACGGGAAAAATAAGAAAATGATTGTAAGGTTTAGTTGTTTAGAATTTTGATGTCAGCCATAGAATTTTGGTTCAATTATGAGCACATGCTGTGCACCTCAATTTTTTTTCTTTGCACCAAAATTTTCAAGTTATAATTAGTTTCACCTGTGCACCTACTCTCAAAATTTCGAGCCCTGCAAGTCCCAAATGGTTTCATGTTGACAGTGGGGGTGAGTAAGGCTTTGAGCCACTGATATGGCTTGGGGTTGGCTCAACTCTTGACTAGGTGATGGCTTATGATATGCACATGTTATCCAACTTGATTTACGTTCATTACTTTAGATCCACAATAGAGCTTTGGCAATACAGTTAAATAACCTTATACAACTCAATGAAAAGAACAAAAAAAGTACAATATGTGTACAATAAAAATGTATTTTGGTTCAGGTCAGGAAAATTTTCTTTTTTTACTTCTTATTTGGAAAGAACCCAACACACTTAACAAGAAAAGTAAGGGTGACCCAGTGGCTGAAAACTCGAGCCTTGGCGAAGCTACATTGCACTACTAGTAGCTAACGAAAAAGAGATGTGAAAGTAGTGGAACTCAAAGGACATGAAGGACTCAACTTTTTCAGGGGCAATGACCTTTGCTTCTCGGACAGAGGTTGTTCACCTTTTTATAGTAAGATCTTGAAATACTGTAATTCCAGAGGGGTTTTCTTGTCATAAATAAGTTTGTTGCAAATTCTAGCCCAAGGGCAAATCAACAAGATAGAAACCACTGCTGTTAAAAGAAATGACCATATGGGACGTGTGTCTTCTGCAAGTTCAAGTTGCTGGCCAGTTTGTCTTCAACATTCCAACAACCTCTGCCCAGACAGAGGCTGGATGTCACATGCTCCTAGCAGAGGTTGTTCACCTTTGACGGCCCAGACTACATGCAATGCCATGCATAAAAGGAAAGGCATGAATGAATGAATGAACAAATGAACTAAGGAATGAAAGAACGAATGAATAAAAAAATGCAGCCATAGTGAATTTAAAAATAGCCATGCATAAAAAGAAAGGCATCAATGATTGAATGAACGAATGACTGAAAGAACAACTGAATGAATGAAAACACTGCAGCCACAATGGATTTACAGATAGAAAAGAATGTAAAGAGTCGGACAAAAAAGTACATTTGTACAAGGGACATATTAAGATAGGAAAGCACTGGAGTTTGGCTATTCTGTGAAGCCTTCACTGCACAAGTTAGGATGATAAGGCTCCAGTTGAGCATTTCAGATTCAGATTTTGTTTGTACAACAATCTCCTATGTTGTTTCCATCCACAAATTAACACATAAAACATTATAACAAAGCCGTTACGCTTTGTTGCTGTAATTGAGCGGTATTCAGGGACGAAAAGAAGCAAATCAGAAACACATCAGAACCGATTAGGGCGTGATTAAGAGTCTTATCTCCGCCAAGTGGGGGACTGAGGTCCGACCCTAACAACTGCTCTGACCTACAGGTTTGAAAAACGTTGGAGAGTCACACGCACACTGCCTGCTCCAATTACGCCGAACTTGACACTGAATGGAGGCATACCAGCACCACACTATCTTGCTACGGGACACCCACGCTCTAATGCCTTTGATGCAACAGATAATGAGTCATTAGCACGATAGGATCAAACATAAATTTGCCGAGCAATCGACGTGTAACTGCCAGTCAACAGCAGCATTGCAAATATTACTACGAACCGTAAATACTGCAACCAAATACGGTATGACCAAACATCCAATGCTCTCGTGCCTAAAATTAATCACCTGCACTTGCAGGATGTTTTTATTTTTCAGATTTCTTTTAACGGTCTTTCATTCAAAAGTTCAGTTAAACTTGATGCTTTGGATTTGACTAGCCACAGGCAATCTTGCTATAAATATTTGTATTATTTAAGTATTAAATTTTGTTGTGTATCTCTTAACATGTGTCACAGGACACACCGACGTCTGTAAATAACGCGTTGTTTGCGACTGAATTATGATAGGTTTGATCCTGGAAAGCCTGGCCGACTTGCTGCTTCCTTTTTAAGCTGAAGGCGAGCATCAGAAGTTTCTTATCAGCGTGCCTGCTTGTTAACAGGTACATGTCAGCTATGTAGAAAAGCTTAGATGCCGTCGCACCCTGACGCGGTATGCACTTATCAGGCAGGCATTTGTCCCAAGTCTGTCTTGCGACCTAAAAACAGCTTAAGAAAAGACCTGTCACTTTTTAGCCTGGCAGCCAGACCATCGCAGGCTCCGCAGGCCCAATTATCCTTATGGTGCTGGTCACCTAGACTACAATTATGGCAATAATATTACAAAGGCCGGCAATAACTGCATAAAAAAGAACTGTCACTTTTTAGCCTGGCATCGCATGCTCCTCAAGCCCAGTATCCTTTATGGATACTAGTATCCTAATTGTCACCCAGGCTACAATTACAGCAATAGTATTAGAAAGGCCGGCAATGATTAGAAAGGCAATGATTAGAAAGTCCGGCTAGTATGTCAGGAGAGGCTTGTAGTAGGACTGGGTCTGGTAAAATGCCCTAAGCTGGCCTGTAGAGAATGGTAACCAGGCTAGTCACTTTTGAGTTTCCTTACCTTATGTTCCTCTTTGATCTCATGATCTTGTCACTCGGCACTCCATACATCAACTTGATATAAGCCCCCCTCTGTAAGTCCTCCGAGATATTGCAAATAAATTAGCTCCACACCTTGAATGGGACGTTTGCTATCTGGATTTTCATAATATCTACATTGGTTTTGTCAGATTTGGAGCACTGTGCCAGAAAAGTGTTACAGTACATCCTAGAAGGAAGATTATTACAACAATCTGTACCAACTTTAAGTTCACCAGCAAAGTAACATTTGTGTTTTTGTTTAATCTACAAAATGCAACAGATTTTAACCATGAAATCTTGAATTTTATAAAGGTTGTCCTATGCAGTGTATATTGAATAGCGCATGTTTATGAATGAATGATATGGTCAGTTGGTTAAAGAAAAAACATAGAACATGCTGCAGGGACATACAGTAATCTACCACAGATGATAGACACCTGTCTAGTAGTGTATGGCGCCCATCTGGAGTCCAGTTTGTCAGGAGATCTAGAGATCATCCTAGCTCAGGTGTCACATCAAAACAGCCCCATGCTTTCTGGGAATGTGTGGAAAGGGACTGTTTGTCAAAATTGAACGATTTTTGATTCTTTAACCAGCTGCAGGTTTGACAGTTTTCTTCTATCACCAGCAGCAGAGGTTTTATGGATGTACCAGTAAAAATCCTAAGGGACAAAAATCAGTGTTACAATGTGTACAGAAATGACAAGGCTTGATGTAAAGGTATTTTATCTTGTGTGTAGAACAAAAAACAATACAGGCAAGAATAGAGTTAGTAACTTAGGGCAAATACTTAAATGCATTTTAATTACTGCAATGAACTGACATTTGGCAACTACAAAGATTTTAAAAGCATCAAAATGGAATAAACACTCAGTTGACCAGACTAGTGTTGTCAGCAATGGCAGGAGATGGCAGGAATCCAGCAAGGACCACTAACTTGCGCAAGGCCGAAGGAATCTTAATACGGCCGCTATTTGGGCAAGGTGGAATATCTTCCCCCAAAAGGCCAGCAGGACAGGCCAAAAGGGCCAAACATTGACTCTGACCCCAGACCTGCCGTGTCTTTGAAGTTAGAAACCTCGAATATTTACGAGGGGACCCCTGATTAACTGCAGGTTCCTCATGATTGGTTTTGGACTGAGTCTGTTAACATGATTTACAACACAATTTATGATGTTGTTATTAACTGAAATAGTAGAGTTAACACCCTGTCAGAGCATATGTTGGGCGCTGGTTACAATCTCTTGATTCAATTCCTGATTTTAAGATAGTAGGCCACACCATCTTGATATATTGGTTACCAGATAAATGCAGGAAAATTTTTTAAGGCATCTTATGAAAATCCTGAATCAGCATCTTGGGGTTCAGTCAGAACCTGAATGATACATGTACATTTTCTTTTTACAAATCAGAAAAAAAATGAAGCAGGTGCTGGTGTGTTACGCTGAAGGGCAGTTATACCGGCTATACTGATACACATACAGATACAGATGAATCTACAAAACAAGAAATTAAATTGGTGTGGCCTTCTAAAGTTTCGCAGTAAATGTTAGTGAAAAGGCACTGGCCTCTCCTCCGACTCATGGCATAGTTTAAGGAAGGGAATGAGTTCCTTAGCACCATTCTGACGTCGGAACTTTAGTCTCAGCAGGGCGGCGAGCGGTTCGGAGCCGGGAGGATGGGGTCAAGTGCAGCCATGTCCAATCTTATCGGGACTTTCATACATCACTATAGAAAGAGCTTCACTAGAATCTGCAGGGACGTTTGTTTGTAAGAAAAGGGTTTCTCAATTTTCTCAATCTTACGTAAGGCTCTATGTGAAAGCCAACACTGTGTATAAACTACAAGCACCATGCTTTGAGGCATCCTTTAATTTCGTGTCTGTCAGATATCTTACTACCACCTTTGCAAGATGCTTTCGAAAAGAAGTGGATATAATGGCTGAATACTAGTATCCTGTATGTACATGTAGCATACACGACTTGCACAGTGTTGACTTTTACCAATAGCTACAGTAGCTATGTAACCTTGAAAATCTCTTGTTTCAACAATATTTTCCAAATTAGTCAAATTTTTTTTTCCGCATTCTACACTTTCCACTCTCAGGTCTTTTGCATTCAAACTTGTTTTTGTCACATTGTTTCCTTCCTGCTTCTTAGAAAGCTGTTATTTTCACTTCTCTTCTGAGTAAGCAAAGTCATCTTTCGGTCTTGCACCATGCCTGGACACTTCTGTTTCAAAACAAGCAGGTCTACAGTTCCAACATCCAAGGATTCAGAAAATTAGGACAGAGCAACAAGCCAACATTACCATATGTCTCTGCTTCTAGATTAGCAGGGCAGGTGGAGGGTTTTAATGAAATTTGGAGGGGGAGGAAACTGGAATGTTAGGTAGAATGTATATACATGTAGTATAATAGATACATGCACATGTATAATAATCTCAATGTAAGGCATTGAGTTTTTCTACGGTCTATTTGTTTCCTATTTTATGATTTAACATTATACTGTATACACACATATACATGTCAGGTTTGGTAGAGTTTGGCTCCTTCAGGTTGACTTCCGAAACTCTCTAACACTAACAGCAAAGAAGCAAAGAGAATTCTTAGAATATACAAGGATGTTGCTATTCTTGGAATTTTCCACTACTACTAGAAAGAGATCAATCAAGTGCTGCCAGTATTGGGGCAAGCAACATAGGACCAAGAATCACTTCAGAAACTTTCTAACAGCAAATGAGATTTAAAACAACAATCATTTTAGAAGCAAAGAGAATTCTTAGAATATACAAGGATGTTGCTATTCTTGGAATCTTTCACTAGTACTAGAAGAAGATCCATCAATCGTTGGGGCAGGTGACATCAAGACCAGGAATGACTTCAGAAACTTTCTAACAGCACAGGAGATTTAAAACAACATTGAGAAGCTAAGAGAATTCTTAGAATATACAGGGATGTTGCTATTCTTGGAATTTTCCACTACTACTAGAAGAAGATCCATCAAGTGTTGGGGCTGGTGACATCAGGACCAGGGATGACCCACTTACTACCCTATAGATGTGTGAGGAGAGGAGAATCTGGTGTTGATTAATGTTTACATCTTGAGCTGGGCTGTGGGGCGGCAGGGAGGGGTGCTGACATGTGGCTCACTCCCATCAAACAACTGACAAAGAACTGGGGCAGTCATCACCACAACTGGGGCTGGGAGGGGCAGGGCAGGGGCATCTCTGTAGGGGGTAATTGATATTGATGATTATTACTCTGCAAACCTTAAATTTCATTTACATCAAAAATAGGAAAGGGTTTTAAACTTTGTTCAACAGTCTTTTAGATGTGCTAGTGTTTCTATAAAATGTTGTTTGGGACTGGAGGATACAGTTCAAAGATTCTTGGCACAATATTTGGATGCCGGTGTGACACCATGTTTGTGGTTGTTGCAGTAATCACTGTTTTCATCTCCAAAACCTGTTTGAGCAATTTGCCTCTTTGTGCTAGCCAGTTTTCATCTATTCAAAGATGATACAAGCAGATGATTTTATACTGGTCAGTGGGATTGGTTATGGTTAGATGTTTATATTTAACTGTTAGCTTTATCAATTTCAAACAGGAAACATACCTGCTATGGAAAAAATTTAGACGTGTAGGGACAACATGTATATTTTATAGTCTCTTCAGCCAATCACTCTTCCTTCAATCAATCATCACTGACGAAAACTGATTGAACATATAAAATTATGTACCAGTATTTTTCTCCTGCGGGCTACCTTTTTTACATATGCACAATCAATGATTGCAAGATCATTGGTAACATACGTTTTATCACCAAGAATATATGCTAAAAGCACTGTTGATGAAAAATGATTATGATGTATTTTCCAGTTTCCCGTGGGCCGCCAAAAGACTGCGCCGACGTGTACAAGACGGGACTGCGCGAGAACGGGGTTTACTCCATCACCCCCAACATCAACCAGGACTCCGTGGACGTGTACTGCGACATGAAGAGCGGCGGAGGCGGCTGGACGGTGATCCAGCGCCGCATGGACGGCTCCGTCAACTTCACCAGGAAGTGGGCCGACTACCAGCGGGGTTTTGGGAACCTAACCGGCGAGTTCTGGCTGGGGCTGGACGCCCTGCACGAGATCACCAGGAGGCAAGACTACGTGTTGCGGGTGGAGCTGGAGGACTGGGACAAGGTTCGGAAGTTCGCGCGGTACGGCGCGTTCTACGTCGCGGACGCGAGGGACAAGTATCGCCTCCACATCGACGGATATTCCGGAACGGCGGGCGACGCCTTCCGCTTCAGCGACCAGTACATGCACGACAACCAACAGTTCACCACCTACGACGAGGACCATGACAAGTATCCCTCTGGCAACTGTGGCCGGTACTACAAGGCAGGGTGGTGGTTCGACGCCTGCCTGGCCACCAACTTGAACGGGGTCTACTATCACGGCATGTACACGGGCATCCGGGACGGGATATTCTGGGGGACCTGGCACAACCTGACCTTAGACGACCTGAGGTTTTCCTTCAAGTATGTGGACATGAAAATCAGACCCGTCACATTCTAAACAGAACAGATCATTCAGCAGAAAACGTTGACTTAAACAGACTGAACCAACAACATAGTATTACGTGGCTCACTGTGCCTTTAGGTAAGCTTGTAGAAATTGTATGAATGTCTTGATTAAACACGGTGGTATATTGTAAGTTACAAAAACATGTACAAGGACAAAAATATACATACATGTATGTGATAATCTCCAAGCCAATCTTCCCATGGCAAAATTGTAACAGGTCCGTGACCCAAGGACCTACCTCTTGGCTAGCAGATTTTGCACAGTGAAAATCTGCTCGGAGATTATACGTACAGTGACTGTACTACTTAACAAAATGGTACTCTGTAGTATATACAGAGCTGTGCATTCCACATGCTAGAATCTAAGCTACATATAAACATGTGACGTAGAGTTGGTAGGAGGTTGTCATACAATGTTTCTGCCGAAATTTCTCTTGTCAAATTTTCAAACTGTCTACACATCTTGACTCCTCCATATACATTTACAAATCTTGTCTTATACATACTGTATTATTATTTATCACATGCTAGTATAAGAAATGAGACGATATGTACAACTGTAAATATCATGATATTATATATTGTAAATTTGACCAGTTATCATTGACTTCTATCAAAATATATCATTAGTTGCTAGACTCACATTATTTTCTCATTAGAAAGTTTAAATAGAGAGAATCCTTGTCAAATATACTAGTATCTATCATGGAGAGATGCTTTGATGAATTGAAATTACAATTGCATCTTAAGTATCTTAATGTCATTCTCATGCTAGGTCAAACATTTTGCTGTGTGCATTGATCATGTGTAACTAAGTTGAGTAATAAATGAAATTATTATTAAGTTGTTTCACTTGTTTTTTTTCTCCATATAGAAGCAAGCTATCCAAGCAATCTACAATGTATAATAGAATGCATTTATAAGCTCATGAACTATTGAATAGCACTTGTTTTCTAACACAAATATACAGTAAGGAAAAACATATCAAGGCAAAACTATATCCTGATACAAGGACTATAACTTGAGTTTTTAAAAGTTCATCATTTTGTTATATCAAACATGGAAAAGTTTTATCAAATGCTTACACTACTACATGTAGTAAATCATGGAACTACAAAACTGCCCCCTATCCAAGAATGAGTGCACTGCATCAAACTCCAACATCAAGTGCAGAGACAAGTACTGAGACTCAGTGACCGCAGTGTCATGAATTTTTCATGTTGCATGAGAAGGGACGGCGGTATCCATTGCAAAGCACACACAGTTGTCAAAGGACTTTATGAACTATATTGATATTACCATTAGTACATGTATGTACATGTACCAGACAGCTCCCAAAGGATGAAGCGGAACTAGTGAGATATTAAACCTACCAATTAAGAAGCTACCAATCTGTAATGGGAATTGTTCTTCTTTGGAAGCCATATAGCTCAAGCAAATGACTTAAATCAAATGTCATAAATTCATCAAGTATAATTAAACACTGAAGCATCGTGGGGTCAAACCTCTGCACATAAAAGAACCCAACACAATTATTCAGGTGAGTAGAGGTGGCCCAGTGTGCTTGGTTAAAAATATGACAGCCTTTATGCTGCATTGCCTTGCTATCAAAGCATCATGCTTCACCTCAGCCCTCAGTTGAGGATGACAAAAGAAGAAGTATCATGATGTATAGTTTCTAGCTAAAAGCCTTTCCTTTTCTTTGAATTCAAACTGCAGTACTATACATTTATAGGATTTCTGGCATGGCACAATTCCAATTTGTCTGCACTTACTTTGTACCCCCCTGCAACTATTTCTCTTGGACAGTCATAGACTGGAACGCGCTTCCTCAGAACATAACTGAAATCACAGAAACTAACAACTTCAATGATGCCATACTCCTGCACCTGAGCCTGCACCTGAGGAAACAATAATGACGCAGCGCACTCCCCCTGTGCATCCAAACCCTAACAGAGGGGTGTTGCACAGTATCTTCTCAAGAGCAAGAACAAGGACTTACCTCGTCTAGTACTTGGAAGGCAGGGCTGGCGGACACCTCGACTTGGCTCTCCTCTAGAGGCACCACCCGGGGGGCCAGGGGGGCGATGAGGGGCTCCTCGGGTGCCTGTGGGGGGCCCTCGTCCACCTCGATGTGGGGGGACAACGGGCGCCGCTCATCATCACTCATGGTGATCTCAAGTTCTACTGTGACAAAAGAGACAGTTGGTACAATGTGTACATTGAATATAAATGCTGCAAATTTAATGTTGTTTCCATAATTGTGATCATCACATTCTAAAAAGTAAAACACAACAACTAGCTGGTGTTAGTTCTCGGTAATAGAGGCAATATACGTAAATCTGTACATATTTAGTAATATCTATGCATGCACAATTCAGAATTCAAGCAACATAAAAAGTTCATTACATTTCGTTACCAACCATTCTGAACTAAGCTTATGTAAACGCTAAGCTGAAGAAGAGATGGGAAGTACCAAAGTTTGAAACGTATTTCAGCACCGTTTACAATAGTAGAGCATCCCTGAATTGCTGGAATCATTACAAGACATATGTACAGTGTGCGTAACATTGGTTTCTAGGTCACGTACATTTAAGTTTTTAAAGTTTTCTCAATATTTCAACTGTTGTTGATGAAATCGACAGTAAACCCCCTCCCCCTCCAAAACAGTTCTTCGATGACCATGCCTAATTTGTGGCTTTACATGACAAATATTTCAAAGTCAAGACCTTAATCTTGCTAAGTAATCTGTATGCAACCTTACCTTATAGTAAATGTGTGCTCTTGGCTCTACAAATTGTCAACAAACCGAAAAGTTTCCCACACCAACTTCTACCATTCAACTTTACTCGGATCCAACATGGCGGCCAAAATAACAGTTACCATGGAGCGACGTAATAAACTTAAACAGCGCCACCAGCGGAAGGTATAAGAACTGCAGAAAACAATTTTATTCTGACATTTGCTAATGGAGGGATAGAAACAAACTGGACGAGATTTAATTTAGGATAAGATTAAGGTTTTAATGCAAAAAAACATAAAAGTGAGGAAATGTGTTTAGAAACCAAGGACCAGTCTATGTGAAGCCCTATAACAGCCGTTAGATGAGCAAACTGCGTGCGTCTAACTGTTATTTCTATCCAGAGAACATCGAGTCGACCTTCCAATATTTGTACCAAAAAGAAACCGGCTTTGCAGTGGAGGTAAAGACTTGAGGCTTGAAATAAAGGTAACGTGTAACTAAAATTTGTGCTTGGTGGTTTCATCATAGAATTCCAATGAAAAGTTTATTTACTGGTCCCTCCCCTGCAAAGCCCTGATGAAGAAGTTGAGAGACAATATAGACAAACTCCGTGCGTCTATTTAACAAGAAAACTTAATGCCTATAACGTTGCATGTCCTTTCCGCATAATTTGTAGCCTCTAGTCTCTACCAGGCTTCGGGAGGAGGCGGAAAGACTAGTAGACATCGATCGGCCAAATAGAGAGATAACATGCCAAGGGAGTTGGTCTGCTGGAGAGAACAGTTTGCCGCTCCCGGCCCTTGGCATGCTACTGTATCTACTTGGCCGATTTCTACTCTTTCAGTCGCCTCCCGAAGTCTAGTAGAGGCTATGCATAATTTGCACATCCGGATCACTTCCCGAGTACCGGTTGCTAGGCGTGGCCCCGCCTACCTGACGACGTGGCGGCGTGTGCAACGTCAGCACCGAAAAATTCCCGTCATGCAACGGGCTACCTGCTGGAGCCAAAAAGTCGTCAAATAATACAATTCTTTTGTATCAAGAGCATTCAAATTGCAGAATCTTGCCCAAAACTTGGTTTTGATCATACCTACATTTTTAACAGGGTGCAAATTTCTCAGAAATTGCCAGAATAAAGGCACTTCCGGGAGACAAGTGTCGTCAGAGCTTGGTCACGTGACCATATCCTTTCCAAGTCGGCCATATTCCTGGGCAGCACGGGTCGGGGTGTGCTGTTCCATTTCCACCGATTTTAACCAATTTTCGCCCGAATTTTGTAATTTTCTCAAGCCATTAGGTCAACAAAACATCCAGGATGGCAAGTGAGTATGCGATTTAGTGCGGTTTTCGCTTGGGCTTTGATAGTATCCAGTTAAAAAGGCGCAGAAACAACATGTTGTTCCTCACCGGCATGTGAAGTAGCCTACGTGGCGTCTTGTGTCGCACTCTGTGTCGCACATAAACTTCGCTCTAGCTTTAATTCTAACCTTTTGCACGTATTCTTCTTCCCCAGTAAAATTCCTGGAGGTGTTGAAACCTTTCTGTGCAGTCTTGCCAGAAATCCAGAAGCCAGAACGGAAGGTATGTTGCCTCAATTTACTCCAGATAGGCAAGTTGTAGTCTGCTGAATCAGCTGAAGAAAACAAATTTCCCTGTTTTTCGTTTCCGGTTAGTAAACAAGTTTACCAGACCCTCGACCCTCTGTAATTCTACCCTGTCACCGAGGACATATCGGGGTGAAAATAACGTAGATGGGTTTAAAAGATGTTATACTTAAAGTCGCTTTAATAGTGTGCGTTTCATACGAAAAGATTCAACTTCAAGCAAGGTGTCATCTGCAGAAATAAAATTTGAATGGAAAACGCTTCTCCATATTTTAAATGAAAATAGGAGGTACACCGTAAACTTGATAGGTTTATTGATAAGAGGTCTGATTGAGCTCCTCCAGGTCTACATTTTCACCAGTTGAGTTTTTGTCAGGAAATGGAGTATGGGGACACATGTACATGCCCACCAGTGGGTTAATTATTAGACAACCTCATTATGTACTTTGAGTTGTCCATGCATGAAAATCATATTACTGATGACCAGCCAAGAAAGTTCCCAAGAAATCAGTCCAGCTTTTACTTGAGTAGAAAAAAAAATGCATACAAGTTTATAAAGCTTTATTGCAACACAGAAATTATTGCTCCCATATGGTGCCATTTTTGCTTAGACTTTAACCCCTGACCAACACAAAATCTGCTGTGTGTGTTCAAGACACCTCCTGAAGGTTCTAGAACTTAGAAGATTCTGGAACCTCACCAACATCTAGAACCATGCAGTTTTAATATTTACAGTAAATGGGGACAGTCGGTAAATTTCAATCTGCTGTGTTTGTTCAAGACACTTCCTGAAGGTTCTAGACGTTTCTGGAACCTCACCAACTTCTAGAACCATGCAGTTTTAATATTTACAGTAAATAGGGACAGTCGGTAAATGTAAATCTGCTGAGTGTGTTCAAGACACCTCCTGAAGGTTCTAGAAGATTCTGGAACCTCACCAACATCTAGAACCATGCAGTTTTAATATCAACAGTAAATGGGGACAGTCGTTAAATTCTGGGAGTACTACTGCATGACCCCCTCCTTTGAAATATTGCCATCCATATTTTATCACAGACAGCTTGCAATTTCACAGTCGCTGGTGGAATTTAACTATTGATAAACAATGAAAGTTCTGGTGTACATGGGTTATCAATCCAGCAAGTACTGAAATATTGAAATTCCCATTTATAAGATGTATATGTTACTAGTATGTGGACTGACCTAGATTTTCATGTCAATATATATAATTAAAGATTATAACTTGCTTCCAGGCTACACTAGTACGTATTACTAATATGGGGCAAATAAAATGTGAAGTAGTCTTGGCCCTGAGCCATTTTTTTCTAACAGGAGGCTATATTACAGTTACTAGTAGTACATGTTTTGTGGTTGTGGGAGGATTTAAAGTCCATGTATTTTGCATCTGCAGATCCAGTTCAGAGAAAAGGTGCTATGGACTGCCATCACCCTGTTCATCTTCCTGGTTTGTTGCCAAGTAAGTCTATCAATTCCGCACTATTCATAATTTTATTACTAAAAACTTAGACAACATTTCCATCTAGTCAGTTGATTGATATCTTGTATATGTATATGTATTTGTACCATCATTGTTATAATAAAAACTTATTGTCTCTTAGTCAAAGTTCTAGGTATTTACTGCAAATCCCTCAACCAGTGTTAAGCAGTTTAAAATTGTGAATTCTTTGTCAAGAACTCTTGTTGTTTTCGCCAACTTACTTTGATGAAGGAAGAAATTAACATCTGCTCTGTTTCTTTTCCAGATTCCACTGTTTGGCATCATGTCATCAGACTCTGCAGATCCCTTCTACTGGATAAGAGTCATCCTGGCCTCCAACAGAGGTGAGATGCCAGCCATACATTTTATGCAGTACTACTTTGTACTGTGTGTACCTAAATTGTAAAAGTACAGGTCTGTACCTTAACATAATTGAGTGTATCTTCTACCCGAACAAGCTAAAACACAAGTGGATACCATTAATTTTAGACTTGACTTTTGTCAAGTGCCAGCTCTCCTCAGCTACTTGAACCACAGTGATATCCCGGAAGCATGTAGCGTGCTTCCGAATGCCATCTGTAGGTATCCTGGCAGGCCTCTTTCTTGAACACTGTGCAGGAGAGGGCTGCCTCGCAAGCCTCCTCTTTCCCCTTTCTTGGGAGACTTAAAAGATGCGAAATCTGAAGAAAAGTGTCTTTATTGCAGGAACTCTGATGGAGCTGGGTATCTCGCCCATCGTGACGTCGGGTCTGATCATGCAGCTGCTCGCTGGTGCCAAGATCATCGAGGTCGGTGATACCCCCAAGGACAGAGCACTCTTCAACGGAGCACAGAAATGTAAGGATCACTTCTTTTATGTTTGTCCTACTCCTAATCTCCAGCAGATGCCTTTCAGTGGCACGCCAGTGTCCAGCTGGCAGTGTCCATTGGCCAGAGGAGTGTCCATTAGCCACCTCTGACTCCTCTGGCTAATGAATACTGACTTGCCACCAAAAGGGATCTACTTGGAGATTACCTACTGCCATTTTTCTGCAGTATTGCAATAGTCGTGTTATCCAGTTGACACTGTCAGTATCAAACCTTTTTCATGACTACAGAACAGGTAAAGTAAATGTGCCATCTGTTGAAACTTGCCCAAATTTTGTATACATATTGTTTACAAAAGCTCCCTAGACTTTTTAGATGAAGTGCTTGCAAATTTTTAGATGAGGTGCTTGAAAATAGGCAAGGGTCATTGGGTGCTGGATAATGAAATGTTGCCTGTACTTCCATTGCAGTGTTTGGTATGATCATCACTGTCGGCCAGGCCATCGTGTACGTTATGACTGGCATGTACGGAGACCCTGCGGAGATCGGCGCTGGTGTCTGTCTGCTCATTATCATCCAGGTAAACATTCATTCTTACAGATGTTTAATGTCTCATGAGAAATTTCAGCTACTTTCCAAAATGTTTGGAGTTCTGTATCTGTATAGCTGATATAACCGCCCTTCGGCGTAACACACCAGCTTTGCAGGTACGCGGCGCGGTGGCAGCTGGCTACATTACACCGATCTACTTGTTACACCTTACCCTTGAACATCTAACTCTAGGCATTGTTTAAAGCTATCTAATGACAATGCTCCTACTGTACTTGGTGACAGCGAGTTCCACTCTGCGACAGTTCTAGGAAATAATGAAAGAGTTACCTATTCCTTCTTCAGGGCGGCTAGCTAATTCTTTACTTTAGCGAGCCATTATAGATATGGGGAAAATTCGGTTCTTGTGTTTGATGGAGAATTTCAACTTAGTTTCTTTCTCGTACCAGCAATAATGGCCTTAAATTTAATTTTGATTTTCTGTCATATTTATACAGGGATCCCCACTCATTGATGACACTGCTTGTCAGTGATGCCCTGTACAAACTTGTATGCTAGTGTTTCATTGCTTTTAGTTACAAGATGATGGTTGAGGTCCAGCTACTAACTGTGTCTCTGTTTCTTTCCCTTCAGCTGTTTGTGGCAGGTTTGATCGTGTTGTTACTGGACGAGCTGCTGCAGAAGGGGTACGGCCTGGGATCGGGAATCTCCCTCTTCATCGCCACCAACATCTGTGAAACCATCGTCTGGAAGGCCTTCAGCCCAGCCACAGTCAACACTGGCAGAGGTGACTTAGCCATTGTCTCTCTGGGACACGGAGTCAACATTTGCTAACAGTTAAACTGGAAAATAGAAATTTTTCCTCTACCTTTAGTCTATTGGTCTTTCTCACAGACAGTGCCTTTTTTCTTGGCAACTGTTAACATTGACACGATTTTCCAACTTTTTGCTTCCTATGAAATACGCGAGTGTAAATCATGGTACCCTTGGTTTTGTCTGTTGATCTTTTTCACAGACAGTACCTTTTTTTATCGTAACTTTAACCGCTGAAAATGAAGGATTACACTCTAGCTCAGTACTCAAAGTTCAGTTTTGAGAAGCCTTTGGAAGGAATCTGACATCTTTTCTTCAGCTCTGAGGGGTAGCCATGTGGCTTGGAGGTCAAAAGTTCCAACTCTAACCTTCCTCTCCCATGTTGTACTTGTAGGTACTGAGTTTGAGGGAGCCATCATTGCCCTTTTCCACCTGTTGGCCACGAGACAAGACAAGGTGCGCGGGCTGCGCGAGGCCTTCTACCGCCAGAACCTGCCCAACCTCATGAACCTGCTGGCCACAATCCTGGTGTTTGGCATTGTCATATACTTCCAGGTAAGATATTTCTATTTTCCTATACGTTTTAAAAACTGGCGAGTGTGATGTTTTTGCTAAAAGAACTTCATTTTAGGCAAATAATAAAGCTCGGGGAAAGATTCAAAGGTTTTATGGAGAGTTCTCCAGTTAAGTTCTTTTTTGGCTTCAAGTATAGTTGTGCTCTTGTGATATTTTTCATACAAAAAGTCATGAATTTTAGCCAACTTATGAGCTTGACAAAAGGAACAATAGGTCTTTTTCTAAGTTTTTAACTGTCTTGTACTTTCCAGGGCTTCCGTATGCCATAGTTTTAGTGAAAAATTTCTGTGAAAAGTTTCAACAAAGAAGGAATTTTTTATTCTTTTAGATTCTAAACCACTGTTGTGTACTTTCCAGGGCTTCCGTGTGGACCTCCCGATCAAGTCGGCCCGCTACCGTGGCCAGTACAGCAGCTATCCCATCAAGCTGTTCTACACCTCCAACATTCCCATCATCCTGCAGTCCGCCCTGGTGTCCAACTTGTACGTCATCTCCCAGATGATGTCCATCAGGTTCAGCGGAAACTTCTTCGTCAACCTGCTGGGCACTTGGCAGGTAGGCACTCTCTCTGTATTACTTGTCATCACAGAGTTGTATTTGTTGTAAAAGAATGGACTTTTATGTGTCACTATAGACCTACTGTAAAAGTATCATTGTATTCCAGAATTATAGCCAGGATTTTATTTTAGCTCGATTTTAAATGGTGGGGGAGATAACCAATTGGAGGGAGGTGGGGTGGAAGAGGGTTCTTGGTCCTTTCACTGTGCAGAAATTTAGACCATGTGTTAATTACATACAAGTTTGGGGGGGTCACACCAACATTTGTCCCATTTCATCTGGCATTATTGCACAGGTAAATACTTTACCATTACACTGGTCAAAAATAATTGTAATGGTCCTCCATTGGCCAAAGACACTAAAATGCACTTGCTGGAACCCTGGTTGTTTGAAAATGGCCAGTGCTAGTAAGCCATTGGTCTAAATCACATCTATCTGCTGCCCCACAGGAAGCTGGAGGTGGTGGCCCTGCCCGGTCCTACCCTATAGGCGGCCTGTGTTACTACCTGTCGCCGCCTGAGACCCTGGGACACATCGTGGAGGACCCCATCCATGCCGTCCTCTACATCATCTTCATGCTCGGATCCTGCGCCTTCTTCTCCAAGACATGGATCGAAGTCTCCGGCTCTTCAGCCAAGGATGTAAGTTGTCTTGGAAGTTTAAGTGTATCTTATTCTATATATTATATTATATGAATGGTTTATTTCAATACAAAATACAACTACAAATCCTACAAAACATACAGTAGCAGCCATTATCAGCTGAAATGATGTATGATTTACAATACATGGCTAAAAAGCTCTGATTATGGTGATTTTTTTTGTTTGAGCCTTTTTTTTATTCAAATAAAACTAAAATCAGTCTGCTGGTGACTTGTCATTGAGGTTATGAGTGAAGAGGTCATGGTCAGACAAGATATAACAACATACATGATTGAAAATTCTGAAGACAATGGTTTTTGTGATCAAGTGGAGATTTTTATGGTTGATCTGAAAAAAAAATTCATGATTGGAGTCTTAACAATAGTTCTGAAGACAATGGTTTTTCTGATCAAGTCGAGATTTTCATCGGTCTGAAAAAAAATCACATCTAGCATTTGTTTGCTGGAGATTCACAACAGGTGAAAATGAGGAGAATGATTCCTAACCTGATTTAACCCTGATGGTTGATCAAAGTAAACGCACTGATTCACCTGTGATCATGTATTGTCAGACTACATAGAATGACATGGAAGGTAAAAATGAACTACATTTGCTTCAATTTTTGCCCCTTCTCCTCCCCAGGTTGCCAAGCAGCTGAAGGAACAGCAGATGGTGATGCGGGGTCACAGGGAGAAGTCCATGATCCACGAGCTCAACAGGTAAGGCAAACATTTCTTCTTTTTTTTTTTACTATTTAGTCATCATATAACAAGACTCAAAGGCCACTTTTAGTAATAGGTGTGACCAGACGTTCTGTCCAGTGTTACAGGTTAGATGAATAGGACTCTTCTCCCTAAGTGATTAAGACAAGCTCAGTTAGTGAGAGCTAAGCAGTTGGGGGCCATTACGAGAAGCAGGGGTAACAAAAGGCTTTGGCTCCAAAAAATAAATGCAGTGGAGCTTCCGGTAGCTTGAAAACTAATATACCTATTGCCTAGTAATGTTGTAATTCAATATTGGTCCCCTAAGTGGTGTGGTCTTCTTTTTCTTGAGCAGTTTTGGCTGTTTCTCATCTTCAAACACATGATTGTAGTAATTAAACTCATATTCTTTCCCAATCTTCAGGTACATCCCTACAGCGGCTGCCTTTGGAGGCCTTTGTATCGGCGCCCTGTCCGTGTTGGCAGACTTCCTTGGCGCGATCGGCTCCGGTACCGGTATCCTCCTGGCCGTGACCATCATCTACCAGTACTTCGAAATCTTTGTCAAAGAACAGAGCGAGATGGGCGGCATGAGCACACTACTGTTCTAATACGGCTGGGACTAAAAACCACACAGAGAAACGGGATGTAATTGCAACGACTTAGGCTGAAGTTCACATGAAAATAGGGTAATTTATGCTGATCTGAACATTGGAGTAGACTAGGAGCACTTAAGAGGAAAAGTAAGAAAATACAAAAACAAAAGACCATGTCTGAGGGTTATGTTGAAATGTATGTTTTTTTGACTCGGTCAGAACCAAGAGTTTATTTTGAGAGGCAAGTCGGGGGGGGGGGGGGCTTGATTTTTTTTTCATTTTTAAGTTTCGTACACCAGATCAGTAAAGGTATAGATGTTTAGTTTAAACTGTTCAATTAAAACATTGACATATCTTTCTGTTCATAACCACCACTTGTACTTATGAACTCAATACATGGGAAGGGGGGACAAGAAGTGGCTTTTGTTTCTCATCTACAAGAGAAATAACATTGATTTTATACCAGGTGGAAAATATTTCCTGTTGGGAAGAATCGTTCCTGGCGAAACAACCTATGTACGTAGTCTTAGATGCTAGTTTTAGGATAGATCGCAAGAGAGAGAAGAAAACATACTGTAACTTGTGAGGGGTAACTCAATCTTGTAACTTGTCATTTTGTACCGCAAGTTCGGTAAAGCCTGACGTGACTTCCTGCCCATGAGTGATTCCAGTATTTGTCTGTATTGTTGCACCATGGGTGGAGGGTTGGGATCCCTACATTGCCGCAGCAGGCGTTCTTGTGTCTGTGTATCTTCCTTATTGTGTTGAAAAGAACATGGTATTTTACTGGAATTGGAGATGAAATATTTTCAATTGTTGGATGGATGGATGATAGTAGTGGAAGTGGAATTAAATGTCTCTGAGATGCCTTGTCCCAAATTGAAATGTTGTGTTTATTCATACTCATAGCAAGCTCAGGACTATAGGTACGATGAAATGCTCATATTTAAGAAAAGATAACCTCTACCAAGTAACCCTTGATTTAAAAAGTGAATTAGAGATGATTGTCCTTTATTAAAAGTTAAGGTAAAAATGTAAGTAGACTTAGTGTATTAGTAATTCTGTTTGGCCAAATGTTAAAAAGATTCCATGTTTACCATATTAATACGAAATAGTAAACAAAAACAACCCTGTTCTTCCAGCACATAATCTTTAGCCTAAAATGTGAGTAGTTTTACCAAATAACAGCCACAAAAACTTAATAACTTGAAGTAATATACTACAATTCTATGATGCTCGTAACCACAACTATCAGAACATAGCTGATCGCAACATCATAACACTAGTATACCAGGTAAGGGCCCAGTTGCATTCCTCATACAACCATTTGATGACAACAAACTGAGGACAACCTTGTACCTTGGTCCCTTAACCCAGGTAAGGGATGTGGGGGCACTGCATATATCATTCAAATATCAGTTATTACCTGGTGTAGATGGAGACCTTTCATGGTCTTGTAAGACTGACGAAATGCCTAATATGTTACCAAAAAGACTGACTTTGACTCCTGGCTGTTGGTTCTGCCTGCTTCAAAATCCTATGACATTAGAAACATACAAATGTGACCAGGATCTATAAAACTTACCATGTACATGCAAATGTAGATACATGTGTACATGTACATGTAGCACCAATAGTGTTCATCACTCAAGTTCAACAACCCCCTATGGCCTATAAGAGAGAGTCCAGCACACTGGTGACCCATTGCGAGGGTTCTGCGTAGATAAGTGTGCCGAGTTCGTCGTCCACCCTGTCCTTGTTCTCGTCCTTGGGACAGACGTTGCACCAGATGAGCAGGTCCTCCACCATCCCCTGCATCTCCTGAAACTCTATCTCCGCCGTCTCCTCAACTGTCCTGGCTGCACGGTCTGAGGTGTACTCCAGATTCCTGCAAAAGGCAGGGGCAAAACTGATGAGATTAAAGCCACCTTCAAATATATCACTCTAAACGAACAAGTGGTCTTTTGCCTTAAACAAGAAGTTGCCCAGCCAGGTTCAGGGGCAAAAAGCATATTGAGTTTAACCATCTCCCTGCTGCCTAACCCTGTATAAACCAATATAAATTTGGAGCCAAGCATGACAAGATAGCATCTCCGCCGTCTCCTCAACCGTCCTGGCTGCGCGGTCTGAGGTGTACTCCAGATTCCTGCAATTATGATGGTTTGGGTTCAAGTTAACCAACATTACAAATGTACAGTATTGCAGTCAACCAGTAATACATGGTCAGCTGAATGGCACTGTTGACAGAACAATGGACTAAGTCTATCTCCGCCGTCTCTTCAACTGTCCTGGCTGCACGGTCTGACGTGTACTCCAGATTCCTGCAAATGGTGCAAGGCAGGGGCAAAAAGAATTGGGTTTAGAAGTGGTCCAGTGATTTAAGCATCTTGGAGAATAGCAAGCTTATCCTTCTCCCTGCTTCCTAATCCTCAGGATCTGTATCCAAAAGAAAAGAAACGCACACTAGGCTCAAAGTTATTCTGTGTGCACACAGGATAACTTTGAGCCTATTGCGTTGTGGGTCTGGCACCCAGGCTAGGTATAGGCTTGCCTGACTGAACCTCACTTTTCACGGCTCCCTAGTTAGTGAGCCGGACAAGAGCTTGGGTTTCACAGGCTAGGTACAGGCCTGGCTAGGTAGGTAAAAAGAAGAGTAGATTGCTCCTGCCAGGGAACATGTGCAGTGCAGGTGACATGATATACTAGTTCTCCTATGTCCTGGCAGGTTTGATGGATTGCCTAACTAGGTGAGATGCAGTGAGGAGTCAGCCTGCACATCCAGCCAACACAAACACACCAGGACACCACCAAGTGTTAGCCTGGGTGCCATCCGATTTGTAATGGCTACCGATTTTTTCAGGGTAGCCGTTACAAATCGAATGACACCCAGGCTAACCAAGTGTAGCCTGGGTGCCAAAAACTGGTGTACATAAGCGATAGATAGCCCTAATATCCGCTACAGTATCTACCCAAACCCTTTATCTTTCATGCCAGCGGTAGCGAAGAGATAATTTAAGGGGGCCCGCATGCCCTTTTCCGCAGAGCGTAATCGCCGTTTTAATTCCACGTAAAGCGTTGTAGCCACTTGGAATTTATTGTAAAGCATAATCAAGAGGTTTCCGAATTCAGTGTAGAGCGTTGTCGGGACCCCCCATGCAGGCCCCCATTTAAGAGCCAGGGTGCCAATCGGGCCTATCACTCCTTCTCCTTCGCGGTAGGGGCTGGCACCCAGGCTACACCAAATGCAGCATTCCTGCCTCATGTAATCGGAGACAACGTGTCATGACCCTCAACTTATCATCCATGCTTGATGACACATATAGACCATATTGTCCAGTACTAATGCATTGATGTAAATGGTTTGGTTAAACATTTACCACTGTGTGTTATGTCAATACAGAAAATGACTTTCAAGTGTAATTCTACTATGTTTAACATTATAACAGTAGTAGTAGTATGTCAATACACAAAAGGATTTTTAAGTGTAACTCCACTTTGTTGGACATTACCAAAGTTATGTCAATACACAAAATGACTTCCAGGAGTAATTCTAGCTACTTTGTTGAGTGAAATTGAGCTAAAACTTTAGCAAAAGGTCACCTAACCCTAGAAGTTATTACAGTAGTGGAAACGAGACAGCTGGACAGAAATGACTTAACAAATGCTATCTTTTCTTAACAAACTTGAACTTTTGAATTTGATATACAACAGCGATATTTGTTGAAGTTAACAGTCCAGAAAAGGCTTGATGATATACAGCTAGCAAAAAGCCATTTCCTGGGTAGTCAAATTACATTACACCACAGATATAAAGTCTGTGGTATTCTTGAACTAATGCAAATTACTGATGATGTGGAACCCTGAAGTGCAAAGAAGGATCAAATCACACCTCAGTATTTTTCCATATCTTTAACATAAAACAACTGGAAATAAAAACCAGTATCATTTCAATTGACATACATATTATGCAACCTGAGATGTAGGACCAGGTAGACAGTTCTATATTATGTTTTAAGGGTCTGCATGGGAGGGATCTTGGCAATGCTTGACAGTAAAATTCAGGCAGTCTGGCAACACTTGGTGGTGGCATAAGCTTTGACAATGCTGTACATTACACTTTTACATGGAAGTTTCATCTGGTGCCAATTGTTTCTAGGATTGTTGTGCGAGAGAAAATAATTCCAGCAATAAAAGAATGATTGACTGACCTGTTACCACCGATAGCGTCCGACATTGACTTCCTGGCGACCTTCACGTCGATTTCAGTGCTGCGAATGAGGGGGAACAGCTGAAAGTCCAGCACACCTGACTGGATCAAGGTGACCTTCAGCTCGCTGATCATCCTCTGCAGCGTCTTCAGCTCCCGGTCGGCTGCCAGAAGTTTGTAGTTCGCCGGAGAGTTGTCGAGTTCAATCCTCGGTGGATACAGTGTGTAGATGCAGCTCTGGTCGATGGCACACTCTGCATGGCCCCAGTCCAGGCTAGCATTGCAGGGTCTGGAGCTGGAGGGAGGTTCAGACTGTGCCAAACAGGCACGGAGAAACAAAAGTACACACAGCACCAAGGTAAAGGCCATCTTCACTGCAGCTGAACGGCCCTCCAGAAATCAGAACTCAAAATGCAGGGAAAAGACGACCAACTTGAGACCTGGTCAGGGTCCCTCCTCTAGTTGATAGATGGCAGCTGCCCGCCGGAGGTGCAGACAGAAAAGTCCTGAGCGCAGTGTTTATACAGACCGCACTGCCAGGTTGGCTCCTGAGTCCATATCAGAAATCCTGGTCTAGCCAGGCACAGTCTGTGCAACTTGTTGAGTCTCTATACTATAGGGATTCGATAAACTGCTTAGAGTTAAAGAGGCCAAGTGGAAGAGGCCCACATAGCACTCTCTACACACTGAGACTACTTGGTATGAATGTCCCAGCCAGACAGCCTTCCAGGGACTTCACTACTGCCAGGGCGATTGGGGTGGCCTGTCACTGGGAGATTCCAAGTGGGGCCACATGGAACCAATTTACTTGTCCTCACTTCTTTGAAGGTCTGCATTACCATAGATGAAGCAGAACATAACTTTGTAGTTTTATGTGATGGGTTAGACACGAAGCAGTACAAGTTCTAACAGTGATTGTATGTGGTATGTATGTTGATAAAACCCCCACAGTTCTTAAATGTGAGATGATCCTGTCCCAACGAGGTGACAGGGGTACAATTTGTTTGGCTAGACCCCATGATGTCTGGGTTAGTGGGCCTCTGTAAAGCATTTGAAGGTTTTGTGCATGTACCTAAAATATGTATCAGTCAATTCTTAGGGAGAACAATTGGTAGGAACAAGTAAAATCAACAGCCAAACTAAAAGACAATTGAATTTCTTGCCTGCTTCATTTTTTTTGGAGTTCCAGAACCTCATACCTTCAGTGAAAGATTATATTATTAAATGTTAACCTTTATGGCATATTATATATGATCATGCAAATAAGGTCTTCATTTGCATAAATTATACCAGTTGAAGATCTTCTCTACCAAAATAACACAACAAACGAAGGCTATTGCAGCATTTTCTTGTCTATTAGTTTTATGCCACTGAGGCGCCCCTGATTTGCATGATGTCGAATGATTACAGTGTATTTTACTGAACTAACAATGCTACTAGACTATGAAATTTACCACAGTGACTATGATAACAGTACTATATAGTATTTTCCCATTAAATTAATCATCGAAATGAGGTCTTTGCTTAACGTAATTTATACACACGTACATTGAATTCCTCTATTTCTCAGTTACACATGTTGTGTGTCTGCGTATGCGTTCCCTATTTGTCTATCCGCTTCACCTGTCCACAAAACTCATTAACTCTTTCATGACAAACAGACAAACATTGACGAACAAAGCAAACCCGGAAGAAAGTTTAAACACTCGATGAACCTTGACCTAGATTAACCGTCATCCCTTTCGAGCTGTACGAGGCACGGTTTCGTGGGTGGATGTTCCATTCCATATGCTTTTTTTTTATTATAATTGAACAAACTGAACACAAAATGGCATACAAATCTAATTACTTATTTGACTCACTTTTTTACCATTGTCTTGACAATTTGTGGCCATATTTGCTTTGCAAAGGTCATGATAGGTCACTGATCACCTGATTAGATGCGCACGCGCAGTGAGCAAAACAAGAACACAACGGGACACCATTACCCTCGTGCAGTGTTTTCCTACTTTGCATCATCCAGCAGTGAAGATTTCAAATCTAGTTGTTCCAGGGCCCCAAGCAGGTATAGTAGGGTGAATTTTGATCCTTATTAGATCACCTAATAGCTGTACCAGTTCAGTAAACTGTATCGACCAGTAAGACTTCTCTAGGTTGGACTTTGTGTCGGTACAGGTGAGTCTATCAATATATTGAAACCAGTTACCGCCAGTTCCTTCAGGGTAAGTTTTAAGTTAACTGGGTTATGCCCTAAGACAATAACTCCGTAGCTGGGAAATCTCTTCTTAATAGAAATCTAACTGCTGGGAATCGGGTCAGAAATTCACCTGAGGGTATATTTGCCCCCCCCCCCCAACACACATACCGATTCAATTGTATCAGTTCAACTTACAAGGCTGACAGAAAAATAGAAATTATTTACTCAACACCCATGAACTTCAATGGTCATGTACATCCAGAATATTGTCAGATTTTCTCTATTTTGTTAGAAGTCTTATTGCAAGGAAATGATTGAATGTGCATTAAAACCTAGGCCATTTTCATCCTGTATGATGTGCTTGCATACATGTGTACATCTGTTAAGGTATGTTTGGAACAGATTGATTGATATTTAATTTGACAAATATCATTTGTGAACTATCATATTTTCCATTACTGTCTAGTTTATGCAGTGTATACAAGCAAGTATAGAAGAGAACAAAAAAACATAACTGGATGTGAGCAGGAACATACTGTGTAATAGCCTGTAGATTATAGCACATTTATACAGTAAAGTAAAGTAAACATGATAGTATTAACTATTAAATTACAATGTCGCACAAGTGTAATTCAAACTATTGAATCAAAATTTATCATTTTCTACTGCAATGTTCTTTCTATAGGGACACAATGAATCATCAAAAACCAAGGCACACCACGATCACTGGAGAGACAGTGGATGGTGGAAGTATGGTCAACCTACCAAGTCAGGGGTCATGGACAGATTCTGGCATTCAGTCCATGGGACAACATACTGACAACACTGGCATCAGCACAGGTGTAAGTGGACCATCAGGCAACACCATGGGGGGTGCCCGGGAAGAGAGGGAGAGCAGTGGCCCACAAGAAAAGGAACCACAGCCTATAGCTAACATTGACACATGTACAGAAGGATCAAACATTGAGACTGTGAACAGTTCATCAGCCTATCGTGCACTTAAAGCTACCATGGGCAATGTACAGAAGGAGGTTAATCAGATATCACAGTTGTCAACTGAAGTAAACAACATCATTAACATCACATTCCAAGAGGGCAGCAGTAGTGATGTGGACCTCACCCAAGTGTTTGAAAATCTTAAGCTAATAATTCCTAAGGCAGTAAAGCTTGTGGAGAGTGGCCCAGATATCCAGAACAATTTTCCATTTTACAAAATAGTCAACAGAGACACAACCAAAGCTGACAGGACTACCCAGCGGAACACTGTGGATACAAAGCCCCCACCAGCTGAAACAGACTTGAATCCCAAACATGTACAGAGTACGACTAGTAAAGGGTCAATTTCCCTCTTGACTTCAAAATTGGCATCCCTTTCTTTAGATGAAACTAAGGGCCAGGCTGAAACCAAACCTCTGCAAGCCCAGGCTGAAGAGTCTATACCATCTGAGCTTCTTACATGTACATCCAGAACACCATACAATGATGCATTATTATCTACTCAACCACAAGACAGTCAAGATACACAGCTCACAAACAAGCAAAGCGGCCACTTGACTGAGCCTGCAAATTCTACAACTGCAGCTGCAACTTCATCTGCACCTGTGTCAAAGTCTGGAGCCACTGCTGTCACTCATGATGAGGTAAAGTCGAACTATTGACATGTGTTTGTTTCACTTGAGGGCTTATGCCCTTTTGATATTGGCAATATAAATCATAAATCATTAAAAATTGAATTGAATAAAAAATCTCATACATTTTCTGGCCTTTCCCCATTCTTTCTAATATTGCAATGAATATCTATAAGACTTAAGAAGGATAGGCAGACTATTTCACTATTTTCTTTTATATTCCAGACCCCACAATTTTTGGCTGACATTGATGGAATCACTTCACTCGATGAGGATTGTATGTACGAGTCCGTTTCTGCACCAGCAACAGAAGCAGGTAAATCAAAAAAATTTTTGAGGGGGGGGGGTCAAACAAGGACCTCTTGGTTCTGAGCCTGCTGTTCTGACCATTACACTACATGATGCCACAAGCAGATGAATAAGCTGTATTATTGTCACCATACTGAAGCACTATGATGACTGAGATGGATATCAAAGAGATGGAAATCTTCCTGGATCTTGCTATGCCATAAAAGATAGGCTCAGTAGCCATAAAACTGAAATAATGAAGTACATGTATTGAGTAGTTACTATATTTCCTGCTTTTCTGCATAGCATGCCAACTGCGGAACAGCAGTGTCAGCACCGAGGGCCCCCAGCAGATCAGCTGTACCAGCACCGAGGGTCCACTGCAGAGCAGCAGTGCCAGAACCAAGGGTCCTTTGCAGAACAGCAGTGCCAACACCGAGGGTCGTCAGCAGAACAGCAGTGCCAACACCGAGGGTCGTCAGCAGAACAGCAGTGCCAGCACTGAGGGTCATCAGCAGAACAGCAGTGCCAGCACTGAGGGTCATCAGCAGAACAGCAGTTCCAGCACTGAGGGTCATCAGCAGAACAGCAGTGCCAGCACTGAGGGTCCTCTGCAGAACAGCAGTGCCAGCACCAAGGGTCCTCAGCAGAACTGCAGTGCCAGCACTGAAGGTCCTCAGCAGAACAGCAGTGCCAGCACTGAGGGTCCACTGCAGAACAGCAGTGCCAGCACTGAGGGTTCTCAGCAGAATAGTGGTGCCAGCACCGTGGGTCCTCTGCAGAACAGCAGTGCCAGCACTGAAGGTCCTCAGCAGAACAGCAGTGCCAGCACCGAGGGTCCACTGCAGAACAGCAGTGACAGCACCGAGGGTCCTCAGCAGAACAACAGTGCCAACACTGAGGGTCCACTGCAGAACAACAGTGCCAGCACTGAGGGTCCACTGCAGAACAGCAGTGCCAGCACCAAGGGTCCTTTGCAGAACAACAGTGCCAACACTGAAGGTCCTCTGCAGAAGAGCAGTGCCAGCACCGAGGGTCCTTTGCAGAACAACAGTGCCAGCACTGAGGGTCCACTGCAGAACAGCAGTGCCAGCACCAAGGGTCCTTTGCAGAACAACAGTGCCAGCACCGAGGGTCCTTTGCAGAACAACAGTGCCAGCACTGAGAGTTCTCTGCAAAACAGCAGTGTCAGCACTGAAGGTCCTCAGCAGAACAGCAGTGCCAGCACCGTGGGTCCTCTGCAGAACAGCAGTGCCAACACTGAAGGTCCTCAGCAGAACAGCAGTGCCAACACTGAGGGTCGTCAGCAGAACAACAGTGGTGCCAGCACCGTGGGTCCTCTGCAGAACAGCAGTGCCAACACTGAGAGTTCTCTGCAAAACAGCAGTGCCAGCACTGAGGGTTCTCAGCAGAATAGTGGTGCCAGCACCTTGGGTCCACTGCAGAACAGCAGTGCCAGCACTGAAGGTCCTCTGCAGAACAGCAGTGCCAGCACTGAAGGTCCTCTGCAGAACAGCAGTGCCAGCACTGAAGGTCCTCTGCAGAATAGTGGTGCCAGCACCGTGGGTCCTCTGCAGAACAGCAGTGCCAGCACTGAGAGTTCTCTGCAAAACAGCAGTGCCAGCACTGAAGGTCCACTGCAGAACAGCAGTGCCAACACTGAGAGTTCTCTGCAAAACAGCAGTGCCAGCACTGAGGGTTCTCAGCAGAATAGTGGTGCCAGCACCGTGGGTCCTCTGCAGAACAGCGGTGCAAGCACTGAAGGTCCTCAGCAGAACAGCAGTGCCAGCACTGAGAGTTCTCTGCAAAACAGCAGTGCCAGCACTGAGGGTCCACTGCAGAACAGCAGTGCCAACACTGAGGGTCGTCAGCAGAACAACAGTGGCAGCACTGAGGGCTCTCTACAGAACAGTGGCAGCACTGCTGCAACCAATGCTGCTCCACTACAGTAAGTACTCTTTGAATTACATGTACATATGGATAAAATTATTCACATTAAGATAATTTTGACTTGCATCACACAGAAATACAAATTAGCTAATGATGGAATTCTCTGCTGTATTCATTTTCAGACGGCTTGTGAGTGTAAAGCAGAACAAGGCAATCAAGATCAGCTTTCTCAAGAAGATTTTGCCGATTTCGGACTCAATCGGAGCTGTAGTAAGGATTAATGATGTTAATCATGTGTACAGATTTCACGGAAATTGCTTTATGCTTGGGTCTAAATCTGCTCCTTACGTCATTACTTGTCGACATGTGGCTTACATCGCAAAGCTGTATTATCGACATGGCCCAGGCAATGCTTATGTAGACTTTGACTACCCAAACCCTAAGAGTAGACAAAGATTTCACATTAAGCGTGTCAAGTTTACCTCTCCTACTAAGAGTTTAGACTATTGCCTTCTGGAACTTGAAGATCCAGTCAATCAGTTCCAACATTTGCCACCAGGACTTGGCCATCTGGTCCGACCCATGGGAAACTCAAAGAATTTACACATAATGGGGTATCCACAATGGGACGATTCCAAGTACATAGACCCTAGTTGTCCTATATTGGACCCTGATAATGCAACGTCACATTTAGCTCACCTTGACATCACATTAATGGATGAGGAGTCTTGTCTGCTCGAGAGCCATGACCGAATAGTTTACTCTACTATCTTTGGGAAAGGATCCTCAGGATCACCTGATATTGACGACAGAGGTTACATTGTGGCGATGCAAACTAGGGGATATCCGTTTGCGGGGCAAAGTGAGGTAGAACAGGGAGTTAAGTTATCAGCAATTCGAGTTGACTTGAGATACAGAAAACCTGAACTGTGGGAGGTATTATTTCCTCTTGAGATGTACAATCCGCCATAGATACAAATGTACTAGTAAAAGGTCAATGAAGATCACTAAAATGGCTAATATAATATCTACTAAGTACATACACTGGAAATGTAGATAGGACATGGTATACATGTATGTAGTATATCATACCAGTGCCATAAACTGTTGTGTTTGTTTGAAGAACTGCAACAGTAAGTATCATGGTACATGTAAATTCATATGTACATCTCTGTATATGATTGTATGTATGTATTCATGTATGTATGTATGTATAGGCTTTGTACAGAAACATGTATGCGTTCACAACCATAGGGTTAGCGTATTCCTTTAGGTAAATACTAATAGATTTCTACTAGACATAAGTATACATCACCTTGTTCAGCAGGCTATGCAAATGACTACTTTTGTAATGTACAGAATTCTATATTTGTAAGATTTGACAAGACTGATTTGACAGGCTCACTAGCTACATGACTGTACATATACCGGTAGTAATCATTCTACCTGGCTAGGCGAAGTAAAAAAAGATGCAATCCAGAAACAAAAATGTGTATCTGAAACGACTGGACTGAAAATTAAAGTTACTTTTATCATCAGTAAATGTATGTCGAGAATGTACTGTTTTCCACCTTATTCAAAGATGAATACTTTTTAGCAAGCCATACACCTTCCTGTACAAGAAGCAGTCATTGTAGTCAATAAAATGGCAACCTTTTCATCATCCTTCCCTGTCCTTTATGTGCAGAAAACAATTCAATTCAGGCCGTTCTTGCATTGTGTTGTTACTACTTATTGTTGCACAACAACCTAGCATACTGAAAGATCTCTGTATTACATGTACTATCATAAACAGCATACTACCAGTAAATTTCCAGTCCAGGTGACATGAACACACAAGACAAACACAGAAAACAGTTAATAGACAGACACAGATGAAATGAGTTCACATTTTGTATTTACAACATTCACCCAAATCCACATCAATCTTTGGAATGTATCCTTTACATTCATCAGCCAAGCCATAGTTAAGGCTTTCAAGTCCAGGTGACTTCTATTTCAAAAAGGAATCCAGAACAAACCATATTTTATCAATATCATTGCTTGCAATCCTTGTCTTTTTTTTCTAGTAACTTTCCTTACTTTCAAAGTTAGGTTGCCATATTACGGTAGTGCACCTTTTGATAATAAATTTGTCGGCTGCTCTTATTTTGTGAAAGAGACTGGCATCTACCTTCAAAGAAGAACAAGTTCAAAATAATATCTTCACTGGAATATTTTGCACAATGCTGGTTACAATGACCAACAAAATTTATACGGCTTTTGGAGTTGCTTGCTACGGGTTCACAAATGCATTTCTTTGATAGTTTTGCAGTTATGAGAGGATGGACTTCACCTTTTCGCTATACTGACTCAAAAAAAAGAGTTATGAAGTATTTCAACTTTATCTGTGCTCAAACATTATACAGAAAATACAAAAGATATCAAACTTTCAATTTTACATCATTCTATCACTAAACGTACGGAATACAAAATATACTAACGGACAACACAAGATGCAAAACTCCACAACAGACACGTCTCCATCCCCCCCACTACTTCATGTACTTATCCTCCTGTTCCTGGAGGACCTTAGCAGACGTCTTGGCGTCAAAGAAGAGCTGACTTATCTCCTCCACGTCTTCCCTGTTGATCTCCTCCCTGCCGTTGATCTTTGCCATGAGGCTGGCAGGAGTCAGCAACTGGACGGCATACCTGTGGGAGAGGAACTGGGGTAAGTCTTTGTTTGTTTTGCATAACCGGTAAACCATCCTTATAGGACTTCATTGAAGGTGACTCAAGAACTGTACCCCTTCTCAAGATCAGTAGGGTCATTGTGAAGAATGGGAGACAAGCATACTTTTTGTCTGAAAAATTTACCCTAGTGAGATAAGCAGGTGAAAAAGGACAGAAACTGGTTGGTAAGTTTGTGAATAAAGAGACTCCTTTTATGCAACCAAGTGTTTTATTCAGCCGACGTTTGGTGACCACCTGTCATCTTCCTCAGGGCAATTATGACTGGCTCACATTGGACACACTGCTAATAGATGCAGGAAAATATGAGTTCAGTTCACTTTCATCCTCATACGAGGTGCCACTTCTGATGTCACTCCAGACATCTCTGTCTAGTATGGCACACAGCAGGTCGCAATCCTTCAATCCAACTTCTTCCTCTGACCTTTTCTTATACGAATATAAGAACCAATAAAGTAAGTTGGCATGGCCTAAGCTGTACAGGTTAACTATGTCCCCACCTGAGGGTTGCGTTGACCCCCTGCTCTCCCAGCATCTTCAGGGCATCAGGCTGACACTGGATGTTCTCTACCTGCGCACGGACCTGCAGGATCTGGGAGACACGATAAGAAACAATGTCTTTTCCTTTTGGACTTCAACCGACAAGGACACATAGCATCAGTGTACCTTTGTGATTAAATGTAAGCATTTGAATGTCCATGATTCTGTTTCAGATAACTTTCACAGGCAGTTACAAAAGAATCTAAATTCATTAGAAGAAATGTAGATAAAGCTGCTTAAGGGGTCAAAGCTGAAATACAAAACTTGTCATGCACTGTTCCTACATTTGTTAGATGACTTTTTATATTCAGTTTCATGAGGGACTATGACATAGTTCTAAGAACAAAAATAAAAGGCATTACCTGGACCATCTCCTCAGGTGAATATGGGAGTGTCCTGATAATCATCACCCTGTCCAGCAGATCAAGGGGAATGCCATGGGGGGATACAATGTCCTCCGTACCCCTGGAACAACAACAAGATGTTTATACATTGTAGCTCGACATCTACACATATACTAGGATCAATCCTTGACAAAAATACCGTATGGCAGAGAGTACGGAAAAACGACAACACAAGAACAGGACATGGGAGCCCATCCCTCTCCTTCCACTGCCTCTTAACTCCCCATCCAGAGTAAGGAACTCGTTTTACACCAGGGTGGAGTGAGGAGAGTTGACAAAAGTGCCTGTCCTAAGGACACAACATCTAGTCAAGAATGCAAGGGATCGAACCCGTAACCTCTTGATCACAAGTGTGCTAGCTTTGCCACTCAGCCACTTAATGCCATTACCTTTTATTACTTACCCTAAATTCAACACAAAATCTAATGTGTATTCAACAACTCTATCACACAAACTCACTTGATGGTACACTTCCCCCTGTTGGTAGCGAAGATGACGATGGGAGCGATGGTGGACTCGAGCGCCCGGTGCAGGTACGTGAAGCACTCGATGTCCAACATGTGAACCTCGTCAATGAACAGCACCCCAGGAACAAGCTCGGCGATCCCCTGGTCAATGTACTTGTTCACAACCTTGTTGATCTCTTTTCTCAACTTGTCTGGAAAAAGGATTGAACAATTCAGTCAAACCTGTACTAGAGACCACCTGGCTATTGATACATAGACAAACATGCATTAGTGACCACCTCTAGATTAGGACCACCTGGCCATTGATATACAGCCAAACCTGTACTAGTGACCACCTCTACATAAGGACCACCTGGACATTGATATACAATCAAACCTGTGGCCACCTCTGTATAAGGACTACCTAGACACCGTCAACACTTTTTGGGGGTGCTTTAGAATATCAGCATTCTTTACCATTGACAGAAAGAGCAGTTAAGACTCCTCCCTAAAAGGACTGCCTGCTGTAGAACTGTCAAATACTTACCAGTGATTTCTGTCTTCTTGGGCTTGGTGAGTTGACTCATCATGGACATGATGTCCTGTCCTCCCTGTAACAGTAAAAAAGGCCATGGATAAGTAGTAGGAATACATCACTAAATATCAACTTGACTTATGAAAGTTGGATCTTTTCCATGCTTATAGAAAAGTAGTACTGTGTTGACAATACAATAGAGAATAATTTTGCCACCTGCTTTTTGTGTTAAAGTTGCCATTTTGGATAAACAATGTAATAATATTGACTTGTTTCTCTGATATTAAATTTTAATTAACTATCTGTTAATCACTTACATGAGTTAGGAATGTTCTACAGTTGTAATGTTCCTTATTTTGGCAAAATTCCCCAAAATACAAGAGGGGTTGAAGAATTTTGCATGCGACTATAACAATGATAGTGACTAGTACTGCTTTACCTGTGGCCTAGCATTGGCTATATCCAGGTCATGTAAGGTGACATCTTGGATCACCTCCTTCTTCTTGTGTACATCACCTTTTGGCAGGGGCACATATTCTTCTGCCTACAGACAAGAAAGGAACTTCCGATCACAAACATCTACAAAATTCTCACCATCAAACAAAAGTAATAGACTAGGAAAAGAGGAATTTAGTTTAGTATCACTTGTAAGTATTATATAGAATGAATGTCCTTAGGCTATCAGGCTAGTCATAACAGCACAACAGCACAAAGAATTAAACAGAATCTGATACACTAGACACAAGGTTAATATCCTAGTAGTTACAGTTGTGCATGCCATTTTCAAGCAATTTATAACAGCAACAGCTTTTAAATGATGCTGATCTTTAACATTAACTTCACTTTTGGGAAATTTAAGATTTGACTTTGCGCAAGCTGAAAGTAGCAACAAAAGTTGTTTACATGTCAATCATGAGGCCACACATAAAAATGTGGGCCTGAGCTGCTGACATGTAACTTCCTCTCCCTCTTGGTTCTATTCAATAGTGGAACAGTGATTACCACATTGGGGTAAGCATAAAGAGGAGCAATGTGTATTTGTAATGTAAGGTACACTTAAAAGTTGATGTATTTTGAAAGATCTCACCTCAAGATCAAACTCTGTTGCATAGGTGTCTGATCGACCTTGTCTCTGTCAAAGACAAGAAAAAGTTAGCCAATGGTTATCAACTAAACATTGAGTTAGACATAAAACAAATCATGATGAGCAACTTTTGCCTAACTAATTGATGTGTGTCATATGATCATAATAACGCCACCCATCAAACAAATGCAGAACTACATGTATACAACAAATACAAGTGACTAACAATTCTAAGAGATCTCTTGAGGACTACAATACTGTAAAGCACACGACTGAACAAGCAATAACAAGTTTAGTACACAGGAAATTTCCCTCCATCTGCAATGCAATATCTGCACTTTCTGGACAAAATCTTTAAAGGAAAAAAATAACATACCTTGACTGCACCACTGTTGGCTTCTATGTAGATGACATCCCCAACTTCCACCTTCTCTTTCTGTAGGGTCTCATAGATGGACGGGTCCAACTGGGAAAAAAGGGGGTATAAATCTGTGACTAACCCTCGAACTCATATGGCACAAAAAGTAATACCTAACAATTCTGTGACTAAGAATGTCACGGTCACTAATGAAAGATAGCAGATGTTATCTGAAAGTCTGGCAGAGAATTTATCCAGTAACTGGATTTATTTTGCATTATGTACTGTTCTGTCTGGATGTCTAACCTTCATCAACACCTTATTCTTTAGATGGAGGACAATGACACAGGTGGAAGGCAAGAAGGGAGAACAGAAGGACATAGGGGCAGAAGTTGAAGAATGGCTAAAGGTTAAAAGGAATGGTTGGGTGTCCTCCTTTTGCCACTTAGCACACACTACAGCATCAGTGTGCACTGGGGCAAAGGTGTTTTTATTTCCCTCCCGTTTCTATCCAGCAGTGCATCAGTGCAAGACTGGGGTAAGCAGTGAGAGGTTCCTCAAACCGAAAAACTAGAATACATGTAGCAAGAAACAGATGTAGCTTTACAAGTGTCAACATATCTTAAAGAATTAATCATCTAATCTCGTACCTTAAGCTGCTTTGTGCCCTTTGCTGTCTTCAGTCCTATAATCACATGACTCACGGTCTTCCCATATCCTGAAATGAAGTAGAATTAAAAGCTTCAATAGAAACCTGACATTATTTTTCAGTAATGCACATATTAATGAGTGCAGCCCTTCTGAGGCTCAACTTAAAATGGAATGATGCCAAGTAGCTACTATACTATCAGATGATTTTCTGAAATAAGTTTGGATGGTGATTTCCAACACAAATTTTTGACTGTTCAACACCAGCCTTTGCCAAACAATGAGCAAATCTTAGGACACACAACAAAAGAACAAAGTTTTCTGACAGACCTCCCATGGGGTTCTCAGTCTCACATGGTGTCAGTTCCGTCACTTCTCCTTCATACACTTCCTTTGTCTCCTTGATCCTTAGACCTAAAGAAATAAACAGAGATGTCAAAACCTGTATCAACTTGTAACCTTTGCACCGGCTAAGTTATAGGATTACAAAAGATACTTGTAGTAATATCTTTTGTACATTTCAAAATCACCATGGTACAAACATGATAAAGTTAACTTGGTCAAGACGTGGGTTAGGAGTGCTTCTGGTATTATTGGTCACCGTTCATACATAGATAGTAAGAAAAAGATGACAGTTCTTTACATTGCATTTTTGACATCCGTAACAATGCCCCAAACAAGGAAACAAATTCCCTGCTAAGACAGTCTTGTTCAAATAACTGTGTTCTGTATGATATCTGTTAATCGCTATAACAGCCCTTTGACATAACACACAAGCTTCACAGGCAAGCGGCTTGGCAGCAGCTAGTTTTAGTTGCACATCTATATTTCATTGTTGGGCTGGGCAGCATTTATGTCTCACCAATGGCTCGTCTGAAGTTTTCCATGAGTACTTCTGTCTTCTTGATCTCTGAAGAGTAGACTTCACTCCCCACCATGGGACAGAAGGGCACCTTACTGCCCAACTCCTGGGCGATGGCCAAGGCAAGGGCAGTCTGGGAAAAGGAAATTGTTGTTCAATAAATTTGTATGGGTATCTGTGACTGTATAGCCAGTATAACCGCCCTTTGGCGTAACACACCAGCTTTGCAGGCATGTGGCGTGGCGGCAGCTGGCTACATTTCACTGAACGACTTGTTACACCCAACCTTAAGTTGAACATCTAACTCTAAACATTGTTTAAAGCTATCTAGTGATACTAGTAATGCCCCTATTGGACTTGGTGACAGCAAGTTCCACCCTGCAATAGTACTAGGAAATGGTTTAACATTTTTGCATAAACTAAGCAAAAGTATCATTTCCTTAGAGAGTGAAAGTAGGGCCATTCTAACACAAAGTCTCCCACTGTTATGTTATGGTGCTGTGCTATAAAATGATGCTGATGCTGACCTTCCCAGTCCCCGGTGGTCCAGCCAGCAGCACTGCTCTTCCTGACATCTTCTTGGACCTGATCATTTCCACCACAACACCCGATGCCTGGGATTGAATAAAGACAATGAGTGTTTATTATAATTTTATCATAAAAGGTAAGTGCGTAAAAAGGATATGTTATCAACTAATGGACCTAAGTCCTTACTAACAAAGGGTCACATTCAAAAGCTTTAAGTTCTTATTGTTTACAGTGTTATCTTAACTGTTACATATATCTTCATATCTTCTTTTTCTCTTTAATGCCCACATTCATTTATGATTATTCTGGCATATCATAAGAATAATCTATTCTGTGAAATTACACTGTGACAGTGCTGTGCCAAAAAGGCATCTCCAAATTCCAAATTAAGTATTACTTCTGTACTGCAGAATATCTTAAAACACTGCATTTTTTCCCCTTCTACCGCAAATAATGATTTTACAGTATGCCCCCCTCCCCCCTGGGTGTTTTGCTCAGGACCGGTCAGAACTTGTCCCAGACTTGGTTTTCAACTATATCCGAAATCTTGCCAGTTTAGTTACTATTGGTACAACATGAACGTTCCTCTAGACAGCGGGAGGCCAATTACACAGAAACAAATTTGGAACACACGCCAAACGACTAAACTTATCGCCGTCGTCATGACGCCGAGAATCGCACATGGCGGACGATTTTCCAGAAGATTCCCCCCTCCCTTCTCACCTCTCTCGCCAGCTCCTGCCCGACCATCCCCGCCGCCGCCTGCAGCGCGAAACCGTTCTCGTCCAGCCCCAGGCCCTTCACATGGCTGTGCGAGGCTATCCGCTGGGTCTTGGTCGTGCTTTTCACTTCTTCTATCTTCATTTTTCACCTCCACTAAAAATTCGCGACGCTGAAATTCGACAAGACCGCCTTTTGTGATGGGCTGTGATGCCCGCAGTGCAGCATGGGATGCCACCCAACTTTAAAGAGATATTTGACACCAAAATCCTGCAAACATCGGTGATTTTGATAACTAAGAATGTTCTTGATATGTTCTAGATCCTATATTGATCATATGTGGCCTATAACACAGTCAAATTCACATCAAAAATGTTATTTTTGGTTTACCCAGCATGTGACGTCACTCAGCGAGTCCACTCCACTGTGGGGGGATGGAAAACTTGGAAGTGTAAAGTTTGTTTATCTCAAAATCTGTGAATTTCTCGTGTGCACAGGTGAAATCTATCTCCTATTATTCAAAACTGATTCTGGTTTCTTAACAGTTAACGTACTGTTTTCTATCGACATATTTTCAAAGTTACACGTGCATTTGTTTGTGTTTGACCTTTGACCGCACTTCTCACACGATGGCTGCCGTCCTGAACTTCAACGTGGGTGTGTTGGGGCACATCGACAGCGGGAAGACGTCCCTCTGCAAGGCGCTGAGCACCGTCGCCTCCACGGCAGCCTTCGACAAGCACCCGCAGAGCAAGGAGAGGGGGATAACGCTGGATCTTGGCTTCTCGTCGTTCTCTGTGGACGTGCCAGGTCACATCAAGGAAGCGGATCCGAAGTATGAGAAGTTGCAGTTCACACTGGTGGACTGTCCGGGACACGCCTCCCTCATTAAGACCATCATTGGTGGTGAGTGATTAGGTGATAGTTGACAGAAGTGCACTCCCTTCCCTTCAGTATGCTAGCTGGTATCCACTGCCCATGCAGCTCATGCTTATTATGTGGAAGATTAGTTGCCCCCTTGTAATATAGATAGAAGGATACAAATATATGATTAATTTCCAGTCTGAAGTAACCTATTAAATAATTTGATAAAGAGATTGGTCATGTCATGTTATAATATACAGTCAACAGTTGATTTCTACTATTCTTGCTCAGACTCATTTTTGCGCCATTTTATCTTATCGATCAGTGCCATTCGATTTGTAATGGCAAGCCTGAGACAAATCAGATGGTACCCAGGCTAACATGCAATACAAATTATGACCAGCTTGGCATCTTCATTTCTACCTTAAAGTACATTATAATTTAGTCCTTAAGAACCCAAACTTATCACAATATCCCTAATGTTTAACAAACAGTGCTTATGATTCCCCAGGTGCCCAGATCATTGACCTGATGCTGCTGATTGTGGATGTGACGAAGGGCATGCAGACCCAGACGGCGGAGTGTCTGGTCATCGGAGAGATCGCCTGTCAGAAGATGCTGGTTGTGCTCAACAAGGTGGAGACATTTGTAGCCTGGCTGCCAGACTGTTGCCAGGGCCAGTATACCAGCTAGCTCCTTGGCTCCAGGGCCAACATGCCCCCATGGAAATTTTACTGCAGACACTCCTCAGTTAGACTCTGAGCTGGCTCTTACAACAGACTAGGCTAGGGATGTGGGGGTCTAACAGCTATGTTACATAATGAAGCTAGGCCCTTTCAATTGCTGTCGTATGAGCCAAAATCTAGGAGTATCTATTGTGACTTACTCTGCCACAAGGTACTAGTGTTACTATGGGTTTACAGGTCAAGTTTAGAGGTTTGGGAATACACTACAAACGTGTGTCTAGGTTACAGGTAACCATTGGTCGCTACTAATATGTGCAAGTCAACAGGGTCACAAATATGGAACTTTTAGGGTTGACCACTGGTTGCCATCTATCTATAGTAATACTAATAGTGTGCAATTGATGGGCAAGAGATAAAAGTTCAATGTTTTCACTTCCGTATCTCAGGTGGACCTCCTGCCTGAAGCCAAGAGAGACCAAATGGTAGACAAGATGAAGAGGAAGATGGCCGCTACACTCAAGTCAACCAGGTTTGCTGATGCCCCCATCATTGCTGTGGCAGCCAAGCCAGGGGGACCGGAGGTAGGCTGGCATGTTGTTATACTAATAGATACACAGATGTGAATAGTTTCATCAGGTTGGTAAGTCACTGAGTAAAGAGACAATGTGAACCAGTCAGAACTGCCCTGAGGAAGGTGACAGAAGGTCACCGTAATGTCGGCTGACCAAAAGACTCGGTTGTGTGAAAAGAGTCTCTTTACTCAGATACGTACACACGTATCAATTACATGTATGCTTCTGTGTCAACCTTCTTTACCTATCCTTTAGACTCTAGAGCTTGGAATTGGACAGTAGATTGTTTACAGTTTGATATGCATGAAACTTAGTAATATGTATCAGCAAATTATTTATTATGGTCATTCTAAAAAGCCCTGAAATTAACAACTACATGCCTGTTTCAGTGTTTGTGGGAAATCAACATCTTCAGTAGCCAGGAAAAAAAAGTTTTCTCACTTGTCATGATCATTTAATCCCTTTGCAGGCTCCTGACACAGAAGCTGTTGGCCTGCAGGAGTTGATGGACCTCCTAAAGAAGCACACGTACCTGCCCAGTCGTGATGCCAGCGGGCCGTTCATCTTCGCAGTGGACCACTGTTTCTCCATCCGGGGACAGGGAACGGTCATGACGGGAACGGTTCTCAGCGGCACCGTCGCAATCAACGACAACGTAGAGGTGGCCAATGTCAAGGAAGTGAAGAAGGTGGGTTAGGGCTGATTGAACTTGTTTTGTAATAGAGTGTCAGGAGGATTGACTTTTTTGTATCATCCTGGTGTTACATGGTACAGCTTTAAGTCAACTAAGGTGTAGGACAATCTGTGATTTACAAAAGGTTTTTTTAATGATGTTTTACAATGTTTCTTTTTTTAAAGGCATCATGTGTATTGTTGTTGTTGTGTCCTATTGTACATAGTACTTAATAGCTGCAATTAGCCTGAGTGTCAGCCTTGTTAGCTCGTCCGCTCCAGTGGTGCAAGCCAAGTGGGCATGATTTTTTTGGGGGGGGGCACACTGGGCTACCTAGGTTCAAAAATAGCTTGCCCCAAGTAAAATTTGGTTGCCTGGGGCAACTGGGCAACCAGGTATTTTGCATGCTGCTGCAATGTACTTTTTTTTAATAAACCAGTCATTCATTCATTCATTCATTTATTCCAGGTGAAGTCCATGCAGATGTTTAAGCAGCCGGTGAACTCGGCCATGCAGGGGGACAGGGTGGGCGTCTGCGTGACCCAGTTTGACCCCAAGCTGCTGGAGCGGGGTCTGGTGTGCACCCCGGGCACCCTCGCCGTCATCCACGCCGCCGTCCTGAAGGTTTTGTTTGTTTATTTGCATCTAATCAGAGAGAACAATAAAAAGAACATATTACAGTAAAATAAGATATGCAGGGGAAAGATAAGAAGCCGTAATGGCTTGTCCGTGATCTTCCCCCGACTAAATTAATTGACAACTGTACTAATGGTAACAAATCAAATGGTAATAATAAATAACAATAAGTAATTGAAAAAAACGATCAATATGATAATGATAACAAATCAAATAGTAGCAATAAATAACAAAAGTAATTGGTAAATAATGTTAATTAGAAATGGTATGTTAAAAAATAAGTTAACAGAGGTACAGAGGTTTAACTGAAGTACAAACATAAACAAAAAAATTGAAGCAATAACTCCAGAATATATAAATGAATTTTAAATTTAAATCTTATATTCAAGGTGAGGAAGATCCGGTTCTTCAAGGGAGCGTGCCAGACGAAGGCCAAGTTCCACATCACCATGGGGCACGAGACTGTCATGGCGAGGGTGCAGTTCTTCGGATCACCCTCCCAAGACGGCGTGGAAGAAAGCTCTGAGGATCCCCACTTTGACTTCACAAGGGAGTACATGTATCAGGACGAACTCTACGGCCAGGAAGGGGCAGGTAAAGGCAAGGAGAACGGCACAGCAGACACAGAGGCAGCGCAAACAGTCCCCAGCCAACAGTGGGCTCTTCTGGAGTTTGAAAAACCCGTGATCTGTCCCCAGAGGTGTCTTGTCATCGGTTCCCGCCTCGACACGGACATCCACGCCAACACGTGTAGGTTAGCCTTCCACGGTCAACTCCTCGAGCCCCTGGTGGACAAGAACTACGGCGAGACAGTCCTGCCAAAGCTGAAGGTCTTCAAGAACAAGTCGAAGGAGGGAATGGTAGAAAGGATGACAGACGAGTACACGGTGATCGGGAGATCGCTCTTCAAGAAGGAGACGAACATTCAGCTGTTTGTGGGTTTGAAGGTGAAGCTGTCTACGGGAGAGGAGGGGGTGATCGAGGGGGGGTTTGGGCAGAGCGGGAAGTTTAAGATACGGATTCCACAGGGTCTTCAGCCCGGCACAGTTCAGCAGCTCTCTGCTGCAGGGAAGAAGAAGAAAGGGAAGAAGGCTGACGAGGAGGAAGCTGCAGCAGCACAAGTTCCTGAGAAAGGACAGGGTGGGATCCAGGTCTCTCTTCAGTTCAAGAAGTACATCTTTGATACCAAGAAGAAGATGATTCAAACGTAACATAACGCACATGCTTAAAGATTTAAGTTCTTAAGCTTACAATTTTTTTTCTGCATATTTGATATTGTAAAAATGACATCCATGATGAGTAAATATGATTTGTTTTTGAATACCTGTATTTAAAAACATCCCTTTCCCTGAAATGAAACTTTTGATCAGCAATTCAGAACGAAAGGTCAGTAGTTGAACTGTTTTCCACCTGGACCCAGTGTCAGCTTTCACAGTACATGTATAGCAATGTACAGGGTAATAACAGAGTACTAGTCTATGGTGGTCTGAGTAAATTATGCTTTGAATGGCCCACCTGATTGAACAACTGAACAACAGATTGTATAACACAGCCTCTGGTAAGTGTGATTAATACAATACATTGATATAACAATTTGTGAGAGCACAGAAAATATGGACTCGATTTAGTTATGAATCTACTGATTAAAAGACACCCTGGTGGTGTTTTGCTATTGTCAAAGGAGCCAAAGTAGCATTTGATTGTAAAGAACTGGTGCAATGACAATTTATAAGTATAATGTGCCTAATCAAGTTGACTAAATTTCTTTTGTACAATTCTTTTGCAAAAGACAAATTTCTGTGAAGACCAGGAATATGTGATAAATGATGGCAACTTTATTAGTGTAGAAAGGAAGTTAAATTCCTTGGCATAACCCATAAGGAAGTCGGAAGAAAATTTGGAAATCTAGAAGTTACTTTATTTTAGAGTTATGGTTCTGTTCTTATGATGAGATCTTGTACACCAAGTCTGCATTACATTACATTGTCTTGATCTACATTCAATGTTTCTTGTTCAAGTTCTTTTATTCCTTTTTCGCAATGAGCAATAGATTTTCTCGAGATACATAAATTTATCTGGACAGATACACAAACCCACAGCTCAGTCACCCAAAACAATACTCCCACGCCCAGTTATGAAACGAGGAAATGCCCTGCAATATTACAATCTTCATTAAAACTGTTCATTGTCTATATTCAGAAGATAGTGACTGCTTTAGCTTAGTTACCCTTTTTCACAAAGTTTGAAACAAAGACTCTTCAAAACATGTCTTTTACTAGGAAATTTTGTAGTAACACCTGTCTTCTGTAATTCCTACAATTACTGCTAGGAGGCGCTGTAGATACTACCCATGTTGCCGTGCGCGCGTCCACCATGTTACATTTCTGTGCGGAAACATTCAAGTTTTACGATTAGCAACTACAACTTTCCTCCCATAGTGTGGACGTTGCACAGCGCGTTTCTTGCCCGTCACAGTTCTACAAACGAAGCCAGAAGGTCTAGGAGCCCGAGGGTCGTCGCCAGACTGCCAGTTGTAATCGGATAGTTCTCAGTTTACCTCCAAGCCGCATGTAAACACCGGGTATCGAGGAAGCTTCCAGCGTCCGAACTCCGGGTTTCCCCCGATGATTCATACATTCCTTTGTCTTTTATGTCACAAAAATATGATTTAGTCACAGTCATCCGAATTCCTAGATGTTGAAAAGGGACTGTTGATCGCAGACGTGACGATTTGGTGCCGCAATGGGGCTGGAAGAATACCAGAAAGTTCAAGTTGTGGGGAAGGGGAGCTACGGAGAGGTATGGCTGTCTCGACACCAGAAAGACAGAAAACAGGTGAGCAAAAAGATAGCAAAACAGCACTTTATAGAAAACTTTCCTGTCGCCACTCTGTTGTTTTTGTCGTACTGAAGCTTCTACCGTGTTACTGCATTGCATAATCTTTCGTGAACGACTGAAAGTGCAGAAGACTACACCAGGTGTCTGTTCCAAGTGCATGTCCTGCAATCAGAAGTATGCAACGAAAAATGTTTGTAGCAGGTGGCCAAATATTTAAGATTTGGATTGCTTATTTATCAACTTCATAGCCCTTATTTGTAACTAGAGGAGTTTAGATTTGAAAAACCTTCATGCCAGTTTCTCAACACCGTGCACTTGAGGCTCGTCGTAATCTTGAATATAGAATTACACAAAGTACTCAAGGTGTTACAGAAAGAAGCAATTAGTTGTCATGGTAACGCCCTAGACGCCAACTCCTTGAGGCATCTTATGACACAGATTGCACGCTTTCTTGTAATTTTTGTCACCAAATGTTCAGGCATGCCACTGTTCCTATTGTGTGAATTCCAGATCTAAGGTACAACAAAATTGTTGCAATTGTTAACGTTACACTTAGTAATGCATAACACCTTAAGACTTAAATGACCTGTAAAATTGGGACTCTACACGTCCTTCTAGTTTAGTTTAGTTTAGTTTAAGTATCTCAAAATACTGTTAAAAGCTATTAATCATTTGCAAGATAAAAGCTACTGATATATTCTGTTAATAGTTTGCCAGTACCTTGGAAGCTTGCCCAATCGTATTAGTAGGCTTCGCAAACGTTACAGACGTTGGTTATTGTGTTCCTTTCACCATGACACAAACCGTTATACACGAACACACAATCACTGGCACCATGTCAAACTAAGTATACAGATGTGTTGACTTAAGAATTTTGAACACTAATAGTAATAGTACATAGGACTACCATGAATAAGTATATTAACTTAATATACTTCTAATAAGCATTGCAAGTTAGAAAATGCTAGAACTGAATTCATCCAGTATCGTGCAATCAAATTTTATACAGATAAAAAAGAAAATATTGTTATCCTTTCACAAACAGCTATAATAAGGTATACGCACATTACGCAAGTGTAGGATACTGTCACAAGTCCGTGACTGTATTTTAGAGTAGAGTAGATCTTTCGTCTCGGTAGGAAGTTCTCTTCCACTTTGAGCCGCTCCTTGTAGTTTACTGCGTAGACATGGTCATCTTGTGGGGGTTGTCCAATGCCCGGGGGTTGTACACCACTGGATGACTTCTCATGTGTTTGTCCAGTCTATTTTTAAAACTGTTCACACTTGGGGCTGACACCACCTCTTCCGGTAGACTGTTCCACCATGTTACTACCCTGTTGCTGTAGAAAAACAGTCTTTTGTTGTTGTTCACTGATCTTTTGTTTAGTCGTAAGCTGTTCCCTCTTGTTCTTGTTTTTTCTTGCATTTTTGGTAGGCAACCCTCTGTGTCCAGCTTCCCATGGATGTATTTGTAGGTCATGATCATGTCCCCACGTATTCTTCTATATACCAGTGTCGG
>NW_017802380.1:1035401-1051625 GCF_001625305.1 Branchiostoma belcheri | reverse complement strand
TGTTACTTAGAAGTTCGCAAGGATTTCTTGCCCAGCCTAGCCTCGGATACAAATGTTGGAAACCCGGCCAGTTTTAGCATATACCGGTTCTGTACTAAAACAATAATTTCATCCGCTCCATACATCTCCCAAACAAGATTTTGAAATAGCGAATTCCTCAGTATTATATCGTTCTATTGCAGGTTATTGCAGACTTTTAGGGCGGATTCTCTGTTACTTAGAAGTTCGCAAGGATTTCTTGCCTACCCTAGCCTCGGACAAAAATGCTGGCAACCCGGCCAGTTTTAGCATATACCGGTTCTGTACTAAAACAATAATTTCATCCGCTCCATACATCTCCCGAACAAGATTTTGAAATAGCGAATTCCTCAATATTATGTCGTCCCATTGCAGGTTATAGCAGACTTTTAGGGCCGATTCTCTGTTACTTAGAAGTTCGCAAGATTCAAAGAAACGCAACATTTCCTGCAGCTTAACGACGCCTATACTGTATAGGGGAGATTTCTCTCGGTCGGCGGAAAGCTTGTTTATAGAAGGAGGAAAGGAACCGTAATACTGTGTTTTTGGAAAGCCAGACATAAACAGTCATATAGAATGGACTAGGCATGGTGTTGTTATATTTGGTCGCTCCCAAATATGTGTAAAAAAACATGGCGATTGCTTCAATTTAGAGAAAACTTGGCGACGGTAGGAAAGACAAAGAAACGCAACATTTCCTGCAGCTAAACGACGCCTATACTGTATAGGGGAGATGTCTCTCCGTCGGCGGAAAGCTTGTTTATAGAACAAGGAAAGGAACCGTATGTTTTTGGAAAGCCAGACATAAACATATAGAAATGACTTGGCATATTAATGTTAGATTTTGCGGCGATTCAGCGAGAAATCATGGAATATATCTAATATTTCAGGTAAAACCAAATATGAAAAAGCATATAAAATGCTTGTGTTCAGTCGCGCGAGGTGGGTAAGGACTTTATTCATAATAATCAAAAAGATCATATGGCTTTGAGATGCTTCTAGTTAACTCATTACCGCAATGCAATACATTACATTTAAGTCCATGTAAAGCTTACGGAAAGAAACACGTTATATTAACGTGACATTTACACATGTGGAAAGGTTACGGAAAGGCGATATTTCCCTTTCAGTTGCCTTTCCGATGTCGTAAAGGCTGCTTAAATATTTCGCCGCCTTTAATACCTCTTAACGCAGTTCGTAAAGTTGGCTTAAATATGCGTTTTCGTGCTGTGTATCTGAAGTGGTGTTGCTAGAACCTCCGCCATTTCCTTTAATACCCGTGGGTGGATGTTGTCTGGCCCCGGTGACTTGTTCGGGTTCAGGTTTTTCAGCCTTCGGCTTACATCTTCCACACTGACGTTTATGCTGTTGAGGTCTTCCTCATACATTCTCTGTGTCGGCTCAGGGATTGACTGGGTATTCTCTTTGGTAAAAGTGCTGACGAAAAATTTGTTGAGGACTTCAGCTTTTTCATCATCATTTGTTGCTACAAATGTGTGATCTTCATGTGTGTCATCCACTAGGTCTGGTATACATTCTCTTGTTTTGGTTTTTGTGTTCACATATTTCCAAAACAGCTTTGTATTCATCTTGATGTTCTTTGCCAAGTCCTTTTCAAAATTTCTCAGAGCTTTCCTTGTTGCCCAGCGAGCTTGATTTCGTGCTTTTGCATACTTAGCATGGTCCTCATGTGTTCTAGTCTTTGAGTACTTTTTCCATGCTTTTTGCTTCCTCCGTAATTTTAAGGTTGTGTCACTGTCTCTCCATGCTAGATGACCTCTTCTTTTGGAGGGTAGGTTTGTTTTGGGGATGTTTTCTTCGACTGCTGTCTTTACTTTGTGTGAAAACACTTCCCAGCATTCCTCGACGTTGAGGTTGTTCAACTTCTTTTCCCAGTCCTCACTTAATTCTTCTTTCATTTTAGTGTAGTTTCCCTTGTGGTACTGGTAAGTATTAGTTGAGGTATTTGTCCTTTCCGCATAACACTTGAAGGTGAAGGACATGACAATGTGGTCACTCTTCCCTAATGGTGGTCTGGCATCAATCTCTGCAATCATGCCCCCCTCATTTGTGAAGATCAAGTCCAGAGTTTTACTTTCCTGATGTAGTTGGTGTCTTGTTGGGAATGTGACATGTTGGAATAGGTAAGCATCCCTTGTTGCTTCCAGGAATCTCCCTGCCTCACTCTCGTTCGTGCGAGTAGTACCTCCTCCTTCACTCCATGTTATAGTTGGATAGTTGAGGTCACCAACAATTAGCATGTGTGAATATCCCCATGTACCACAGTTCTGTATCAGTTTGTTCAGTTTTTCGTTGTTTTCAGAAGTGGAGTTTGGACTTCTGTAAATTCCCATGATCAGCAGTCTGTCATGCTGGTTTAGTTTGACTTCCACTGGTATTACCTCAGTAAAGGATTCCTGGTCGACCTTATCTGGTGTCATTGCGTTGATGTCATTCTTAACATGCACTGCAGTTCCTCTGACTCCATCACTTTCAGCATTAGTAAATAAGTTGTACCCTGGAATGCTCAGCTCTGTTCTAGTCATCTTGAATCTTGAGTTTTTGGGGTTAGTCTCTGTGGTCACTATAATGTCGGGCTGTATTTCCTCAATAACTGCCTGGTATTCTGCCTTCTTGTTGGTAATACAATCAGCATTGGTATAGATGACCTTTAATTGTTTTCTCGTGTGTTCTGTTGTCTTCTTCTCATTTCTTTTTCCTATTCTGGAGTTATGCTGTCTCATGTGCTGGCCACTGTGGTATACTCTGATGTAGTTTTCCACTGATGTCGGGTACTTTACAATGACTTCTGCCGCAAGATCTCTTAAGTGTGGTACTGTATTCTGCTCTCCTACTGTGTTTGTTCCACCCTTATTTTCTTTATTTGCAGGTTCCAAGGAGGGCCTCTCACACGGTATTTCCAGAGACCTTCCTGTTCTTCCTGTTTTGAATATTTAATAATTCATAAGACCTCCCATCATAACTGTTTACTTCCTTTCTTCATTGCACTTAATGATAAAATTGATCTCATCAATAATTTAAATATCTTAAGTCGCTTCTTACTAGTATTCGGATCCCTCTCTTAATCTGTGACAGTGCTTTTTGTGTACTTCTATTGTTTAATTGACATAATCAATTAACCTGATACAGCTTTAGTTCATAATGATTTTATGTATTCATATGTTAGTTGATTTTCTTCTTCACTTATATTGTCAAGATTAGTAAGGAATGAAGTTCAAGATGATTATCAACCTTGTTATGATATTCTAGTAAATTAATAAGAAGTGAGTATGTAGATGATCGATCAGAACAATCATGGCAGAATTTACAAAGTAAACCAAGCAACTGGATACATTCTCTGAAGTAGTGGTAGTGACTGACTGAGGATGATCTTGATCTTGATACAGTACTGCGTAACACCCCTCAGTTGGGGTAAGACATGCATGAGATGTAGATGCGTTGCTGACAAAATTCAGGAAATTCCTGTTTAACTGTTAGATCTTTTGCATGTTAACATGAGGCTACTGACATCCTTTTGGTTCTTATCAGTATGTTTCACATGTGTAGGATATATATGAATACACAGGAAGCAGACATGCTAAATTCCTACAAGACAACAGTGTTTTAGATAATTGAAGTGTAAAAATGCAATGTCAGTGTCAGTATCATATCACAGTTTTAGAGCATTTGTGAACCATATAAGACCACTTTCATAGAACATTCATTTCTTTTTTATTTTGTGAAATTGTTATGAGATGACAGTATTTAGTTTATCCAAATATGAATATGATGTCAGAATCAGTTGTCATATATAAGTACAAGACATTATTTTGTGAATTATTATATTAGCACCTTGACTGTTCATTATGCGCCCTTCATTATGTTTACCTTTGCAGAAGGAAAACATATTGTTTTTGCTCTGTTTCTTCTTCTTCTTCTCCAAAGAATTAAGGTCAATGACCTGAACCAGACATCTGTCACCATGGTACTAGTAATTTCTTTTTCATTTTCCAGTATGTTTTGAAACGCATGGACTTGCAGAATGCATCCAAACGTGAAAGGAAGGCAGCAGAACAGGAAGCGAAGCTCCTGTCCAAGCTTCGCCACCCCAACATCGTGAACTACAAGGACTCGTTTGAGACGGAGGAGGGCATGTTGTACATCGCCATGGGGTTCTGTGAGGGGGGGGACCTGTACACACGGCTGAAGAACCAGAAGGGGGTGCTGCTAGAGGAGGAACAGGTGGTGGAGTGGTTTGTGCAGATCACTATGGCACTGCAGGTTAGTAATCGGGTCTTCTTTGCATTGATATTGAACCTTCTAATAAGTTACCTTCCTCAAGAAAGTCATATCGGAATCCTAGGCCCACATTTGTATGTTTGTCACCAAGAAAACTTAAAAATGGCTAGATGGGTTGGTTTTGTATTTGGTGTGTTAATAGGTTGTAGACTTGGAGCCATCCTCCATAGTTTCCACCGGCTCCCTAATGTTGCTGGCTATCTGTGGCTAAGTAGGTTGTAGCAAAAACATGGAAATTATTAGATTTTGTGCTCTCTGTCAGCTTTTCATGGCACTGTAGCATTTTTGATATCTTGTGTTCTGGTCTTAATTTTTTTGTGTCAGAAAGATTTTGAGGAAAAGATGGCATTTTTTTATTACTTATTTTTCAGTACCTACACGAGAGAAACATCCTCCATCGAGACTTGAAGACGCAGAACATCTTCCTGACCAAGACTAAGATTATAAAGGTCGGTGACCTGGGGATCGCCCGAGTGTTGGACAGCTCCAGTGACATGGCCACGACTCTCATCGGCACTCCTTACTACATGAGCCCTGAACTCTTCTCCAACAAGCCATACAATCACAAGGTGAGAGAGGGCAGCCTTAAAATGTACATTAGAACTCAACTTAGGCACAATATATGAGCCCTGAGTCCTTCTCCAACAAGGGATACAACCACAAGGTGAGAGAGGACATTGTTATATCCAGAATTCTGTTGGATGCTCAGGCTCGGTTCTAGATGGTCCATGTATATCCAGAACCATGTCTGAGTCAATATCTTATGTTCTTAGATCAGCAGAGAACTGGAACTTGATCCTATCTCTAACCCATTCAGGCATAGAACTAGATAGGCATGGTTGTGGATATGATAGGCATCCTAAAAATGTACATTTAGAACCTGGCAAGGTTTGAGCTATGGGTGTTTTCTAGTCTGTGTTGGTAGACTAGTAAGTTAGGAGACCAAGTTAGAGTTAGAAACTTGGAGTTGTGTTGTAAAATTTTTGTGAAGATCATGAACAAGGTTTGTCAAAAAATCACAGCTTTTATACTACATCTATTCTGGGCAATGTGTGTTCTGGTATGTGTACATGTTTGTTTCAATGATGTTTTGTGTTGTTTTCTCCAGTCGGATATCTGGGCCCTAGGCTGCTGTGTGTATGAGATGGCCACCCTGAAACATGCCTTCAATGCCAAAGACATGAACTCTCTTGTCTACAAAATCCTCAGGGGAAAGGTAAGGGTTCAACTGATATGTCTTGAAGACTTGCTTCCTTTCTTAATATGATTAATATGAAAGACTGAAATTTAAGACAGTGTAGGCTTACAAATGATGTCTTAAAAGGTAAATGTAGTCCCATAACCATTTGGGTCAGTGGGTTGTTAATCCACTGTGTCTAGGGCACGATGTTGGAAGGTGGGGGTCATTCCTGCTTTGTACCTCCCCAACCAAAGTCAAGGACCCATTTTACACCTGGGTGGAGTAAGGAAAATTGTGTATAGTGCCTTTCCCAAGGACACAGTTTCTAGCCAGGGATCAAATCCTTGATCTTGTTTCCACTAGCCTAGCCACTCGATGCCGCAAATGATGTCATATCCTTTTTGAATCAGCACTCATGATGTCCTGTCCTGTTCCCCAGATGCCTTCCATGCCTAAGAAGTACAGTACCGAGCTGTGTGACCTGATTAAGCTGATGCTGGCTCAGGACCCTGAGAAACGTCCCAGCTCCAAACGTGTGCTGAGGAACCCGTACATCAAGACTCACATCGCTCTGTTCCTGGAGGGGACAAGGAGAATGTAAGTATCTGTAGTCAATAATCAATAGATCAATAAATCAATGTATCTGGTGAGGCTAGGGTCCAGGTTTGCAAGACTAGCCACTCTAAAGGGCCCAGTCATGTACGTGTACGTGTTGCGATCATAATATACCCCAAATACATCCCAAATCAACCTCAGAGTAGCACCAACAGCTGAGGAAAGACCTTGTCTTCCTATTAGTTACAGTTTTTGCATCTATCAATGGGTTGATTTGATTAAAAGTTAGAAATCCATTGTCTGAATTGTAAACTAGCCTTGTATGTTGACATTGTGGCTTCTCTCTGAACGTCTGAATGGTAGGATTGTATCAGCATGGATCATAGGATGCCTAGGCCTTTTTTTTGGCCACCTTCATAGATTTACTGCAAGATTCCACATACCGACAAATAATGACTGCATGTTTACTATCATGTTAACATAGTTACATGTTCAAAGTTAAAACTTAAGATCCAACACAAAGAAGTTCTCTCACCTAGAGCTTTTGACCTGTCAGCTCTAGGTGAGAGAACTACTTTGGATCTAAAGACTGCATGTTCGTTTATTTGTTTGTTTTGCGTGCTGACGTCCCCTCTCGTGTCCCCGCTCCAGGCAGCGTCCTCGTTCCTCAGGCTCCCGTCCTGGCTCTGGGTCCCGCCAGGCTGTCCCCCCCTCCCCTCAGAAGTCGGACGCTCCAGATGGACAGATGATGGGGTCCATAGCAACTGTATCCAAGGTAAGGTTTGGCATAAAAGTTGACACTGTATTTGGGTACAGATTCCGCTACACCAGAAATCTTTGTGAAAAACAAACAGGAGAGTCAAGATTCATTATTTGGATGAGCTGTATACAGAATGCTTTTTGTGTGAAGTAGACCTGGTCTTTTGTTTGAAATTAAAGTACATAGTACATTTGTAAATCGTTTGTACTTTGTAGTATTGAACTCTGCTTGAGATGTTTGACAACAGTCCGTATCCAAGGTACCATTAAGAACAAAACAAGAATGGCAGATTCTCGAAACAAGAACTTTTTGTAAAGTTCCTATTGCATGATTGTAATCAGCTATGCTCTGACTACATTATATTATAATATATATATATATATATATAATCATGAAAGTTCATCTGTGTTGGTAGTTACATGTTTAGAGTTAAAACTTTTGGTCCAACACACGGAAGCTCTAGGTGAAAGAACTTTACTGTGTTGGACCAAAAGTTTCAACTTCAAACATATATTACATGTTATACATGTACCGGGGTAGTCAAAAAGACTGACTCTTTGATATAACATGAAAGCAAACATTTGTGCCACTGAGTTCTTCTGACAATCAAAGAAAACTTTCAGTTGGCAAACTCATTAACTTCATTCTTCAGTGAAGTTCCCTCTGTTCTTTTCTCCTTTCTTGACCATTTCTTGACACGTCTTTGTTTCCCCAGGTGGACTTTGAAGTTGATGTCCCGGACACCCCCGGTGTGGCCGTCAGCCCAGATCTGGAGACCATCGAGGAAAAGTCCCCTCCTCCCACGGAACAGAACGGCAAACAGGCTGCCAGAAAGGTCAAACATCTTCTCATCATGGTGTTGATTGTGTTGTTTCAACCTTGTTATGTCTATACAGATCTATAAGTGATCACCTGTACATAAGGTCCACCTGGCCAATGTGACTTTCTGGTGGTCCCTTAGATAATTTTTCCTATTGACTCAAGTCAATCATTAAGAATCCAGTCTATATCAACCACCTGTCCACATAGACCAGATTTTATTACTCCCCTGAGTGGTCTTTTTCTGTCATATGTATCTACTGTGGTCCTTCTTCTCTATCACAGTCTTGTCAAATGTCAGTGCTGAAAAGTTTCAAATCTAGTTTACGTTTGGGGCTACAGAAACAGAGATGAGGGCCAGCCCCATATAGAAAATTGCAGGAAGGATTTTAACTCACACAAACTCCCGTACATCCCTACAGACCCCAGTCCCCACCCCTGGTGAGGAGGAACCTTCAAAACACAAGCAGAGGAGGAGGAAGAAGAAAGACGCTGACTCGGATTCTGTCAACAGCGTCGATTCTGTCACAACCGACTCTTCAAGATCAAGGTCATCTGTATTTGACAAGGTCAGTTGTCAAGGTTTTTTTGTATGCATGTTATATCACCATGAGTGTTTAGAGTTACAGATTTAACTGTAAATGTGCTAAACGATCAGTGTGCACATGTATTATGTTCTTGTACCTTATTAATTTCTCACTTTGAAAGCAGTTCCTCAACTATTTCTCATTCAAATTCCTGTTGTAGCAAGCACAACTTCCCTTGTAATTGTATTTCAACCATATTCTTTCTTATAATTTGTAACAATACAATACACTCTGGTGCACCAGACAGCAGATTTTAATAGCTTATGTTCTATACCACACATTATAAAACCTTACATAATACAATGATCTTACCTTATATCATGTTGAATTGTTCTTGTCTTGTTGTACGGTACTATATATACTGTCTCACTGTGTGTAATGTATGTACCCAGGGCCACTCTGAACAGCAGTGGTAAGTCACTGATGAGTGCCCTGGTAAAAGACTACAGAGATAAAAAAGAAATAATAAATGAAAAACACTAGATAATAAATGCAAAACAGTAAACCATCCCATGATTTCTTCCAGCCCAAACAGCCGCGCCCCTTGCCTCCCCGCCCCCACAGTGATGAGACGCCCAAGCGCAGGCCCCGCTCAGGAGACAAGCCCGGCAAAGGTCTGAACGTGGAGTCCAGCTCAGGCTACAGCTCTGTCTCCAGCTCCAAGGAGGATGCAGACACTCCAAGGGTAGGGAGCATCGTATATAGTCAATCAATCAATCATCTGTGGATGCCAGGAACTGCTATAGACATCTCTGACATGTATATTTTCGGCATGGGACCTCAGTTGACTAATTAATGTTGAAGACTTGGTCGTCCCACCTGCTTTTCTGTGGTGTCCTCATCTGGGCCATTTGCTGGTTGCATCTAGCTCTGGGGTAATCAGTTTTGTCACTTCCTGGGGAGGTACAGCTCTGGAGGTGTGTCCCAGGAAGTTCAACTATTGTTTGGCTATCCTGTGTAGTCCCCATATTCAAAACTGATTTTTAGGTGCAGAACACACATATGTTTTGAAGATGAATTAGAAAAAGATGAAGTACTAATAATGTATTGTTTTCATGTTACAGCAAAGTATCAACAAGTCGGCTCGAGCCAGAAGAAGAGAAAAGGTCAAGCAGGAAGTCCAACTCTCACCTTTAGGTACTCACTTTATTTTCTGTCACATATTTCTTCCCTTGATGTAACATATTTGTGACATTAAGTAAAAGGTAAAATGTTTCTTTCTTATCTGAGGAAAAAGAAGACAAACTAGTTTATTTCATCACACACGTAAAAATACAACATTGCAGCCTAATGCTAAATTGCAGTGTACTATACAAGACACACTAGATGGACCTACTTTGTGTATGTGTGAATTGTAATACAACATGTACAAGATAAAACAATAGCTTACTGTGCAGTTAAACATCTCACGAGCAGCACTAGACAGGAGCAGATGGAAGGCAATGATGGCCCGCCTCAGCATCAGCTGACATGCGGTGGAGGAGAGAGAGAAAAATCTCATCAGTCTTTCAGAACTGTAGTCTGTAACCACATGCTTTTTTTTGTTCTAATGAACAGTACACAACAGGAGATCCTCAGGTGAAAGACCCAGGACAGGCGGCGACCGACCTAAAGACGAGACGGACTCAGTCGTAGCCCCGAGACGGCGGGCGCATTCCGACAGCGGGGGGTCCGGAGACGGCAGGCCATACTCAGCCGGGACGAAAAGCAGTCAGGACAGCTCGGAAGAGGAGGATGAACTGGACTCACAGTCCTCCAACGAGGGAAAGAAAAAGTAAGACTGACAATTATAAAGATTGTTTGACTTTTCCCTGCAGTGTAACCCTGTTACTAAATCAAATCTGGTGCCATAAAGGTACCATCATAATTGGCAGGAAGAAGAAGAAATGCTATTCATTGTGCTACAAATATTGGGCAATTTGTTTATGATTTATCAACTGTTTGTGAACTTGTCATGACTGTCAACACGTAATATCTTTTTTTCTGCATCTGCCACCACCCTGAACATATAGTTCCATGAACATCTCCATTTTTCTCAGACTGTCAACTTGTGCTACCGTGAACATAGGTGAATTACAGTACTGCCAACTTGAAGTATAAATGGCAGGTTTGATTTATTTTCCATACCTGTCACAGAAGACACTCAGCTGAAATCGTTAAAATATCGTTATAATACCCCAGGCCAGTTCTCTTTAACCAACAACCCTGACCATGATTGCAGGAAGGAGTCTGAGATGAACAACTTCATCTGCCTGCTGGACACGACACTGAAGATGCAGGATGGGAAGGATGAAGAGGAGGACTCCCCGAGGGACGGGGAGGAGCCACTTCCCATGGAGGAGGTACCAACACCCCAGCCGCCCACACAGTCACCTGTATCCTCCATGAGTCCAGGTAGGTTGAGGATATCTTTTAACACTTTCAAAACTTCTATTCAAAAGTGTATAAAAAGAATCAAAAGCAAATTTATGAATATGAGTGAGACTGGTGCCTCACTGTTTTTGAGTCTGGAGCTATTGAGGAGGTACCAACACCCCAGCCTCCCGCACAGTCGCCTGTATCCTCCATGAGTCCAGGTACGTAGGGATAAGACTGAACCATTATCAAACAAATTATCATCATCAACTGTGTTCTGCTGCTAAAGTGGTCTGGACACTCTGCAGCAGCAACTAGTCTTTCTCCAGTCTTTTTCATAAAGTCTAAAATCTTAAAATCCTCTTTCACTTCATCTACTCACTTCTATCTCTAAACTTAAATCAGCTAAGCAACTGCTATGTAAAATGGACTTCATGCATTTCCATCTCTCATACCTGACCTTAACTATGCTATACTCCTTGTCTTTCTGTCTTCTTGCTCTTTCACTGTAGCTCTTCCTTCATTTGTGCACCGTGTACTCCAAGATGCCGAAAGACCATCAAACCTTCTAGGTATTGAATCAGCATTCCACACATTGAATCATTTATTCCAACCATACAGACTTAAAACTGATATCTTGTCTCTGTTACCAGTTAAGACGAAGGTGTAGATGGTTTGTACTTGACTTGCATCCTTACAATTTGTTCTATATATAAGTACTACACTTCTTAAAGGGGTAAGTTGCTATATGCTGCTGGATCATGTAATTCTGGTAGTTTAGAAATGTAAAAATAAGATGTACATGTACTGTACCTCTATTAAATAATTATACCATTGAAAGCAGATTTAGGAAAATGAATCTGATCTGCAGTTGATTTTGTATCACCCCGTCTCTTCTTCATTCTCTGCTTAGCCCCATTGCTGGGATTATAGTATGTTGCATATGGGTTAGTTACATCTGACCCAGTACGTATAAACATGAGGAAAGGAAAGTATAATAAAACTGAACATTCTCTCCTCAGGGCTTGAGACCATCAGTGCCTCCGGAAGACTGATGAACAGAATAGCGGCCCTGAGGAAGGACTGCATCAAGGGGCTGGGCATGGGTGTTCTGAAGAAGGCTTATGACATTCTGGACACAGTAGACGGAGACGAGGTTGAGGTGAGAAGCCTTTTTTCTCTGCTGTCATTTACATGTTGATGAGTATGTTGAAGCCATACTTCTAAGATAACTACTAAATTTGTTAACAAGGCAAGTATTGAAATGCTAAGGTTGACTTTTCTAGGATGAACTTTGTCTTTTTAAGACCTATTCTTTATACAACATATCATCACAATCCATCCGGACCCTCTTAAGTTATACTGGTCAAAATATGCAGAAACACAGACAGACACACCTACATGTAGAATTAATACAACACCCTCAGCTACAGTGTTAGGAATGCATACATGTACCCAAACATACATGTAGTACAGTCAGTATTGCCCTGAGGAAGGTGACAGGCAGTTACCAAAACATCAACTTGTCAACTTTGTATGCTCCAGTGTAAACTCATATTGATAACTTCACTCGTTTTGCAGCCCCAGCTGGTTGAACTGCTGGGTAAGGAAAAGTTCGACATGTACGCTGGGAAGGTCTGGCAGCTAAAGTTCTGCGAGGACTCCATGATGGGACTGCTGTAGAACACCTCAAGGTCAACTTCTCAATCCCACTTCTGACACCAACTCTGTGTTAGGTCACGCAAACACTGTCTAGATACAGTCAGAACTGCCCAAAAAGACCACTCAGGTCACTCATAAACTAGATAGATACACTTAAAACTGTCCAAGAAGACCACTAAGGGGGACCATTAATATCTGGTCTTTGTAGACAGGTGGTTGCTATAGACAGGATTCTTGATGCTTGTGTCAATGGGAAAAATTACGTAAGGACAACCAAGAAGTGGTCACATTGGCCTGGCGGTCCTCATGTAGAGGTGGTCACTTGAATGTGCAGATTTGACTATACTCTGCAGTAAAGGGTAGGTTAATATACATTTTGTACATGTACATACAGTCACAGATGTAGGATACAGTATAAATTACACAAGGGGACTGCATTACGAAGTTCGTTAGCAGAGACATAAGCAGTAGCTCATTCGTCGATGGGCTGTCCAAATGCACAAATAGCAAATTCCCATCCAAGCACAAGGTAGATGGGATTTAGAAACACACCAGGTTAAAGATAAAGACCACTTAAAAAAAATTCCATTCTAAAGTGTATGATTAGCCTGGGTGCCATCCCCAGTAGTATATTCGCCAGCTCTATAACTGTTATAGAGCTGGCGAATATACTACTGGGGATGGCACCCAGGCTAGTGTATGATACCATTAGAAGCAAATCTACAAGTAAGACTGGTGCCTCATAGCCCACTATTTTTGAGTCTATAGCTTCAAGTACTGGGCAATTGCTGCAAACTGTATTGAGGCTTAACATAACAAACATCTAAGTCAAACCTGTACGGGCTGTCAGTGTCTTAGATAACCATCTTCTCAGACTCATAAGTTTCTTACAATTAACTACAAGCAGCCTTAAGTCTTTTTGGGATACATGTAAAATTGTAAGAAGAAGAAGAAAATTGTATTATGATGTACTTAATATTGTTCCATGGTGCATTTATTGTGATTGAGTCACGATTAGGTGAAATTTAATAATAGTTATTTTCTACTTGTCACCTTTACTTTAGGTATATATGCTACCTCCGAGGAGGATAAGCAAAAGGATAAGCAAAATTGTTTTATAATGTTTGGTTGTTTGCATGCTTTGTTTGTATATGTTGCAGAATCTGGATTTATGTCAAAGCCTAAATCTTCGAGATGTTTATTCTTTGATTTCAGTATTGCGTGTGAAACTGCCAGATTTGTGATGGATTTAGTTGTGGTTTGAATTCTCTAGAAGGACTGTAAAATTTTTAAGTTGGCAAAATGAGAAGTTAAAACTCTGTGTGCCTTAATATAACAATCGGTGAAAATAAACGTGTGAGACATGGAACACAATTTAAAGTGGGACCAGGCCCTTTCTTTTCTTGTGGGTGTAAAATCTACAGTAACTAGCAAACCAGAAATATATTTGGATGTGCACCAAGCAACATATCATCATCCTTTCGTCAGATATTCCATGCAATAAGCACTTTGAGAAGACCACGAAAGTCAGGATGTAAAATATTTCACTTAAATTTGGCTCTACGTAAAATGTATGTTACTGCAAATGATAATCATGAATGTGTGGAAAATAAATACAACAAAATTATAATACTGTCCATGATATGTTCTCTTTTTAAAGGTAACCATTTTGTCAACAGCAAAATGTAAATCTTTGTTAGCACTCACTCACTCACAGGCAAGTAAATTCACATGTCATTGATCTGATAATAATGCAGTACCTGACCAAACTGCTAGAGGGCATTATTAAAAAAACATTCCATGCAGGTAATGAGTGCTGTCTATTCCTAAATGTTCTTTCGCATCACCTTCAATGAACAGAGCACAACAATACTACATAAAGTACACATATGGCTGCTGTTGTAGAACTAAGAGGTAATGTTGTATGGTACCTTCAGAACTGTAACAGTTGTACATGTATTTACTTTAGACCAAGGAGGTTAAACCTCCTTGTTTAGACTAACTCTGTTTCTATGCAACCTAGATCCCCTTATGACCTGTAATGATCTTGTTGTGTACACAGAGCAGTGTAGAGCAGGTCTATATAACTGTGTTGTGGGGAAGCCATCAGTGCTTTAGGTGGAAAAATTGTAGTACAATAAAGTTCTTCTTTCACAACCAAAGGAGTTTGCAAGCCAACGTTTTGGTGACTGTCACCTTCCTGAGGGCAATACTGACTGGTAGTGTAGTAGAACCAGTCAGTATTGCTCTGATGAAGGTGACAGATGGTCACTGAAGCATAAGCTTAACTTCTTTAGTTGTGAATAAAGAACTTTCGTTAATTTCAGTCATTTACCAACATGATGAAATTGTTGACGGAGGTAGAAAAATTGTACTCATCTCAGATGGACCTCAAAGTGTTCTCAAAGACTGAGAGGATACAGGCAAACAAGATGTGACAACAGTTTTTAGAAACTACCATTGTTACTGCTATGCCGTAAACCTGTACTTCTTCTTGGTATCTAAAGATCATGATTCACCCATGGTAGCTGTTAGACAGAAACCAAATATCTTAATGTATTAGGGCAGGCTCTGCTACATAGTAACATCTAGACAGTCTGTTGTGCTAGAGACTCTACAACTGTGTCCATTGTTAGCTGGCACACTGTATAACACAGTCTGGTGAATTAGACTCTTATAGCAGGACTTCTTTGTATGGTTTGGTTTCTCAGAGGGCTACTGTTTTGTGACTGCATTCATTTTCAGGAAGTTCTTTTGCAGTGGCTGTCTCAGAGAGAACTGTAACTGTGTCAGAGAAATTGTACCACAGCAAGAAGGCTCACTTGTGAGGCAACATCACTTTCATCTTCAACTTCAACTTTATTCAATCGTCAAGATGTACTTATGGTATTTTTGTAGCCAGAAGACAGTGTACAACTATGTTCACATTTAGAAAGTTAATATATGCTTCTAGTATGACCTGAAGACTGAAAATGTGAAGAATGTGGAGTCTACTTTCAGATTTAATGAACCATCCCCCAGCACTATGGATGGCTATCCCTCTCCATTATTTTTGGTTTATCCCCTTCAGAACAAGAAGCCTACTGAAGTATCCAATAAAGTTCTGTTGTGACGTACAAAGTGCCTGATGTAGTGTTTATTCATCTGTTGCTAAAACAAACAGTTTCTAAGGCCTTGTTGTTATTTAAATCTAACCACACTAGACAGCTTAACTGTAGAAATACCAAAGACAATGACCTGCTTGAACTGTTCAGTAGCTTTTCTGCCTTCAGTATTTTCTTTTAAACTCCTCATTCTGTAAACTTTTTGCCAAAGGTTAACAAGGTTAAGCTGAAGAGAGAGTTGTGTTTCATTTGAAGAAACCTCAGCTTTTTGTACAGTAAAAAAATCAATATCAAAATACAGGATACTCATTGAATACTTGGTGGCTTAGTCAAGTGGTTTTTCTAAACAGAAGGCCACTATGGGGTTTTTCAGAAAACATGTTTTGACTATTGGAGACAGGCAAAAGTTCAAAACAGACTGCAAAGTTTCCTAACTGTTGCTACCGTTTGCTTCTCTATTATCCTTTTGACAGTGCTTTACAGGTGGGACCCCTCACCGCACTTCTACCTCCTGCATGGCCTTTTCTTCGCTTTTTTTTCTCCCGCTGAAAAGTTGGCGCTCGCTGTTTGCACTTCATTTTGTGGCACGTCAAGTGCTTGCCCAAGTTGCAACGATCCGTGCTCCAGTGTTTGTTCTCTCGCAGACTAGTCCGGTTGCCAAACCCCCGATTTTTGGAGAACCTTGCAATGCGGTCCATACAAAGTTTTTTTGTTGTTTCTATATCTCTGAGGTGTGCTCTTTCAGAATCTGAATGATGCCACTCTGTCATCCTTGGGCAATTCGCACAATATGCAAATTAAGGTGGCCATTACTGAAACTCCAGTTTTCGTCAATATCTCAGTAACTACTCATGGTATCAGAATAATTTTGGTGTCTATCCCCAT
>NW_017802380.1:949784-1034270 GCF_001625305.1 Branchiostoma belcheri | reverse complement strand
AAAAAAAAAAAAAGTACCCTGGCGGGTAGTTCCCGGGCTGTTTTTGACACTTTCAGCCGTGGGACACCCCGCGGCTACCGGGCTATTCTTTTTTGGCCTGTCCGGGAATCAAGAAGAATTCAACTCTGACTTAAATTCTACACGGGCCACGCTGACATAAAATTCAGGACGTCAAGTTAGCGCTTTATTCTGCCTGTATATAGACGCTGGTAAGGCACAGGTGTGGGCTTATGAAGGGTCTAATATTTTTTTGAACAGATTGGATCATCTATTAACCCTAAACAGTACACCTGGGGTCCGCGCGGACCCCAGCACTATATATTCTGTAATATCTTTTTTGTTTCTAAAGATTTTTTTCTGAAATTTTAGGTAATTGTTACCCACAAAGTTGTCTCTCAATACAGTGCAGAAAACTCCGCTTCTACCATTTATAAAAAAAATTATATCTGATTTTCTTTTGGGGTCCGCGCGGACCCCAGCCGGCTTTCGATCATAATGGATACACTGGCGTTCTTATACATTACCTTATTTCCGGTTTTATATGTTTTTATGCACTCATCGTATGTCTACCAAGTTTTCAGAGAATGGTGTAGTAATAGAATTAAATCTTAATAACTTTGGTGTAATTATGACGTCATATGACGTCAGAGCTAATAATATAGTCCGCCATATTGGATTTTGACCAATGACGTCATCAAATTAGCATATTCTATGCATATTAAATGATTTAACTTATATTTAATTATGTAAGATGTTATTAATGTTGGAAAAGAAGTGTAATTTAATATAAAACTCAGAAAATTTTTATGTTTAAACCAAAATTACTTCTATTTTCCAAAAAATAGCCCGTTGCCATGGCAACACAAAAAAACATCAACTTACTAGTATGAAACTAATATGAACTTTTTTCCAGAGACATTTTAGGAAAGGTCTCCAAATTTGATACTTCTAGCGCAAGCCGTTTAGCCGCTATCTGAGATCAAAGTCGGGCCTCAAAAGCCCCTTCAGTCTGAAATGGGTTTAAAAATAGGGTATTTCTTCTTGTCTTCTTTTCTTCACCAAAAAATACAAAAAGTTCAAAATGTATGATTTTTGTATGTAATGTGGACACAGAGGTTCTTACATCAGTTTGCAAAACAATTGAGCTGGTAGCATGTTGATAATTTCTAAAAATTAGCAAAAAACTGTTCTGGGGTCCGCGCGGACCCCAGGTGTACAGATTAATCAGTCTGGGAAGGTGTACTGTTGAGGGTTAACATTCCTATCAGTGTTCAGAGTTACAGGCGCCCATGCTATATACTGGTTAGTTTTTGCATAATTTGCATTAAATTTTGGTGTGATCAATACTGGGATGGTTTATTCTAAATATCTAGCCTTCAAAACATGTGTATAGTACAAATGTATGTGTATTGTATCAAAAGTATTGTTGATACCATGAGATTTATTGAGATATTGACGAAAAACAGATTTTCAGTAAATTTTCAAATTAAGCACAAAAATATCTATTTGATCTCCACTGAAATGGCCTATCCTCAATAGTTATTCCAAAAAACATGGGGAAAGACACCAAAGATATTATAATATCATATGTAGTTACTGAGATATTGACGGAAAACAGATTTTCAGTAATGGCCACCTTGATTTGCCTATTGTGCGGCTTTAATTTGCATATTCAGCACAAAAAAACTGGTTTGATCTTTACTGAAATGGCTTAATTCCATTCGTCATCCCTCAAAACATGGGGATAGACACCAAAATTATTCTGATATCATGAGTAGTTACTGAGATATTGACGAAAAACAGATTTTCAGTAATGGCCGCCCTAATTTGCATACTGCGCGGCCCAAATTTGCATATTTAGCAAAAAATAGTGGTTCTAGCTTTACTGAAATGGCTTAATTTAATTCGTTATCCCTCAAAAGATGGGGATAGACACCAAAATTATTCTGATACCATGAGTAGTTACTGAGATATTGACGAAAACTGGAGTTTCAGTAATGGCCACCTTAATTTGCATATTGTGCGAATTGCCCAAGGATGACAGAGTGGCATCATTCAGATTCTGAAAGAGCACACCTCAGAGATATAGAAACAACAAAAAAACTTTGTATGGACCGCATTGCACGCTTATCGGTCTCTGCCACCAGACTAGACCCCAGGTCAGCCTTTATCTCTGCTTTCAATGAGTTTGCATAGTAACGTGTGTTTTTTGCTCATGTCCGCCAATATTTTTGCATGCTGTGCAACGTTTAAGAACTACGGGTCAACTTGCTACTGTGTACACGTACACATACACTGACTTACACGTCTGTCCAAGTTGTGCAATGCATCAAGTTCATAGGTCTGTATAATAATTCCATTTTCCTTATTCCTTATCTTCCTCTTATTAGCATGTAACTGCCATTAACATTTATCTGCAAGGTTACATATTTGAAAAACAGTGTTTGAGAGATCACAAGTGCAGCACCCCCCAGGGATGCACAGTTTAAATATGCCGGAGTGCATTTTGCTGGCTTTTTTAGGGTGACAGATACATGCATAGTAACTACATGTGTGTGTCCTGACAGAATTATGTGCAAGAAGTTATACCACAATATCTAAATTTTACTTTCATAAAGTTTGCAGCATAAGTTTACTGCAAGTTGTTTTATTTCTTCTTCAAAAGAATGGGGTATCCACGAGGGATGCTCATTTCATGCAAAAATGTGGTTGTCATGGTTTCAGGTTCCTATCTGAATCCCTCCTTCTTTCCTTTGTCAACACCTCCCGTATCCCTAATGCCCTACCTGTGAATTATTGCACTGTTCTATTGTGCGGCCTCGGCGAAATATTTGCACAGTTTTAGCACACGTTTGCCACAGACCAAGCATGACGCTACTGTTATACCACTACCGCTGCCTTAAGTTTCCTCATATTCTCTAACCTTCAACTACTGTTAACTCCCGTCCCTTATGTAGTGCCTCTTTTGTCTCTTATGTACTATAGACAGATGACGTGTAAGGCTGAATAGGCATGCAGGTGGGCCCAGTCTCGACACCACTAGAGTGTGAGTTTTGCAATCACTACTTCACCATAAAAGGGTAGAGAGCCTGTCGGAGAAACAACAGAACAGGTAAGGTGTTAAAGCTAGCCCCTCCCCCTCTATTCTCTCCGCTCTATGAAAAAGCAGTTGTCCAGTTTTCTTTGACTGTGAAAGGATTGTATCAGCTTTAATGCATTATTGATGATGTGTGTATTAGGACGCTGAGCCTTCCCATTGTGTAAGCCCAGACCACGAAAGAATAGATGTCTGAGTTACCGTTACATGTACAATTCTTCCTGTATCTTTTAAGTACAAGACTTTCCCTCGAAGAATGGATTCAGTATCTATTTAAGGGCTGTTCACAGTAGGCAGAACACTGTTTTTCTTTCCCCAGGTGTTTTGGAAGTAGTGACAGTAAATGTTAGCACAGTGATATGCACAGGTGAATTGATACACAGCAGTAAACAGCATGGACGCTTTGCTTCACCTTACCCCCCATTGTCCGCACGGGTATCTGTTACGTAGTAACCAATGCCACTGTAGAATGCCACGCAAGCCACGCCGCCGGCTAGTTGTCTTTGCTGGCTCTGAAGTTGACCCCATCCCCATGTAATTAGTATGATAACCCGACAATAATGCACTTAACCTTCCAGTGATGACAAGACGTCAAATGCCTGCTCAGTGAGCCCCTACTTTCAGCTACTTAGCGCATAATGGTGGCATCGTTCAAACTCAAAACATCACGCAGACCTTAAAAGAAAGAGGCGGGGCATTGGTCTTTGAAACTGAGGCGGTAAAGAAAACCCGGGGCATCTGGTATTTAGCCCACCCTCCTAGAGTTTCCCGCTCCTATAGACGTCGCTCGTAACCGAAGCTCTATGTTACCAACCGAGCCCCCTAATTGGTTTAAGTGTCCCAGCCAGGGGTAGCGTTTCGCGGGGTCTTTTCTACGGGGCGTCAGGAATTTCCTTTGGCTTAGCGTCGCGAGAGTCGATCTGTCCGCCTTCTGCGACTGTTCATGCAGAACGTACGTAAACAGTGCAGCTGCGCCACGGCGGCCCGAGTCTGAGACCTAACGGTGCCGTCCCAAACGACAGGTGGAAACCTCTTTTTTTATTTGTGGCCAACGTGGAGCTTTTGTCTCTTCTCCGTGTTCAGGCATTGCTGAGAAGAAGAGGCTGCAGGCATCCAGGGGAAGCTGCCAAAGAAAGGTATGCCATTCTCTTTGCCACAGTATCCAGGTGTTACTTAAATACTAGTTCACCTGACCTTACAATAGATGGATAAGGTAGCCATTTTGGAATTGTTTTCAGGAGTTCTCAGGCCAAGTCTCTGAGTGAGTGGTAAAGCAGGACCAGTGTTGTTGGTGTTCAGTGTGAAGTGTTGTTTTTACCTCGGCAGTGATTGAAATGAAAGGATGCCTGGCAATGGCCACCTGTTTGTGTAGTTGGGGGTGAGAGGACGCCATTTCTTTGAACTTGATAGTCGTCCCAACCATTGCAAACTTTAGTACAATGTATTTCTATAATTACTTTTCCTTACGCTATATTCCAACTGTAGCATAGTATCTATATTTGCTTTGTGTACAGAGCTCAGAGCTACTGTTGAAACCTGCGTTGGTCTTTGCACGCATTGTTTTGACATGGTGCTTGGCTGTTGTCACTGGAGTAACAGAACGTCGGCACTGGCATAAGACGGAGCTCACACATTCAGGCGGGAATGTCAAACCTTTGGCGCACGGTTGGAAAAACAACCACCTGTTTTCACGGAGGGAGTGACACTCCTGAACCCGGCATGCCAGGCCTTTGTCAGACAAGTGAAAGCAGCTTTAGGATTAGTCCTGGGTTTGTTGCTGTAAGCCAGAGTCGGTGTTGATTTTTTGCCCCATCCGTGTCACTGCAACACTACAGTATGTGTCACACACCTCATTTGTTCCAGAGAAGGAGTGACGTGAGAGGTCCTACAGGCAGGGCGTGAAATTCATTTTTAGGAAAAGTTGTTTCAGTGCACCTAGCCTGAAAATTTACATGCACAGGAAAAATTGTTGGTTGCACAACATAAGATAATGAATAAAAAGTAGAATTAATTGAGTCTAATTACACATCTCACTGCTTTCTCTTTTTGAATATGAAAATAATTGCTGACTTCAAAAGCTTGACATATTTATCACTATCTGGTTTTTATCATATTTAATAACTCTTAAATGTCAAGAACTGCTGTATGCTAGTGTACAAAATATAGTACCTTACAAAATTTTGGTCCTTAACCCCATTGAAATGTCTAAATACACACATTCATTATGTACCCTAGTATTTTGAGCCCTGACAAGTCTGAGTGATTGTGCTATCTTTGGGGATTGACACACACACACAGGTGTTTTTGTCAGATTCAATACCACCTTCTTAATGCAGAGTGATCGATCATCAATGGGGTATTGTATTTTTAAAGCCTCCTGGGGACTCAAATCCGATATAGATACAGAGTTTGCAATTAATAATGTATTGGGATGGTCAGTTCTTGGAATTCCTTCACATCAAAATGAGACCTTGATTGAAGAGCAGTCACTGTTCTTGGCTGTGCAGGTGTGGTATTGCTGACATCTGTTCATTGTTGTTGTGTATGCCAGGTGATATTGTGCTCAGGTGCCTCTATTATGTTCCTCTTTGTATTCTTCTTTAACTACAGGACAATCATAGTGTCCTACAGGGTCAAGTCTTGAAGTCTAAACAAAAGGCTGGTTTGATATATGTTGGCAGCCTGTATGTGAAATAACCGGGTTCTTTTTGAGATACATACTGTTTCCTGCATGGTTTAGATTTTCTGTCAAAGTTGCAACTGTTTTATGTTCCCATGATTTTCAGCTTTTCGTTTTTCTCAGGAAATTGCCTTTTCATTTTGGTGGGAGATATACATGTAACTGCTGTCAACAAACCACCTTTCGCACCTGAGGAAGCATGATTGTTTAGACCTCGGGATAACTCAATTTTGGGTAACTGAATTTCCAGCATACCAGCAAACAATAGGTGGTACAACAGGCGAGATTGGTCAAATTAAGGTCAGTGTTGTTAGTTCCCATGTCAACACATGTCAGAACCTTACTGTGTTTCACACGGAGTGTATAATGCCATTTTTCAATCAGAAGTACGTTGAGATTTGATTGACCAGCCATGTCGTATTGTGTAGGAATGCATTTCACTGCGTACCAAACAGTGCGGTTGCAACTTGAAGCTGGATAGTTTGTTGTATTTTTTGTAAGGTTGATTAATGTGGAAAGCTTTTCAACTCACAGTCTATTACCAGTAGTGAGTTTAGTATTTAATGATGTACCAAGGGAAAGGTACATCCTCAAATTTCTTTCAAAGGTGATCTACTGTATTCTGTAAACTGAACTGCCTGGAAGAAACCATTACCAGTTGTACTATCATTGTCAACATCATGTCTAAACTGGAAACTTTTCTAACTTGATCCCTTAGTCTGTAGTAATCCCATGTTACGGTGAGTCTAGACAGGCTAATCCAAGGTGCAACCAACAAAGGCTCAAACAAACAAACAAACAAACAAACAAACAAACAAGCAAACAAATAAACAAAACTAGGCACTGCTCTGATCTTTGACAGGCCTCAAAAGTCATACTGTTATGTTACCATATCGTCATGGAGAAAATCAGTGTCCAAAGAATGTACAATGTTTTATGACATTACTCTTTACACACACATTACACGTTATATTTTGTACTCATACAACCCATCCTACATGTACACATGTATACGCATTGCTGAAAGGTGTCCTCCCTTTGTAAGGGCCCATCTGTTCTGACCCACTGCAAACGTATCATAACCAGTGGATCGGCTTTCAGTATGTTTACCCTCAGAGCATCACTGATGCACCTGGTGGATAGTGTAGCCAACCTGTTTGCACAGGGTTCGAGGGGCAGTTGCTGCCAGGTATTTGCATGTGACGGTCAGTCGTGTTGTAGTGTCTGGTACTGTATATCGAGAAACTTTTGTGGTTATCATGAAAGTTCATCTGTGTTGGTAGTAATTATTATAGTACATTGTAAAACGTTGAACTTAATTCCAACACACTCTCTGTAAATTGTGTGTTGGAATAAAGTTCAATGTTTTACTATAAAAATGGTGGTAGGAACGTAGGAGGGAAAAGAAAGTTTTCATGGTGTTTTAGATTTGCAGTTGAGACAATTCTGTAGTACAGTAATCACACAAGGAAGACATATTTTGTGGTGTCATGAATTTGTACATTGTAGTGGAGAGGTCACCATGAAAATAATGTACGACCATGGAGAAAGTTTCACGATTTTACAGTAGAAAATGTTTGGGGTTATGCCTTTAAGAGCATCATTGACAACTTGTCATCTGCTTGGTTTGGGCTGAGTGGAGGGTCAATTTGCACAACAGATTATCCTGTCTGCTGAACAGAAGTGTCTACTGTAATGTGGTCATCACCTTACAACTTAGAGGGGATGGTATCCACAAGTGGAAGATGCTTACTGTTGGCTTTTAAGAATAAGAAAGTCAACCAATCACACATTTATTACTAGGAACCGTTGTTTCTTTCACAATGGAAACAGAGGAAAACTTAACAGGGATAATACTGGACCTGTTAAGAATCATTTCAGTCATTGGGACTCATAATGTTACACAGGCAAATGGATGCATTGTTAAGTACCTTTTCTGTATAAAACACTTTGCCATCTCATTTAAAAATATGTTATTCTAAAACTACAATGTTATGAAAAAAACTTGACTAGTAATGTCATCATCATCTCATCTTAAGTACTGCTGAGCCCAATATTGACATTGGATTATTAGCAGCTGCACATGTTGTTATTTACAAAACAAGTGACTGGTACAATAGAAACAAGGGCAACTAAAGGAGGGGACACTACGGAACATAAATAACTGAGTCTGTTGGTGTAAAGGACAAGACAGTGCATTTAGTGTGTTAGTAGGACATATATATATACATATATACAAGACGTGTAGGGGCGACTCAATGCAGCAGGGTCCTCGCCAGTCCAGATTTGAACTGGGCGAGGGACCCCGCCTCCGCCACACCAGGCTCAAGTTCGTTCCACTCTTTGATGGTACGAGGGAAGAACGAGAGCCTGTAAAAGTTGTTCCTACTCGCGATGGTCTGCAGCTTGAGAGCGTGGTTGGTGCGGCGGGAGCATCGAGTCGCCGGGACAACTCTAGATGCGTGCGGCACAGAAATAACATTGTTGGTTATTTTGTATAATGTGGCAAGTCTGGCGTTCTTCCTTCGGTGTGCTAAGGACTGCCAGCCCAGCTTATTAATCATGTCGGTGACAGAACTTGTACGGTAATAGTTGTTGGTAACGTACCGGGCAGCTCGTCTCTGCACCATCTCTATCCGACCCACCTGATCCTGGGTGTGTGGATCCCAAACACTGCAAGCATATTCCACCTGTGGTCTTACCAGGGCCATGTAGGCCCTTTCCTTGGCCGCAGTGCTGGCGATCCTCAGGCAGCGTCTCAGCATGCCAAGTGTTTTGTTGGCCTTAGATGATACGGCATCAACATGGCTGCCCCAGGTCAGATTATCATCGACACACGTATGATAATGTTGAAGAGACTTAAGTTTGTAGATATAGGTGAAACACTTTGTAGATAAAGATGAAATACAGCATAATTTTCCTCCTCTACTTTAGTCATCTACATTTTTGTAACTTATTCATATAACATTGATACATTTAGCCCTTATTGTGTATGAATAAAGTTCACTGCCATTGTCAATGCTATCAGTACCTGTCACTAAAACAACTGTCCCTCTTTTTGGTTCCAGTTTGGACCATGGCAGGGACAACTCCTGGCCAGCTGGCAGGGCACCAGCCATGGAACCTGCAGTCACCCACCGCGCCATGGGGGACCACCACTCTCAGCATTGACAACGCTTTCATGCCAACAGGAACTACAATTGGTAAATACAGTATAATATACAGTCTTATTAATCTTATAATTAATAGGCAGGTTTGTAAATTAGTGTCATGTTTTAGCAAAGAAGATCGTTATTGTCACACAGATTCTTTATTGACTGAACAAAAAGAACAGGGACTTTTGTATGGTATTCTGCAACAAAGCTAATTACATGTTTGAATAATGTCATCCTACGTACGGAATATAACGTTATGTATGTGGCAAACTACATAATTATACATGTACGGGTGTGACAAGAACAATCTTGAGTGAGCCAATATGCCAATGTACTGGCCTTAATTTTACATGTACATGATTAGTTTAATAGATTCTCTGAGGGTCAAAGAGGCCACAAATATACAATGTATCTCCACTGCACATTACATTTATGTGCCCCTTATTAATTAGATGACATAATATGAAGCATTTATCTTTCAGGACTCATTGTATTCGACACACGTATGAATTTTTCATGAAAGGAAACTTTGTTGTAATTGATTTGTAAATTGAAGAGAAATATCACTGTTGATAATAAACATTTCGTAGTTCGGTTGTAAATTTAATTGACAGGTTTTAATAAAATCAATATCTATCACAATGCTTCTTAGGATTCTTTTTGTCATGTATATTCATTCATAATACATCAAACAAAACAAGACAAGTGGTGACCGATCAAGTTATGCAATTCATACCACCAGTTGTCAGCATGAAAAAAACAGTACAACAATAATACAAAATGATCAAACATTTGAATTATTACAGATACAAAATTAATGTGCTTGAGATTGAAATTCTTATGATTTCAATGACAAATCAGCTGTCCAGCAAATTCTATGCATCCAACCTACTGATTCACAATTCATTCGAAACATCAGAGTAATAAATTTTTTCAGTTTCGTCTTGAATGGCAGGTTCTGGAAAAATTCCTTATGGTTCAAAATGACAAGGAGAAAAATCTTTCTTTTTTTCCAGGACAATTCTATGCATTGAACCCTCTGAACATGGTGATTTCGCTACAATTCATTTGAAATAGTCTTGAAACGTCAAATAATTTGGTTTTGAATGACGGATTCTGGTTCCTTATGTTTGAAATGACAAGTTGATTATCTTCTTCTCTACAGCACAATTCTATGCATCAAACCCGCTGAACAAAGCCCTGACGAGAGCAGCCGTGAGGACTGTTATTGAGAGGCAAGTGTCCAGCGGGAGGAACCCTGAGGTAGCCAGCATCAGTGTCGGGGGGAAGGTGCTGGTGGAGGTGCTGTTCAAGACCGAGGAAGGCTGGAAGTACTTCAAGAGGATCCAGGACAGCGGCCGTCTGAGGCTGGGGCTGGAGGACGAACTGAGGAAAGTGAGTGTCGCTGTCAATTAATGGCGTTTGAAAGTTACTGGATTGAGGTCCACCTACACTGAATGTTTCACACTGAAAGCTTATTTGTAATTTTGTGCCCAAAGGCAACTTGAAAGTACATAGGAAGCATACATGTGATAGAGACATAGCACAATACTCTTAGGTATCAAACATACAAATGATAAGGACAGTTGTATCAGTAGATTAATTCAAATACTGGTGATTATCATAAACAAAATCAATTCAAGCACTTGTTCTGGCTACATGTATATTCTAAGACAAGTTATGTTTTGGCGTCTTGGAAGCGTCATTTAAACAGAAAGGGATGTTCCCACTAATGTCATGAAAGTTCATCTGTGTTGGAAGTTACATGTTTAAAGTTAAAACTTAATGTTCCAACACAAGGGATTGTTCTCACCTAGAGCTTTAATATGACCAGTCACTCTGGTCTTCTTCAAAAGAGATACAGACAATGTCATATTCTACTTCATTGCAGATAAACTTCCCAGGGACCAAGCCCTTCCCAGGCTCCCCACAGGCTGCCTCTGCCTCCAAGTACAAGCGGTACCCGGGCATCTCCATACACTTTGAGCCACTTCAGCATACAGGTCAGTCTTATAGAGAGCTTTTAGTGACACAATAAAAGTACAGTGACTTTCGTAAGGTCTTCTACAAGTTACACCTACAAATAAAAAAAACATGTGGATACAGATGAACTTCCATACAAACAACAGGATACAAATGACATCAATGAACTTGCATACAGGTAAATGAATAAATTAACATGTTGATTCTATGGATAAGTCAAGATGTCATGTACCCATTACTTCTTCAGAAAAGAAAAAATTAAGTTACTAAAATCATGCTTTTTTTTCTTTGTATTATGTCGGAAGTCAGAGTTTTAGGTTTTTTATTTTTGTTTGTTTGTTTCAGCAGCAGCAGCCTCACCCTTGCCGCAGCTTTCAAAAAGAAAAAAAAATTATGTTGCTGAGATCATTTTTTTGTGTGTTCCATAATGTCAGATTACAGAGTTTTATGTTGTTTATGCCTGTTTGTTTGCTTGTTTCAGCAGCAGCAACAGCATCCTTGCAAAAGATAAAGAAAGTAACTAAAATCATGCTTTTTTCTTTGTACCGTTATTTCAAAGTTGGTTATGTTTGTTTGTTTGTTTCAGCAGCTACAGCAGCCTCCCCCTTGCCCCAGCTGGCCCTGACCCCTCCCACCCCAGCGGTGGCCCCGGCCCAGCCAGCCTTCCCCGGCGTCCCATTCTCCACCTACGGCAGCATGCCATCCCTACAGTACGGCAGTTCTCCTCCCCGGGCCAGCTCCCTTCCGCAGCCCTCCGTAGACAGCCGACGCTCATCTGTGGACACCCTCCCCTTCACAATTTCCTCCGCGAAGAGTTCTCCTCCCGAAGACTTGACCCAGCGAACGTCGCTGTCGTCCCACGACTCTCTGCGATCATCCAGCCTCTCTCCTTTCATCACGGCCGGCTCTCCGCCTGGCTCTCTTCACTCCGGTGTTACCTCCGTTGCCTCCTCCATCCAGAGGTCTTAATTGTTTATTTATTTATTTATTTATTGTTTAGCACTTAAAAATAAAATAAAATGTAACACCTGTGTCCATAATATCACCAGGGTCCATAATATCGCCACCTTGAGAAATAGTGTGCTTAAAGATATTTTTACTGCAACATACTTTTGGTATGCACTCCTTCACACATCAAATGTACATACCTAGGGTATGTTACAGTAAAAATATCTTTAAGCACACTGTTTCTCAAGGTGGCGATATTATGGACCCTGGTGATATTATGGACACAGATGTTACATCACTATTATTCCTGGAGTCCTTTACATAGAATACAGCATTATATCATTAACCATTATTTACGTACACTTTTAACTACTTTCAAGAAAACTTGTCTTATCAACATTTTCCATCTGATAATGATAATACAATAAACGTCATTGAGTTATAGCAATAATTAACCACATTGAACAATATTACTTACAAAAAGTAAGGCAGAATTTTCAGTTTCTCGGTTATAATACACATTAAGCATTAATTAATACAATTAATAATATTACATTATGCAATTAATAAAATTTTAACAAAAAAAACAATTATGTACTAGGTCCACCCTCGGGTCCTCACCGACAAAGAGCTCCGAGTTCGGCTCTTCTCTTCACTCGACGTCCCCCTTCGTGGGGTCTCTCCCACACGGGAGCAGCCAGTTTGGTGGAACGGCCAGCTCGGGGCTGTTGTCCATCAGCAGATCGCCCCCCTCGGACCACGGATCTCTGCCGTTCTCTGCTTCTCCACTCATGGGCTCCTCCAGGAGAGCGTCTGTAGAAAGTTGTAAGTCTTATTTTTATTTACTTAATAGTTTACCACAAAACAAGGCTCATGGGAGCCACTTAAATGTCTTGGATTACTGTACAGCCAGAGAGGACAGATGTTTGTTGACCTTAGACTCAAAAAGTTTAAGGTTGAACCCATGTGGGAAACAATCACATGGTAGCTTGTTCTATTTTTAAGGTTTCCATGTTTGAAAACTTCGATTATGTGTGTTTTTTTCTTAATGAAGATCTCTGTTGTACCTGTCCTTGGTGCTGAAAACCTTTCGAATACAGTTGGTTTGTTGTAGAAAGTTGTAAGTCATGTTTTTAAGGTTTCCATGTTTGCAAACTTCGAATATGTGGGTTTTTTTCTCATGATGATTTCTGTTGTACCTGTCCTTGGTGCTGAAAACCTTTTGAATACAGTTGGCTTGTTGTAGAAAGTTATAAGTCATGTTTTTAAGGCTCCAGTGTTTTGAAACTTATAAGATGTGTTTCTTCTTATGACCATTTCTGTTGTCCCTGTCCTTGGTGCTGAATACCTTTTGAATACAGTTAGTTTGTGGATACTTGTATTCCTATGACATTTGATAAGACATACATTGTACATACGTACCATGCATTACAATTCTATAATCACACAGTATGATATGTGTCATAAAGCAAATGTTCATCTATCTGTAAGACTGTGTCACATTCAAGGTAAACATGACACCACAAGTTTGGAAATAATGTCACACTCATGTACTACATAGAGCTAAAAGACTAGGAGATCTCATACACCATACTTTCAGAACAAACAGATGATACATTTCCTACAACATGTGTATACTAGTTTTAGCAAAACAACCCCAAATTTTACCATCGCTAATTTCATCTTGTATTGTTTCTGATTTTAGTGAGTCTGCTGCAGCAATCAACAGGACTACCAATGTCTTCATTGCAGGTAAGTGCCTTTTTGGCAATGCCACATGGGTGGATTCCTTTTCTCTAGTTTTCTTTTTCACAGTCAATGTCACATTTTGTGAATTATCTCTCTCATATCACACATCCTGTAGATATTGTAGATACGGAAAAAAGTTTTTAGTTCATAAGAATGGTGCATGTTTTCTGAAACAGGCTTGAACTGTAATTTCTACCAGAAAAAATTAGACCTACCCAAATTTTCCTCATTCCTTCACAAAAACTGCTGTTTAACAGTCAAAACTTTGGGTACTAAGGCCACACCAATTTAATTTGTTGGTTCTCGGATTCGCCTCTTCGTTTTTTTCTGATTTGCAAAAAAAAAAAATTTGATTCTGGTCCTGAATCAACTGAAAAATGCTCATGTTTTGCCCCCAACAGTTGAGGAATGTCCATTTCTTCCTAGTTGTTACAGTTTTCCCATCTATCATTGCAGTGGTTTGATTAAAAGTTCAAAATTCAATGTTTAAATTTTAACCCAGCCTTTTGTGTTGACTTCATGGCTCATTTTGTAGCATTTAAGCCTATAATAGGATGCCTAGACCTGTTTTTATTTTTATTTTTTTTCGCCCTGTCGCTTCATATTTTTTCTGAAAAAATCCGAGAACCAACAAATTAAATTGGTGTGGCCTAAGTGGAATTTTTGTGTTGGAAATTATAGTATCTGTTCAAACCTGTTTCAGAATGACTTCTACCAGAAAACAGATGAAGTTTCTAGCTTAGCATGGATTGATGCATGTTTGTGTGACTAATGTTATGCCCTATACACTGTTTTTTCTCACTACTCAGAGCACGCTGCACACCCTACCGTGGCAGAAGGTCTGTCTAGATCTCAAACACACAGTCTTTTTGCATGACTCCAGGGCAAATGCCAGACTTTTGTTCATTTTTGAGGTTTAGTTTTCTTACACGAAGGCCAAACCTTGAAAATGAACAATAATCTGTGGTAGTTTGCCCTTGGTAATTTTGGAAGTATTATTTTGGACGATGATTATTGTAATGCATGCAGCTGAGAACCTCTGATTTCCTTTTATACAGTACTTTCTCAATAATCTTGTTTCATCTTACATTTAGGGAGGATCATTGTCTTTATTATGTTATTTCTAGTATGATATTCATGTGGGCCACACTTTTATGATACCATTTGGTGCAAGTGACGTTATGGCAAGTCACTATTGTCACAGATAAACTTTTCTTCAAACATTTTTATGGATACCATCCTATTGTTTTTTATTGCTATACTACAATGTGTACATATTATTGCTATACTACAATGTGTATATGCATAAATTTTATGTATTAATGTATAATTTTTCACCTTTCCAGCCTGAAGAAGAGGTTGCAGGCTACATCCTGATCAGGGCCCTGGGGAGCGGCAGTTTCGGGGAGGTGTGGCTCGGCAGGAACAGGAAGGACTGGAAACAGGTGGGGCCCAGAGTACCTGTAGATCTACTGTAGATTCATTTCCTTTTGTAGTGGGTTTATTTTCACAGCATGTGGAAAAAGGAAGTTTTTGTGGTGTGAAGTTTACATTTGAAACAATTCTGTAGAACAACAAAAAATCAAAACACATACTTGCAGTGTCAGGACAAGTATTAAAGGTACATGTATACAGCACTAAAGATTGTCTGATGATTTCTGTTGTATCTGTCCTTGGTGCTGAAAACCCTTTGAATGCTGACTTGGTACTAGTGTTCCTGTGTATGACATTTACAATATACCATATACTAAAAGTCTATAATCACAAAGCATGTCATGACTGAAAACTGACTGACCAATGATCTCTGTTGTACCTGTCCTTGGTGCTGAAAACCGCTTGTCTTAATACAGTGAGTACAGTTAGCTGTTATGACATGTGTTACGATTGCCCCAGTATGCTATGAAGCATGTCTTTCGATGCAGTGAGTTGTTGTTCCTATAACATTTTATTAAGAACATTATACATGTGTTACCATTCTATGCTTCCACAGTATGCGATGAAGCGTGTCTCGATGCTGGAACGTTCTGAAGACGAGAGAGAAGCAGCCCTGCAGGAGTCTGAGGTGCTGCGAGACCTGAAACATCCCAACCTGGTGGGGTACAAGGAAGCCTTCGAACAGGTCTGTAGTTGCACTGAATCCTTACTTGCATTTAGAAGTAAACATAAAATGGAATAGCTTTTTTTTATATTGTCAAGTACATGTAAGGGAGGATATATCCAGAAGGTGGATGCTTTATAGGACTTACAATATCCTGCATTATTCAGTGAAAAGATAATACTAGTACTACATTTTGTCTTATAATGACTAGACAGGTCCTTTTTGTACGGAAATACTAGTATACAGAACAACAAATGGTGTTCTTCCACCCCACCTTCCTCCCCCCCACCGCATGGTCGCCTGTAACAATAGATGATACACTTGTACCTGTCCTTGGTGCTGAAAATACATGTACTAAGAATAGACACATCTAGTGCACAAAGAGTATTAACTTAACCTATTAATTAAACTGATTATTCTGTGATCAGTCTGTGATTATGTTAATTGATTGGTAATAGAGTATGGCCCAAGAGTATGTTAATTAAAGTATCTCCTGAATGCTGACAACATTGATTGCCCCCCTCCCTCCCAGTTTGGTACATAGTAATAAACTACTGTGACGGAGGCGACTGTATGATTTTATTCTTCTTTTTACTGCTATGTTAATAGCCCCCATTACTGCTATGTTAATTGAAGTAACTCACAGTGAATTCCCCCCACACACACACACACACAGTTTGGTTACCTGTACATCGTGATGAACTACTGTGACGGAGGTGACCTGTTCACCAGGCTGAAGGGGCAGAGCGGCCGGCCTCTGGAGGAACCTGTGCTGGTCGAGTGGTTTGTGCAGATTGCCATGGCGATACAGGTACCATTTTTTAAAACTCATGACCTAACATTGATTTCAGTTTTCTTTTTTACTAATTTTACATGTAGATCACACTCAGATCACACCTGCACCGTTGAATGCACAAGAAATAGTGCAATTATACAGGTATATTACAAATAACATAGAGTATATTGTTTCAAAAACTATCACTAAAAACCATCCTACTATTATGTAAGGCCATTGTACCTGTCCTTGGTGCTGAAATCACATGTATTAGACATGAGGCTACAAATCCCTTTATTACCAGGTCTTTGATGTCACAATGTATTATTATTATATTCAATGAGCTTTTCAAAAGACTGTGAGTATAATAGAGAAAGGCACAGTACTTGTTTTTTGTTTACATATTACATTTGTACACTACACATCCTGATTCTCTGACTTCTTGGCCCTTCCCTTTTGATGGTTTCTTCAATTTCAGTTGATCAGTATAGAATAGTTCTGCAACAGTTGTCTTTTTTAATTTCAGTACCTTCACAACCACAACATCATCCACCGTAACCTGACCACCCGGAACATCTTCCTGACCTTGAGGTACCGTCTGCTGAAGGTCGGAGACATCGGGCTGCCCGCGGTGGTGGATGGAACGCGCTCCATGGCGGAGAAGCAGAAGGCCAAGGGCATGGCCTGCTACATGAGCCCCGAGTCACTCGCAGGGCGGCAACACACCAAGGAGGTAGCTACACACTTTTGTGTCATTTTTTATTTTATATATATTGTTTATTGTTTATTTAGTACATTAAAACACATGGCAGCTTCATTTGCTAATATGCAAAGAGGCTGAATTATGCATTTTATAAGCATGTTAAATAAGTCAAGCATGATCTATATAACATGATCTACAAGGGGTGTTCAATAAGTTCTCGGCCTCACCTAGAAAATAAAGGTCAAAGTCATTGTTATTATCTTTCCAAAAGATTGTTGAATGACTATATATTTGAGTTGCAATTGTTTAGTTGTTTTGAGTTGTTTGTATGACTCTACTTTATGTTATATTGCCTCCTAAGTTTGAATTCTGTTTTACATATCATGGGTTCCCTTGGAAATCTGTCCTATTTGGCTGAAGGGGCTACCCATATGTTCCCAAGATATCCTTTTATGTGTGCAACAGCACTTTTTTTCTACAGGATTTCAGTAGGGAAGGAAGCCAAATCAGTACATCTTACAGTTTTAACAATGTAATTTGCAGACCTAATTTTATTTTTTATTAGGCTGATGTGTGGGCTCTGGGCTGCTGCCTGTATGAGATGGCCTCCCTAAAGCACGCCTTCCCATTCTACGACAGGGACATCAACAACCTGGCCCTCAAAATCGTCAAAGGAAAGGTAGGTACCATTACAGTAATGCAGCACTCACTGTACTGTATTCAGTTGGACATTCAGTATGACATTCTGCTAGAATCATAACAATGCTTTAGTGTGATGTACAGATTGGTACTAAATTTATTATTTGACACTAACAAGAACAATTTACATCTACACAATGTATATCCATGTGCAGGAAGATTTTTAAATGTCTTTCTTTATGTGCTTTGGAGAGCAATCTTTGAATCTCCAAGAAGTCAACTGCTTTTTAAAAGAGTGATTAACTCTCAGACTGTTATTGTCTCATCATTGATTATTGATCATCGATATAATTTTACACTCTGTTGAAGAAAGAGGCACAACCAAGTGTTTTATTCAGCCGACGTTTTGGTGACCATCTGTCACCTTCCCCAATTCTGACTGTTTCACATTGTACAGCACAGGTGTCTCTCATATATAGCTGAAACACACGTGAACCAGTCAGAATTGCCAGACACTGAGACAGTCAAGGAAGATGACAGACAGTCACCAAAACATCGGCTAATAAACAACTTTTTGATTGTGTAAAAAGAGTCTCTTTATTAATCTTGATTCAATCTGATGAAACTATTCACGGTTACATTCTGTTGTATCAGATGGGTCCACTATACAACAGTTACAGCCGCGACCTTGTGGATCTGACCAAGGACATGCTGCAGATAGAACCTGACCAGCGCCCGACGGTGCGGACCATCCTCCGCACCAAGTTCATCAAGAAACACGTGGCAAAGTTCCTGGAGGAATCCATCAGAGAGTAAGTCACTTCAAGTGTCTTTTAGATTTTGGTCCCCCTGGCAGCTTTTCTTGGCACCAGGGCTCTAGCCAGCTCAATTCTTTTTTTCCGTCAGTGCAGGTTCATGATCAGACCTGGGGGGAGAGTGCTTGCAATGTAGTGGAGACAAATCATGGGCTTGAGAGTGGTTGTTGTTAGTCCTTTGAATGTTTTAATTTTTTCCCAAGATTGTTTGTCAATTTTGTCAGTCGAGGTTGACGGATTGGTTTATAATTCTTTCCATCACACACTGCAAAATTCCTGCAATTGACAGAAAAACAGGTGCTGGCTAGAGCCCTGCTTGGCACTGCAGAAGAACTGGTTTTGATATCTCTTGTTCTGGACATGCTATAGCTAGGGTCCTGATTTCAGGGTGGCAGGTAGCATGAATTTTACATGTATTCATGATAATTTTATTTGCATTGGCATTCAAGGATTTGGAAAATTAATAGTACTTTTGTGAGAAGAATATCTGATTGAGAATTCTAAAAGCACTATTGATGCCACATAGACTGTGTGGGAAAGATAAACTGTTTTCCAGCTCAAAAGATTGGATTCACCAGAATTTCTTTTCAACTGACTCACTCAGTCTTCCCCAGCAATCCGCCCCAATGACTTGGGACACATTAACTCAACTTAATGCACAGTTTAACTTTTCCACAATGTAATTTACCAGCTCAGTTAACTGTTTAACTTTCATGCTAAGTCAACAATGCCAACTATGTGTCAGTTACAAACTATGCTTAGTAACACCATGCTTCTCCACTCGTAACCTCTAACCATGATGTGTTGTTGTTTGTCTCCCTCCAAGCTCCTACGGCATGAGGTGCGATGTGTGAGTAACTAACCCGTCCCTGTCTACCGTGTGCCTTCCCAACTTTGCCTTCCTCTATTAGCCTTTTCCATGCTAAGGTAGCCATTTGGCACCAAATCTATATTGGTTACACATGTATGTGATTAAGAAGCAGGGAGAAGGCTGATGGCTTCACCTTCAACTTACACATATCAATCTAGAACTTATTTCTTGCACCTGCATGGAGCACTTTATAAACTTTAATTTTTGATTAGATTAATGGATGAATCATTTTTCATAGAATTCAGACATCAAAGACAACCTGTTTGAAGTTTGGTTTCCTGTTTTTACCTCCGGGGAAGGAGATATCCTTCCACGAGGAGGTTTTACTATGGTTCGAAACATTTCTGTCAGCAGCTGTTTCTCGCGATCGGCTGGACGGATTGGTCTGTGGTTCGGTATACATATTGCTGTTGGGCTGCAGATGATGCAGAACGTTTTTGTTTAATTGTATATGTGTTTATGGGCGTGGAAATAAAAGGTTTTTAAGTGCTCCGGACACCCCCGCCATGCTGAAAATGGAATTTACCATGTTGTTAAGGAATGGGGAGGTTTCAGTTTTGGGTCTTACCATTTAAAAGGGGTCAAACAGAGGGGTGTCTGCTTCCGATATGTATTTTGAAATATTATCGCAGTTGTATCTCGCGTTGGGGTAGACTGGACTCGGTGTATGTTCTGCTAATGGGCTGTAGATGGTGCAGGTTTTTTTTGTTTTTATTGTATATGTGTTTTGGGGCGTAAAAATCTGAAAATGGTCGTGCGCGGCGCTGGGCTGGCTGCCAGCGCAACTTCCGGGTGGGCCAATGGGTCAGGGGTCAACGCCGTCTTGCGCAATCTTGGATGTTTTCGGCGTATATTACGACTTCTTAACTTACAAATACCGTGGTATACTGTCTCAGACGTTCTCGACATGCATTTTTACCGTGGGTACATGGTATGGACTGCAGATGAAAATGTTGACCAGTCCTGTATTAACACAACCAGGAACGCTAAATCTAACACATAAAATTCAACACCATCAACTATACAGAACAAACAACATGGAAAAATATACAATAAAAAGCCCGGAGGTATAAAATCTCAGATTTTACTTGTTGTTACTGTAACATTATTTTGTAACATTATTGACCAAAATAGCAGTGCAACAAACAAAAAAACAAAGAATCTAATTTTTTTTAGAAATTTTGGCTTTGTCTGCATCTGTTTATTCTCTTTTAAAAGAATCTAATTGCAAACTCTTTCTCAAAGCAATGTATGTATTGGTGCCACAGACATCTAGAGTGCAAGAAATTAATGTTAGATTATTAGTAAGCTTCAAAGCACTTAACTGTATGTTTTGTACAACTAATGCATGATGATTTTTTTCACCCATCACAATTTAAAACAATTTTTGCACATGATCATGATCAAAACACTAGACACTGTTTACCTTTGTTTTGTAGCTTTCTTTTTTCTCCTCTTTCTCCATTCCATTAGATTTGATACGATTAGAAAAAACTCATGGTTGAACTTTTTCCCCAGCCGATTCCCCACCTCCCCAGCCTGGGACGAGTACAACCAGTACCGCTTCCCCTCCCCTCCCTCCTCCCCCACCCCTCCCGATAATGAACAGTCCCAGGATGAGGAGGGCGCCGCCAAGAAGAGGGTGGTCACCGGACCTCTGATGGACATCGAGGTCAAAGCAAAGGAGACAGCTAAGGTAATATTCCAATGACTTATGACTACATTATGACTGGTGCAATGGCCAAGTGAGCAGAGGTTGTGAGTTCAATCCCTGGGCAAGTCGTACCAAAGATGACAGGACATAAAATAGAAAAAAAATTGTCACATTAAGTGTATGTACAGAATAAATACCCTGTACATACAAGTATATATTATCCGTCGTAGATGTAGTGTTTCATAACTGTAATTGTACCTAGAATTGTACCGTGACCTGTACTTGGCATGTGAAAGCATTAAAGTGAGATTATTAAGTCTTTTATTCATTAAATACCAGATTGAGTATCTCCCCTTCCAGCCCAAACCGTTTGGTGCTCCCGTACGCGTCGCGCCACCGACAGAGGCCGTTGACATCCCCAGGAAGCGACCACGGGAAGAACCGCCTGAAGAAGATGATGATGATGACATCGACAACATCAGCCAGACCAGCTCCGAGGTGGAGCTGATGAGACTGACGGAGGAGTTCCTCAAAGAGGCAGAGGTTAGTTACTAATAGATGTTCCAAAAAACTCAATTTACTTAAGCAACTAGATATGATTTTGGAAACGGTCAGATGTTTCAGGTAGCATCCACTACCTTTCATCAGTGACACTAAGAGACTGCAGGTTTATAAGCAAGAACTATTGATTGATATGCAAAGTCGTAGTGGATGCTTCCTGAAACGTCTGACCGTTTCCAAAATCATATCCATTTGCTTGAGCAAACTGTTTCTTGGCGTATCTTATTACCTGAATGTCTAACCTTCACCGACGTTAGTTAGATATTGTCTGCTTTCTTTGAAGATTCCATTGGTTAATGTTAAAGTATACAATTCAACTTATGGCTATGACATGGTTTTAATCACTGATCATGATAAACCATTCATTCATTCAATCGAGGGTGACTTATGTTTATGTTTATGTTTATGTTTATTAGGAACTCCATTAGTAAAACAAAAATTGCCTACTAGCCTTCCTGGAGTCCTATACATTATAATAACTACACCATAATAACTACATCATATCAACTATTTGGAACAGTTTTTTCAGCACCAAGGACAGGGACAACAGAGTCCACAAGTTGCTGAATACCCTTTCTGATTCCTTTAGACATTTTTAAAGTTACTGTGATAGTTTAAATATTTAGACTAGTATTGGAAATGTCTTAAATTCTTACCTTGCCTTCCAGGGCCCAGCTAGTCCAGTGCCCAGTCCAGAACTTCCTCCCCCACCAACTCCAAGGTCTGCCCGTATCATCGCAAGGGAGGCTCCCGATCTTCTCAAGAAGGTAGCATGACACAATTACGTACAATCTTCATTTCCAAAAGTGCAATATACATGTACACAAATCTAACTATTATACCATTATCAGGTACCAGATAGAAAGATTAAAGGGTTTCTACATGTTGGTCAGATGATTTATGCCTTACACTCACTCTATACGATTTATGATTGGCAGTTATCATTTCTAACCACTCGTTATTAACATGCCTCACAGTGGAAGGCTGAGCTTGATTTGGACAATGATTGTTTTGACCCAGTCACGTCTATGGAAGCCGATGTTGTAAGTTTTACGGTCACACTTTACTTTCGCCACCATGCACCGTGAGATATGGAGAAAATGCATGCCCTTCAAACTTTATTCTAAGCACATCCTTACCTATTATCAAATATAATGCACCCACAGAAAGCATGATAGAACCTATGCATGTTGACTTTTTTCACAGTTTACCACAATTTTGCACATGATTGTTCCAAAATGATTTCAGCACGTCAACAGCAGTGCATGCTCAGTTTTATGAGGCACTACTATATAAAAACTCAAACACTATAATTCTAATTCCTTCCCCTGCATGACTTTGTGTATTAATCACCTTGAATCTTAATTTTCATTGTGTTTTTTGTGCAATACAATATTTTTGTGGCGTGTACATCCAGATTGAAAACACTGAGACCGAGACAAACGCAGACAGTGAAGAGGAGGCAGATACTGAACTTCCGCCAGACAATAAACAGTTTGTTCACCAGAGGAGGGAGTCAACAAAATCAAGCACATCCACGGAGTCTGATGGTCCGATAATTCCAGAGACTCTGACGGGGGAGCCAATTACTAGTGACATTTCACCTATGCATGTTGAAGATAGCCTAGAATCTTTGAAGCAGATTTTCAAAACAGACGTTGAAGATACTAACTCTTCTTTGCAAGTGCATGGGGATGGCACATCTGAAGAAGTGGTCTCACAAAGTCAGAACTTAAACAGAACACAGGAAAATGGCAAAGACAGAGAACTTGATGTTCTTTCAGATGAGGAAAGACATGCTAGTTATGAAGAATTAGCCATAACTGAAGAATCTCAGCAAAACAATGAGATTTCTGAACCTGCTGTTCATCCTCAAGAAGAAAGGCATGCTACCCCTTCACCAAGGATGGGTGATGATGAAGTAGACATATCAGAGGCAGACTCACAGCAAAATAATGGTGAAAACAAAGAGCTTGAGCATCAGCCAGATTCAGAAAGACGTGAAACCACCTCTTCCCCAAAGATGTGTGACGATGATTCAGCCAAAGTGGAACCAGAATCTGACAAAGAATCTGCAGATGCTGAATGTGAGGCTAATGATGTGATGACACCCCAGTCTGAATCTGCAGATGCTGAATGTGAGGCTAATGGTGTGATGACAGCCGACAACTCGGTTGACACAGTACCCCCAACAGATGAAGAAACCACGATACCAGACCACAGCCAGGACCTGCCTGCAGTACTTGTACCACTGCTGATGGTGGACGAGGTGTTTAGACAATACCTTTTGGTAACCATTGACCATTTCACTAACCGGTTCCATCTCTCCCCCCTCTCTAGTATCCCCCCATGCATGACATAGATAAATGCATGACAAACCAATCACCAGTCATCCTGCATGCCTCCAGCTTTGTACGGTGCTTACTAACACAGTAGTCTTCCCATTTCAGCGCATCCATAGAGGCAGTGTCCACATGTCACCATCGTGCCATTTTTCATATGAAGCTCTTGTCATGTTGCAAAATATTCATAGGTCTCTAGATGCAGTGGTATAATTGATAGAGAATACAATTTGGCATTAGGTATGATCAGAAACTGAAAATTTTTTGATACATGGAAGAGTACATTTTGTTCAGATCAAATGTAACAGAAACCTACTTTTTTTTTACGTGTTACCACTTTTGCTGATTAAGACATTTCCTTGTTTCATTTCATTTCATTTCGATTTTATTTGGGCAGTATTATTTATTTTATTTTAGTTATCTTTTCTTTCATTTCTTTTTGTTTTATTTTGTTTTTGGTTGCATTATTTATCTTAACGCTATCTTCCAGGAGAACAATCATGGGAAGAACTTAGTCGATGATCCCCACAAGCAACCCGAAAATGCAAGTAACTGTGGACAGCAGGACAAAGCTAAAGGAATATCCTCAAGAGACACGCAGGACAATCATGTCCCAGCTTCTCCATCAGACTCTGAAGCCCAGGAACACGGGAGTGTTGTGGAACCAGAGGATGTGGAGGTGTCTATTCTTATGAACGGGGCTGGGGGAGAAGAAGAAGAGACAGAAGAAGACAAGATGCAGGCAGACACTGAAACTTCCACCGAGGAATCAGACAGAGACAACACTCACGTATGACCACATAAGTGTTATACTCGGTGCAAAAGCCATAATAGTTAGTGCAATATTAGAGCAAGCTGTATATATATGTTATATTTATATAACATACTAACATGCAGTAGTAGTTATATAATACTTGTCTACCATCTTGTAACAAAACCCTGTCTTTCAGCTGGGATATAAGGGATAAGGTGCATCAATCAAACTTCATACTTTTTAACCTTTTACCCGTCCATCCATCCATCCATCCATCCATCCTTCCATCCATCCATCCATCCATCCATCCATCCATCCATCCATCCATCCATCCATCCATCCATCCATCCATCCATCCATCCATCCATCCATCCTTGTTATATTAATTTTCAAAAATCTTTTCAGATAACCAAACAGATTTTCAAGCATTTTCTAATAACCATATTTCATTTCCCTTTAGCGCCTAGAAACAAATTACTTATATGTTAGATCTTCATGATAACTGACATCTTCTATCTTTCCCCCCCCCCCACCAAAATACATGGAAATTCTCTTCTTAGATTAAAAACTTTCTCGTCCCTGTTTTATTATAGAAGCCCAGAGAGGACACATCATACAGTGGGTATGTCAGGAGAAACCTGGACCATAAGGTCGCAGGTCGAGGACGGAGCCCTCCCAGAGGAAGGGAGATGCAGGAAGAAGTGGGAAGAACCAGCCCTTCCAGGGCCGTGCACAGATCGGCTGTGAGTATACATGTATGACTGAATTACTCAGTCTTCCTCAGCTATCTGACCCAAATGCTGTGGATTGTTTTATCCATTGTATTACTACAGTCAAACCTGCCCATGAAGATCAGTCAGGAGACCAATAAAATCTGGTCTATGTGGACAGGTGGTCACTGGAAACTCGGCTTTGAGTACATGGATAATTAGATTTATTTCTTTGTCAATTTGTTACTTTCCTTTTTAAGAGAATACTTTATTCTAAAAGACATACATTTCCTTCAGATCATCTTTGGAAGTGGCTTCAACTACCCTAAGGGTTGTAAATTGATGTGACATGTTATGATGTCTTTTAGATGGTACATGTACTCTCAGTAATTATGGTAACATTACTCCTAGGTATGGGGACTTTAAGAACTTCCTTGTCAACATTGATTATAATGTTCATCCACATGGAGGTCATTACTAATGTTGATTGCCAATTTAGCATTTGTGTAGTGCTACATTTTTATCATTTGCATAATATTCTGCATGGGTCTTCATGTTGATGCATGCAGACAAAACGGTCGCCCAGCCCAGCCTCCTCTGCACCGCCTGCCCTGCCTCCACCTCCCAAACAGCCTCTGCTGAAGAGCACCAAGGAACGGGAGAAAAGCTCAGAGAGGAAGTGGCAACACGAGGTGGACCACAGCTACGCAGAGCCACCGGCGCGCTACTCGGTCGAGGTGAAGAAACAGGGCAGAGCCTCTCCCGCTTTGTCTTCAAGTAGAGTAAGCGACAGAGTCTTGTCTTACGAGATGCAAGAAAGCTACACGCCACCGCGCACACGACAGGAGCGGGCGTCTCCAAAGCCGGAAAACGTTGAGGTGTCGGATCCAAGGAGAGTCAGCAGAGACAGACACATAGCGTCTGAAGGAAAGAGAGAAAAGCAAGACAGATACAGCCCCCTGAGACGGGTCGAGCAAGAGAGGGAGGAACACCACACAGAGAAACATACTCGCGGGAGACTGTCTGACTCTAAGTCTCCAGTCAGGGCTGTAAAGGTGGGAGAGTACAGCGCCAAGTCGTTCAAAGTGTCCACCAAAGTCCAGATTTATCGCGCCGAAGAAGAAGAGGGTCCGCAGAGGTCTCCATCCCAGGACAGCGGCATGGAGAGTATTGAAGAACAAGTGACAAAGCTAGCCCAGGAGTTTCTGACTAAGCCCGAGCCAAGCGAACCATTGAACAGGTCTCTCCAGTCTCCTCTGACACCTACAGGTGATGACTACGACTGGAGGATGCATGTGGGAGGGACGCTAACACTTGCCGAGAGGAGCGGAGAGTTTTCCGAGGAAGTAGCTCAAATAGAACGCGAGGAGGAACAAGAGAGAGCCACAAGAAGTAGACAAGAGAAGGAGCTTGCAGGTAGAAAGGGAGTAGAAACATCATCTATGAAGGTTAACCTTAGTTCAAAAGCTGTCACACAGTCTTCAACCTCTCCGGAGTTCGATGACTCCAAGCTCAGGTCAAGATTAAGCGACGTCGCGAGGAGTAGGTCTGAAGAAAGACTTGACCAGGTGCCAAAATCTGTCCCCAAAATCTCAGAGCCGAGGCAGGTGCCCTACGCTTCCCCGATGGTGAACCGAAAGATCCGCAAACCCCGGTACGAAATAGAGGAGGGGGACGCGGTCGTCTTGAAAAGCACATTGGAATCGTCCGTGCTGAAGGCTGCTGATGTGATAGAGTGGAGCTACGTGAAGAGAAGGACCTTTAACAGAGAGATGGTTTACCAGATCCAGAGCTCCAGTAAGGTGGCGTACGGCCTGTTTAGGGGAAGGGTGACCATCGAAGGGGCGTCGGCACTGAGGATATTCCCAGCGAAGCCTCAGGATGCGGGAAGGTACTACTGCACTGCACGGGATGTGGATGGGAACGAGAATGAGAGCTACCTGGAGCTTGTTGTTGAAGGTAATTGTAATTCCTGATTTTTTAAGGGTACTGTTATGTTCACTGTTTTCACTGTCACTTCTCTTCTGTACCGTGAACTTATCATTACACAGTTAACAAATAATTCCTGGACTTTGTTTTTCCTGCACCTGTAGCCACCGCGAATATATTAATAGTTCTGTGAACATGTCCATTTTTCTCAGACCATGAACGCTTGCTACCATGAACATAAAAAGTGTTACAAAGTTTATCTTGTTTGATGGACTCTCTTGCATGTTTTATTTTTAAACTGGACATAAAATGGTATGTGGGCCTGCTTGGAAATTGAACACAGAGGAAGAAGTGATGAAAACTCAAAATAACATCGAGCCAAACACAATTAAAAAAATTAATGTTATCCATGAAGGAAGAGTAGACATAATTTTTCAGCCAATGTTGACACATTTCCTTGACAGAAAAAATCTTCTCGGAGATCACAAACAGTTGGGGTCTAGAGTTGGGGTATACAGAATCACAAAACAAGCAATTAAGATTGTTCAGCCTAAGGCTTACTTTTTCAAATATTTCATGAAGACAATATCCAAAGTTAAAGTAAGTATGTACATGTATTTGCATGTATCTGTATTCATTGAGGATTCCATGCTCACAAAGTTGCCTTCCTTTTTCTCAGCTGTGGACAAGCGTCGCTGGTCTGCTCCTGCCAACATGCGACCTGTAGCTGACCTCACACCCACCCCGCCCAACACCCCCAACATCGACGGTTCTCGTAGTCCAAACGTGGAGCCTGCCTATCCAAAACCTGACACACCTACACCTGCTGCTGCTGTGACTGTAAGTACAGATCAGAATTCAGATGCAAAAGTGAAAAAAACCTGCAAGAAAAGATTACTCAAGCAACAGATAGATATATACAGATCAGAAATCATGTGTATTAAAGTGATTAACATATGCGTTTTTGTGGGATTGGTCTACGTGTTTGTGGAATCTTTGTCGTTATTCATCCTCATAAGAGGTGAAGCATGATATGGAATAAGGTTCAATTTTCAACTTTTCTTCTAACAACAGTAGAACTATGGAACTATTACCCTGGGTGCCAAACTCGTTCTTCGGGCGGCAAGAGCCTTTCGCCCGCCGGTCTAAATTACTGCTACGGGGGAGTCTAGCCCGGGGGGAGTTTGGCCGCCTTCCAAACGAGTCTAGTTGGAAGGCCGATATACTCCTCTGCGGGCGAAGTACCCTGGCTGTCGAAAAAAACGGTTAGCGGCCTGTAAACTTGGCTGGCACCCAGGGTATGGAACTATGGAACAATCTTGCAAATGAAATTGTCAAGATTGAAGAAAGACAGAAGTTCAAATGTGAACTTAAGTCTTTCCTCTGAGCAAAAAACTTTGACAGTGTTGGCATGGCAGTCCGGCTGATAATACTGAGTGACAGCTGATTTGTTTTTGATCTTGACATTGAATATTGAAATATTCAATCTCAAGATGGCTGGGTAGCCCCGTTCAGCTGGCAGTAGCTGATTTCCAAGGGGGCCCAGCTTATTACAAGACATGGCATTGTTACATTCAGTCAAGTAAAGGAGGACAACATACATAGATGACGAAAAAAGATTTTTCCATGTCGCCATGGAAACAGGAGATGCCCCGGAGAGCACACAAGCCGTCCATCATCCTGGAGGAGAAGGAGGGGTCCAGCTCGGAGGAGGAACAGGACAAGAGGAGGTATACTGCCAAGAAGTAAACCCATTTTTATCCTTGTTCACAACATGCACTCTTGGTTTGGAGTGAGTGCAGTGGCTGGACACCTTTGCTTTTGTCACGCTATCTCACATCTGTGTCCATAATATCACCATAGTCCATAATATCGCCACCTTGAGAAAAAGTGTGCTTAAAGATATTTTTACTGCAACATGTATGTACATTTGATGTGTGCAGGAGTGCATACCAAAAGTATGTTGCAGTAAACATATCTTAAAGCAGACTATTTCTCAAGGTGGCGATATTATGGACCCTGGTGATATTATGGACACGGATGTTATCCACTGGATGAATATACAGTCAAAACTGCACAGGAAGACCACTCAGGGGGCTGATATAATCTTGTCTACATGTATGTGGATAGGTATATAGACTAGCCTCTACCAGGCACTGCGAATCGCTGGAAAAGTAGTAGAAATTGGCTGAAATAAAGGGATAGTATACCAGAGAAGATCCAGGGCCATAGAAGATGCAATTTGCAGCCCAGGATCTTCTCTGGTATACTATCCCTTTATTTCGGCCAATTTCTACTATTTTTTCTGCAATCTGCAGTGCCTGGTAGAGGCTAATATAGACAGCATTCTTAATGTTTAAAATGTGTCAAAGGGAAAAATTATCTAAGGGACCACCAAAATGTGGTCACAATGGCCAGGTGGTTCTTATGCAGCAGTGGTCACTTGAATGGATTTGACTGTATTTCATGCATACGACACACACTCTTGCATGATCTGCATGTGCAAAACACAACTTTCCAACTTTTCCATGACATGTAATGCATGCCTAAAGGTATCCAATATGATGATACCCCTCCTTACACAACCAAGTCTTTTATTCAGCCAATGGGGGAGGCCAATCTCCATGCTATTTGCATGCTACAGAGTGCAGAAAATTCCAGCGCTCCTCCCCAAAAAAGCTGTTTTATCTGCTTTAAACTGCTATTTCTGGATGAAAAATGTACCTGAATTGAGTAAAGAGACACATTTCACACAACCAAGTCTTTTATTCAGCTGACGTTTTGGTGACCATCTGTCACCTTCCTCAGGGCAATTCTGACAGGTTCACATTCCATTGCAGCACAGAGTGCAATGTGAACCAGTCAGAATTGCCCTGAGGAAGGTGACAGATGGTCACCGACACGTCAGCTGAATAAAAGACTTGGTTGTGTAAAAAGAGTCTCTTTACTTAGTGTCTTACCAACCTGATTCACGGAATGTGCCAAATTGCTGACAATTAGATTTTGATGTTTCAGTTTTGAGTTTGTCACAATTTTTTTGCTAGAATTTGTGAGAAAACAGTTTTCTTACTCTTACAGCATCACTAATGTTCCTGACTTCTCCCATAGCCTGTCCCCTCCCGCCTCGGTGGTCTCCAGTCTCACTGGCTCAGCCACAGACCTCCAGCTCATGATCGCCATGAAGGAGAGGGAGAAGGAGAAAGAGCGAGAGAAGGAGAGAGACAGGGAGAGGAGAAGACAGTCTCCATCCCCCATGGGCAGGAGGAGGGAGTCCCCGTCTTCCCCAGCCAGGAGGGAGAGCCCCAGCCCTGGCAGGAGCAGTCCTCTCAGCAGCAGCAGCAGGGGACAGTCACCTGAAGTAAGCAAAGTGATTGGATCAAGTTTTTCACTCACTAGCAGATCCTAGGGTTGCAAAAAGACAGTATCAAATTGGCCAGGCAGTATCCATTGGCCGGAGAGGGTCCATGCACATGGTGGGGGTAGCGAAAAATATGGCCATATATGAAAAGGTAACTATTCCCCCATCAACCTCTGCTTGGAGAGTATCACTCACTTACTATCGGGTTTAGTATCTTTTCAGTTTCTATTAAGTTTTATTAAAATCCACTGGCACGTAACAATACTTGGATCTCACATGAAATGCCTGCATGTCAGAGTTCACAAGTGACATTACACTCCATCAATTACACAAAAAACTGCTTAAATATATTATACATCCCTAGTCATAATAACATTTCAATTGACTCAAAATATCTAAAAATACAGCAATCTCTTTACACAGGGCACACAGTTTTTAAGCGTTCTACAAATTTAACGAACCAAATAAAATAATTGTATTGATTTCTGCAGTACTAAGTCTTGAAATACTAAGTCTTGGAATGTTCTCACGTCTCTTTTCTTCACAGGTCCGCCATGCATACACCCCCCTGGTGACTCCACCCCCCATCCCCGCCCCCCCTGTAGGGGTCTACCTCACCAAGGCCAGTCCCAGGGAGGACTTCAAGGTCAGGGGAAGGTCGTCAGGGGGCTCTGACAAGATCATCTCTCCCGGCTCTGTGAGTAAGAGATATGTGGCTTCTTGGGTCGCAGAATAGACACACGACAAGGCCTGTTTCAGTTCTGGACTACAGAATAGACACATGACAAGGAATGTTTCAGTTCTGGACTACAGAATAGACACATGACAAGGACTGTTTCAGACTGGACTATATGATAGGCACATGACAAGGACTGTTTCAGAATGGACTACAGAATAGACACATGACATTGACGAGGACTGTTTCAGACCTGGACTACAGAATAAACACATGACATTGACAAGGACTGTTTCAGACCTGGACTACAGAACAGACATATGACAAGGACTGTTTCAGTTCTGGACTACAGAACAGACATATGACAAGGACTGTTTCAGACTGGACTACAGAATAGACACATGACATTGACAAGGACTGTTTCTAACTGGACTACAGAATAGACATATGGCAAGAACTGTTTCAGTTCTGGACTACAGAATAGACATATGACAAGGACTGTTTCAGATCTGCACTGCAGAAAAGACACATGACAAGGACTGTTACAGATTTGGACTACAGAATATACACATGACAAGGACTGTTTCTGACTGGACTGGACAGGATCACCTGACACATGACATAATGACAGACTGAGACCAGAACTGGACTAAACCACACATTGACATGACTAAGGATTTGGACAAGTGACAGGACTTTGAGAAATGTTAAACTGTTTTCCAACTCAAGGACTGTATCATTATAATGACAAATACATGACATGGACTATAAATACCCCAATGAGACAACATTGTATGCCTGTATTTATTTCACTAACCAAGGCATACAAACAGGACAGGACTGTTTAGAATTAGGTTGGACCAGATCCAATTATGGATTGGGTAAAGAACAGATTAAAACTAAAATTGACCAGATAAGATCACACTGAATTACCACTGGAAAGAAAGTGTTAATTTTTAAATTTAGCTCTCTTGCCAACTAACAACAATACACAGTATCTAAATGCACTGCACACTGTATATAGTGGACATTGACAGAGATGGATCCTTATATGACTCTAGTGGAGCATCAAAAGTTAACCATGGGAATAAATAATGTGAATCATTAAAAGATGTGTAGCTACCAGGCAGTAGGCCATTCTACTTATGCATAGGACATCAGAATATGCATTCAGCACCAAGGACAGGGTCAACTGTTTTGCTTGATTTTGTTCGTTCAATTGCTGAATACAGAAAGTACAAGCAAAAGGATATTTTAGTGTTAATCTGTAGTGAACATTAGGGAGATACCATTCTTTCAGCACCAAGGACAGGGTAGACCATTATCATTAGGAGTCTTTGTTCAATTACTGAATAAAAAGTGCATGGAAACAGACCATCCATTTCATTGTTGATTTTCACTAAGCATTAGAGATCAGCACACACCGAACTATTTCTAGATGTTTTTCTTCAGCACCAAGGACAGGGCCAACCATCACTATTGGATCTTTTTTCTGTGCATTCACTGAACAAAAAGGACATTGAAACAGATGGATACACGGAATGATTTTTTAAATATTGATCCTGACAGATTTCAGACCAGTCCTGTGGACATACGTAGCTGTGTTTTTCCAGTTTAGTCACAGATTCCCTTCCTCACTTTCAGCCCACGAAAGCATTCAGCCAGGAAACAGCAGAGCATGCTCCCCCCGTCCCCCCTCTCCCTGTCCCCTCCGACTTGTGGGCGGACAACAAGAGTGAAGAGAAAGCGCCTCTCCAAAACGGCCCCACGCCATCCTACCCTCCTCCACAACCAAAAGTTGCCTCCAAGTCTCTCAGCCTGGAGCTATCAGGCACAAAGAAGATGTCCGACACCCTCAGTAGCACCTCAGGCTTCTCTACGTCCAGTCTAAGGGACACAGTCTTCACAGACAGCATCAGGGCACCCTCTCCTGTCACCAGGAGGAAAAGAGGGATGTCAGGAAAGATAATCCGGGAAGACAGCGAAGTTCTCCTCACCTGTCCCTTTGGGAAGCTGACGTCTGCCCAGGAGGTGGAGTGGTACGTCACGAGGAAGGGGGAGTCAGAACGGACACTGGTGTACCAGGTAATGTTAATGTTTGTTAGTACAAATGTAATTTATACATGTTTTTAACATAAAGTACTGTAGTACATACTGTAGTACAAAAGGTATACAGGTTGACACTAACCTGCTGGACTATGACATGCTTTCCAGCATCACTGAGGCGGCTGCACCGGATCGTCAGTTAGACTCCGGCCTTCACTGGTGTTTCGTCCCTTTACATCTAAGACACCTCGGGGCGGTGGGACAGTAGGGTGGACGTCTCCATCCTACTTCCGGTACAGTCGTCTCTACTTCTGGGATGTCTGTTTCCAGTTCTTATCCTTCCTTCTTAGCCAAATCACAAAACTACTCTTCTCCACTTCTTCAGACACACGGCGGACAAGCTGGGCCTGTGCCTTCCCTCGGATCTGGAGGTCTCTGCATAGCCGCAGTAGTGATGACCCTGCAAACCCACGAACTCCTATTTCTACTGGGTAGAGCTGAGTTTTCCAGCCGTTCAGCCTACACTGCTGGACCAGTTCCTCGTATCTTGTCTTCTTCCTTTCGAAAGCTACCTGAATGTTCTCTTCCCAAGGAACTGTTAGTTCTACTATCAACACTGACTTTTGGTCCTCTGACCACAGGACAAGGTCCGGTCTCAATGTCGTTGCGCAGATACTACTTGGGAACTGCAGCTGCCTGTCGAGATCTACGCTCATTTTCCACACTCCTCTGCATAATGGGCCACCTCCTATTCTGCTCCTACTAGCTGGTTGCCCCTGTAGGGCTGCTGCCCACTCTTACGAACTGGATTGGCTGTAGTGGTGAGTCTGTTCCTGCTGTTTCCTTCCTCACTTCCTCTAGAGTTACTGCAATTTGACGGAGAGCTTTGTTATGTCTCCACGTATAACGGCCTTGTTGTAATGCAACTGAGCAGTTGGACAAGATGTGCTTCAAGTCTGCTTGTTCAAGACCACACAGCTGGCAGGACTCTTCACTCTTGAACCAACGGGTGAGGTTTCTGGGACTGGGAAGAACATCATAGACTGCCCGTAGCAGAAAGCTCAGTCTGGCATTCTGGATGTTCCACACATCGCTCCACTTAAGTCTCCTCTCTACCGCTCCGTCCCAGTTTGTCCACGCACCCTGCTGGCTCTGGCCAATCGCCACCACTCTTCTCTTCTCCTCCTCTATCCTTCTCACTTCCTGTACTACCAGCTGTCTCCTTTCTCTGGAGTTGGCGTTGGACCACCGGTGTGTTCGCTCCCCCCATCCAAGACCAGTTCTTCCCAGCTGAACTGCACCCACTAGGTCTTTATGTTGTAGTCGGCTAACTGCTTGGCTGATGGTCTCTTTAGCACTCCACTTCTTGCCAGTGCTGATGTTCGTGTTTACCGCTTTCACTGCTGGGTCTTGAGACTCCTCCAACTCCAGAACAAGTTGAACTTTGGCCACCTTGTATTCCTCTGCAATGGATGAAAGCGGAAGGCTTAACATGTTGTCGCCAAACAATGCCACTGTTGACAGACATCTTGGTACACCTAACCACCGCCGAAAGTAGGAATTGGCTTTCCTGTCGATCTGATCCACAGTTGACATGGATATGTTGTACATCTTAAGGGGCCATTTTAGTCTTGGAAACAGCACAAACTGTGCGCACCACACTTTGAGTCTTCCAGGAAGATCACATTCATCAATGCATTTAAGACCACTTGTAGCTTGACTAATAATTTCAGGTCCCCTTGTGGTGTCTTTCAAACTACTTGTGTAGAGACGCCCCAGACTCTTCACCGGTTCTTCTTGTAGAGTTGGAATGGTTTGACCATTCACTGAGAAGGTTCTACTGGAGATCTTCCCCTTCCTTAGTGACAAACTTCTGGACTTCGACGGCTTAAACTTCATACCAGCCCACTCAGTTAGCTCCTCAAGTCTCTGGAGCAGCCGAGCCGTACACGGAGCAGTTCGGAGTATACTTGTGACATCGTCCATAAAGGCACGGACTGGTGGTAGTTTCTCTCCTGATGGAGCTCTCAGACCTCCCACTACCTGTTTGGCGCCAATTAGGAAGATTTCGAAGCCCATGGTGAACAGGAGTGGTGAGATAGAACACCCCATGGCAATCCCCTTCTCCAGCTTCTGCCAGCCTGTAGTGAAAGATCTTGTGCTGATACTGAGCTTGAAGTCTGCAAAGTAGTTCTCCACAATCTGCTTCATTTCGACGGGCACCCAGAAGAAATCGAGGGCATAGCTAATGACTTTGTGGGGTATTGAGCCGTAAGCGTTCGCCAAGTCCAGCCACACAACATGTAGATCTTCCTTTCGACTCCTTGCAAGTTGAATCTGCCTCCATATAGTGTTAGCATGCTCAATACAGCCTGGGAAGCCTGGAATGCCCGCTTTCTGTACTTGTGTGTCTATATAGCTGTTGGAGAGCAGAAAACTAGTGAGACGTTTTGCCAGTATTGTAAAGAACAGCTTGCCCTCTACGTTGAGCAAGGAGATGTTTCGGAACAGGTCTATAGTGGATGACACTCGCTCCTTCGGGATTAGTACTCCGCCTGCTCTCCTCCAGGATACTGGCACACATTTCTTCCTCCAGGCAACTTGCATGAGTTTCCACAGTACTCTCAGTGTCTTCGGACACATTTTGTAGACTCTGTAGGGGACTCCGTTCGGGCCTGGGGCTGCTGCTGCTCTAGCCCTCTTGACTGCTGCCAACACCTCACTCCATTTTGGGGGAGTGACATCCATCGGAACTGAAGGTTCTGCAGGTCTTGGTACGTACCCCGGAGAATCTAGCGGCCTGTCTTTCTCTGGGTCAGAATACGTTGCTTTCAAGTGGGCTTCCAGATCTTCCACTCCAATGGTAAGATCCCCTCCCTTCTTCTCTTCTAACAGTGACTTCGCAAACTTGAAGGGGTTTCTGAAAAACTGTTTCCTCTGGTTCTCTTTCCTCTTACGCTTCCTTCTCAACCTCTCAGCTCTTCTCAGACACTTCAGCCTAGTTCTAACCTCCTCCCACAGAACTTGGAGACCAACTTTCTCATCTGGACCTGCTTTTCTCCATAGCTTCCTCAGATGTCTCCTTCTGATGATCAGCTTAGAAATCTCCTTCTGCCTTCTGCTTATACGTCTTGGTTCGCTAGATCTACAGTCACTCGACAGTGTTCCAAGCCTCCCACTGCAAAAGTCATACACCATGTTGCCAAACTTGTTCAGCTTTCTTTCGACATCTCCCTTGAGGCCTTGCTCTAAGATGTTACTCAAGTCGCTGCCTAGAACTTCCCAGGTGGCCTTGTCGCTGGCTCTGGGCCACTTGATCTTCTCCTTCCTAACAAAACGCTCTTCCTTCTTTGGGCTGGCTACCCTAGACCCTGTGTCATACGTTGGCTGCTTGTCACCCGCTCTGGGGACCGGTTCCACTGGGGGAGTCTCACTGCCTGGATCAGGGTCACCGCTGTTGAAGTCCTGGGTACTGTGGTTGGTCACCTGACCCGTGACCTCTTTCGTCTGACCGGCTTGCGCCGAGCGTTTGCGCTGCTCCTCATTCTGGCATTTCATCTTCCCTTGATGGATCCTGAGACCTCTGAACGTTGTGACCCGCTGCCACCCACAACTGCAAGCCCTCAGTATCTCTCCTTCTCTTGATCTTTGATCGGTCCTTGTCGACAACGGTGGATCTGTTCTAACGGGTCCATCTCGCATCCCCGCTCTCGCAGGACCCCGGGGCTGACTCTTTGTAGAACGACTTGTTGTAAGAGTTGTAGTTATTATTGTTATGTATAACTTGCTGGTACATGCATATGGATTGTATATCTTCATTCTATTGTGGTTGTATCACAGTATGTTATGGGGAAGACAACCTGTTAAGATGATTTATAACGGTGCTCTCAGTTTTATGCAAATTCTGTATTCAAGTTTTCCAGCCTACCTTCTGTATGATGCTATACATGTATTCCCAATGTCAGAGAACAAGTGGGTAGAGTGCTCACCTTGCATTCAGTAGATCATGAGTTCAATCCCTGGCAGAGTCATACCAAAGACTTTAAAAATGGTACATACTGCTTTCTCTGCTTAGCACTCAGCATTTGAGAATGAGTATGGGAGTTAACACGCACCACTACCAGTAGACTAGCCCCCTGCTGTAGTGATTGCACAATTATGTGGCCCAAGGGCTACTGAACCTGAAGTGGGTGCCACCTTATGCACCACGTGGTGTGGGAAGGACTTAAACTTTTTTAAAAATCCAAACCAACAGGTGCAGGGCACGGCCATGCGTGTGTCAGTGGGAGACTACAGGGGCAGGACGGCGGTGGAGGGGGAAGCCTCCCTGAGGATCAACCCTGTGAAGCTGAGCGATGCCGGGGTGTACTGGTGCGTGCTGAGGAGTGGGGGGGTGGAGGTGGACGAAGACTCCATCAGGGTCACTGTGCTGGGTAAGCAAACCGATTACTTCCGACAGTCACCTCAATTTTTTCTAAGCTTTTCCCATTTAGGCCACACCAAGTAAATTTTATGGATGACGTCCGCGCGCGCATTGATTTTGGCCTGTTCCTAGAAAAAGAAACAAGAAATTCCGCTTCCTGTAACTATGACCAAAGAGTCACGACAGTGCCGCAAATAGGTTTGTACGGACCAAAGCTTATAAAGCATCAAGCAAGACTTCCATTAGGAATTCAGTTAGGTACATGCTGCCACATTTGAAGAAACCTATCCTCCCAAAGCACAGGACGACAACTTCTGTTCCACCTGATTTATTGCTGTTTTGATGATGAATAAAAGACCTCTTGCTTGTTACACTGTGTACGTGTCACCTCATTCAATTGGTGTCCTAACATTTGTCGTCTCTTAGTATATTTCTAATCTAGGCATCTTGTTTTTTAGGGCCCTTCTCGTTTTTTTTTCGCCCTCTCGCATTAGATTTAGGGTCTCCAAAGGACGTCATCCATAAAATTTACTTGGTGTGGCCTTATAAGATCACCAAAAGACTAACCAAAATTGCAGTTCATTATCCACTGCCTTCAAAGAAGATGGCAAACCTCACCAATATCACCATACCTTATTATTGATCAGGCAATAGTTCTAGGTACTGTATTTCCTGCAAACAAAAGATTGTTGTATGAGTGTTCTCTTGAGTATGTTGAGACACTCATAGACATCAGTTCTGTCACATGGATTATGCCAAAGCTAGGTTCTCATTTTAACCTGAGTGAAGTAAGGAAAGTGCCTTTCCCAAGGGCACAGCATTGGGGCATGTAAGTGGATTTGAAGCCAAGGCCTTCCATTGCACCACCTGACATCACATGGTATAGCATGTCGGCAGAACATATTGTGCCCGTGTAAAACCCCATTTTTCACAGCTTTCGTTGGATTTTTGGTCAACGTTGCATCAGAATTTTACCTGTTGCAGACAAAATTTTTTCCGACACAACAGTTGGAAACTACAGACGGAATGTAAACTTTATATGCCCAAATACGACCTTATGTAAGACGTTCTGCCAAAGTGCTAGCACAATGCATTACAGTTTTCGCAGGTGCAGTATGTTCTGCAGGTGTTTATGGCATAGATTACACTAAATGTTTCCTGTTGTTCCATCTACAGCTGGTGGGAGGCGCCGCAGGAGCGCTCCACCGGGGGTGTTCTCCAGTCCCCCCTCCAGCCTCCCTACTTCTCCTGAACGGAGGTCAGAAGTCAGAGGTCACTCTGGGTCGCCTGCCGCATCTAGGACAAGCAGGTAAGGGGAAGGGACTCTGCCAATCATCAAATTGGTAGTTGATCTAGATATGATAATATGATATGTACTGTAAATTCCTGAATTTTCGCATTAGGAGGGCAGAGGAGATAGACTTTCAGTGTTTTAATCTCATGGTTGAAACTGTTCTGCATTATAGTACTGTTACACAGTAGTAATACAATGAAAATACATTGGAAATTTTTTCAGCTGAACATTCAGTTTTGTTGATAACAATGTACAATGTTCTATCAAAACATCCGTTCAGCACCAAGGACAGGCCCCTGTATGTATTGTTTGTGTTGCTATGTGAAGGCATGTTGTTTTAACATGGTTTTTAAACATTTCTGTATTACAGTAGCAATGGATATACAATGCAAACTCATATTTTTCTGGTTGAACATCAGATATCAAGTTTTGTTTATATTGTTTATAACTGTATCATGTGAGGCTTTGCAAAACGTATAACAATATGTGGCTATCAGAACACCCATTCAGCCTCAAGGACAGGTCCATACATGTATTGCTTGTATTCTATTTAAAGTCATGTTGTTCCCAATCTTGTTTCACTTCCAGCAGGCCAGGTTCCAGTGGGTCACTACACAGCAGTCACTCCTTACCAGGCTCCACACCAGACCTCAGCAGACCGAACAGATCACCCAGTCCGTCTGTGGCCGCCACCCGGAGAGCTTTCGAGAGAAAAGTAGCGGCAGCAGGGCCAGGTCTCAGGACCCCCTCTCCCTCCCCCTCCCCCAAACGGTTCACCCCACCCCCCCGGACCCCAGTCCCCCCTCCCCCAAACGCTTCACCCCACCACCCCCGGACCCAGTCCCCCCTCCCCCACCAGATCCAGCCCCACCCCGGGGAGGGGAAGGGCCCCCAGCCCCGGCGGCAGCATCGCGGTGAGGAGGATTCCCAGCCCAGGGGGGAGCAGTTTTGTGGTAACCTCAGCACAGCCCTACTCCCCCAGGAGAGCTTCCTGGTCACCTATGTCTTCACAAGAGCTCACCAAGGTGGCACGCACTTAGTTCTTTTATTTCTTATTCTCTACTGTAGGTTAACTACTATTATTCTTAAATCACACAATCACGCTTCTTGTAGTACACCAAGCTGGCAGAGGAAAGTCACTCGCAACCTCATTTTTGGTCTTTATCTCTCACCTTTCCTTTATATTTTGAATAATGTCCAAGATACAAAAATGGACTAGTGCTAAATAGGATGTTGTCAACTAAATTGGTGCTATCTTGATTTTTTTTTACTAAGCTAGCGCAATGTATATTTCAGAATGTAGTTTGCAGTATATCACTACATGTATTTCATGTACTTGCAATTAACCTTCGTATTTGCAACTAACTTATTGTTACAATAATGATTTATTTGTTCTTCAGTCTGCCACAAGCCCCAGAGATGCCCCGCCGCCCCTCCCCACCCCTCCCCCTGATGCGAGAAAGCAGCTTCGGCCGCTACGGGTCCCTGCTGACAACTACTCTGACGCCATCGAAGGCCACACGGCACTCCTACGCCTCAGCATCGTGGCCTCCAAAACCCCGCTGACGGAGGTGGAGTGGAGCAAGGAGAAGAAGTGGAGAGGCCGCACGCTGGTGTACGAGCGGAAGGGGCCGTCGCGGGTAAAGTCTAGCTCCTCTGGTGTGCTCGCCGGTCACGCTACCGCACTTGTGACCCTGCGGGCAAGTTTGGTCTTACACACTAACCAATCAGCTTTGCTTTTGTTAGAGGACAAGCACACTAATTTCAGTTTTGGTGCCTTTTAACCCAAAATCGTATTTGCAAAAGGTGATTCCTTGGTTTATACCAGTCTCACACACATCTGTATCTTTATCAGTATAGCCGTTATAACCGCCATTCGGCATAACACACCAGCTTTGCAGGCACTTGGCACGGCGGCAGCTAGGCAAGCTATATCACACCAAACACATGGGGGTGATATTTGACCCAAATCCCCAATGTGTACAGGACTGGTATAAACCAATGAGTCTAGCTCCTTTTGCAAACAGGATTATGGGTTGAAAGGCACCAAAACTGAAATTACTTTACTTGTTCTTTAAGTCTGCCTTTTCGTTGTTGTTTTGCTGTTGTTTGTTTTGATGTTGTTGTTGTTGTTGTTGAATGCTTGCCAACTCGGCTGTGTTGTTTTTGTGCATACTCATGCAGCAAACTCACATGTTTGAGTTTAATGTTTTTACTTGAAAATTAAACTTATGTTAAAATTTTTGCCTTTGTTGCTTGTTATATCATAGTCTACCTTAAAGCAAGTACAGTCAAAACTGACCAAGAAGATCTCTCAGGGGGCTGATAAAATCTACTCAGGTTGTCACTACAGACAGGATTCTTCATGCTCGTGTCACTGGCAAAAAGAGACCTCCAAGATGTGGTCACACTTGTACAGGTTTGACTGTAGCTTGTTTTCCCTCCTGTATGGCACTTTATAACATGGATTGTAAATTTCTGACAAATTTAAATCCTTGCAGGTTGCCCATGGAACCTTCCAAGGCAGAGCGTTTATGGACAGCGATTTTTGGTCACACTTGTATAGGTTTGACTGTACTAGCTTGGTATTACTCAATGACATGTACTGCACTTTATAACATTGATTGTAAATTTCTGTCAAATTTAAATCCTTGCAGGTTGCCCATGGGAACTTCCGAGGCAGAGCGTTTATGGACAGTGACTTCGAGCCACACCTGCGCATCCAGCCGTGCAAGTTCAGCGACACGGGCATGTACTGGTGCAAGGTCACGTCTCAAGGTCGGGTTACCCTGGAGGAGAATGTTCATCTTACCGTGGACAGGGAGGGATCGCCAAGGTCTCCAAGACAAAGTAAGGAAAAGGGAAAGTGTAATACTGATACCTCATTGGGTACTAGTACTAGCTTCAAAGTTCATCTGTGTTGTTAGAAGTTGCTCTGAAACAGATTTGAACTGTAATTGCCAACACAGCTGCTATGAATTGCAAATTCCTTCACTGGAGTTGAACAGTTGAAAAGTTTTATGTGTTGGAAATTACACTCAATTACAAACCTGTGTCATTGGGTTTTGAACAATTAGAATTATATCAGTATTATCAATATCTCATTTTTATTTGGTTAACCCTTGTCCTGCGGGGCCCATATATATATGGGTTGCACATACAGTACCATCTATATAGTGCCCTGTATATGTGCGATTTGGGGGTGTTTCTCGTGCAACGCATCACACCGCAGCGAAACGCAACAAATGCGGAAGTAACTACGCCGCCGCAGGGCAAAAAAAGTCAAGGGTCTGTGACCTGATTAAGACATGAAATTATTTGAAAATATTGTGTAAAAATTGCCAGCAGGACAGTATGATACAGCACAGCATACATTACTGATGTTATGACTGTGTACATATAAATTTTGACCGTGTATCTTATAATTCTATTCTCCCAGGCCTGACCCTTAATAATAGTCTAGGACTAGTTGAACAACCCTTGCCACTGTAAGCCAAACTAATGAATAAATATGGCTGTGTTGTTTCTCAGCCTCCCCAGGTAGACAGAAAGTGTCCGGCTCCCCGAGGAGTGGGATGTCCTCAGCCCGCAGTGAGTCCAGCCTGGTGGACGCAGCAAGGCTTCAGTTTGAGGAGTTGGCCTTAAAGTCCAGCTCAGAGACAAAACTCAACACCAGCACCAGCTTTGGTACTCCTGGCAGTCTTAAGGTAAGCACAAGTGAAGATACATGTTTACAAAGTATTCTTAAAGATAAAACAGGCTAATCTTTAAGAATTTATAACCACAGTTATATGTTACCATTATTGATTTCCTCATGGCATGTGTTATTACACATTTCAAGCTCATTCATCAAATGCTTTCATTTGTAACATCTTCCATTATATGAATGTATTCCATCTTTGTATTTTCTATTAAAAGATATTTCAACATCTATCATTAAGAGAATGACATTTTCAAGGAATTAAGGTTCAAGCTCTAAGATTCAAGTTATACAGCTACCAGAAGTTTCTGTCTGTAGTTAATTGCATAGTTATACAGATTTTACATTGACCATTCCTCACTCCACCAGAGAGATTCCTACGTGAAATATCAGCAAGCCTTGATGAGGAAGGAGAAGAAGGAGGAGACCATGCAGAACTGCCGTGACGAGGACTCCAGTAGTGACAGCAGTAGTGAGAGTTCTGGGGCGTCTGACTCCACACCGGACACCGTGGTTGCTGCCAACGGACCTGTTAACGCATTCAGAGAGGACTCAGGATATGATAGCAGTATGTTTACTCGCGTTTGTTTGTTTGTTTAAGCCTTTGTTTATTCATGAAAAACTTAAATCGGCCTGCTGGTAGCTTTTTTTTTTAGGTCATAAGGGAAGAGTTGTGGTGAAGCTAGACACTGTGGTTGCTGCCACAGTGTCTGCCACGGACCTGTTAATGCCTTCCGAGAGGACTCAGGATATGATAGCAGTATGTTTACTCGTGTTTGTTTGTTTGTTTGTTTGTTTGAGACTTTGTTTAGTCATTAAAAACTCAAATTGGCCTGCTGGCAGCTTTTTATTGAGGTCATGAGGAAAGAGTTATGGTGAAGCTAATGCTAAGTGCAATATCATGTTTTATGCATCCTTCTTCATGTTTCTGTATTTTAACTTTATGATGTGCAATAGTGTATATGCTTGAGTTCTTTTGAAGAAATGTACATGTACAATGTACATTGATTCGCACTTCAGTGACTCAAAGATCAACTAGAAAGGCCAATATTTGCTTTGGAGCAAATACAGCGATGGGTTCACCACATTTTACGACATGGCAGGGAAAGAATGAGAAACACAAGGGAAAACAATGATTTACATTGATATAACTATAATATGAAGTAAAATACAACTAAAACAACAGTTGGATAGCTATTCCCTACTTTATTGGTTAGGATTTTTAATTGCATAATGCAAACTGTTGATTTTCAAAATAAAAAAAAACGTCCATGCCCGGCATTCCAATGCTGGAGCAGGAAAGCTTGACATACCTACCAAAACACTTGAATACAGACATACATACTGTCAGTATGGAAATGCTTCTGTGCAGGTGTTAATCAAGTTAAATCCCAACAGCCAATCAGCAAGAAGTATAGAGGAAAGCTGCATGCCTATTGGTTGATGCCCTGCATTCCATTGTGATGACTCATGCCCAAACGTGGTAAACAAGGCACACTAACACAGTAATACATGCTATAACACAGCCAAAAAACTCAAATAAAACCATTCTAAAAGCCTGTATCACAATAATTCAAAAAACACCTAGGGGTATTTGCCCACTGTACCTCCATACCAAATTTCAGGACCTTGGGCCCTAAAATGAAGAAGCTGAATCCATTTAAAAAATGGCAGGAGAAGAAGAAGAAGAAGAAGAAGAAGAAGAAACATCAGAAAAAGCAATATGGTTTCACCACACCACTTCGTGGTGTGGTGAACCCATAATAAACAATTCTTGAGTCTTGAGAAAAAAGAGGTTCGCGTCAAAATATCACAGCAAGTGGGTTACGTAACTGAAGTCCTAATGAATTACTTTTTGACAAGATAGTGTTTGATTGCTTTATGTGTGCTTTTTCTCTAATTTCTGTCCCTTTACCTGACATGCGGCACAAGGATGTATCGCAACGTATATTGACTAATCTTGCACAAGACAGGTATGCTTATACATGTAATTCTACAGTCACAATGATTGTTTGTTTTGGTTCTTCTTTACCCTCTACATGTCAGATGCACCAGTGATATAAGATAAGAGGCCTCTTAGCATTGTTTTTTTAGGTTGAAGTATCTTCAAGTTAATATTATCCTGTTTCACTCTTTCAGCCCAAACATCCAGTACTTCAGGGTTGCTCACAACAATCACACAGCTCAAAAGGTATGAAGTATTTTATGGATTGACCCTTAAATATCTAATAATAATAGATGCGTTTCTTTGTACCTTTTGGACTTTAAATTTAGTTAGTTTTCAACAATTGAGCAACTGTTTAACCCATTGTCTTCTTCCATTAAAACTTGCAATGGTTGGTAACTTTTTGACGACCCTTTCTTGTCCCGCAGACAGTGTATCAAGGGCCTTGGGATTGAGATGCTGATGAAAGCCTACTCCATCATCGACTCAGGGGAGGATCTAGAGGTACATGTAAGAGTAACTTCCAATTGCTATTTTTGATTGATAAGTATTAACTAAGCATCAAAAATAGAGTCATATGGCAGTGAAATATCCATATGTTACATTGTCATGAAAGTTAATCTGTGTTGGTAGTAACATGTACATGAGGCTTCTTTTCTAAGAAACTTAAAAAAGTGCATTTCTTCCATATTTCTTGATATTGTATTGTTACACTACGAGTAAAGACACTCTTTTTTTACACAACCAAGTGTTTTATTCACAGCCCACGTTTTGGTTACAGTCTATCACCTTCCTCAGGGCAAGCGACACCTGTGCTGCAGTGCAATGTGAACCAGTCAGAATTGCCCTGAGGAAGGTGACACACAATCACAGAAACGATGGCTGTGAATAAAACACTTTGTTGTGTAAAAAAGAGCGTCTTTACTGAGTGACTTACATGTACCAACCTGATGAAACTATTCACAGAATTGTTACACCATGTGTTGAAAGTAACATACTTTCCCCTCTCTTGTAGAACCAGCTGGTGAACCTGATGGGCAGAGCCAGGTTTGAGCTGTACGCAGACAAGGTGTGGCAGCTCCGCTTTCTGGAGAAATCCCAGCTCAACAACGAGGCCAACTCTGACACCATCCCTCTATAAACCTGTATATAGTAGAGTGAATTCATTTCTAAAGCTAACATCTAGCACACCAGCATCCTTCAGTCGTTCTACATTTCAGTAGGGGCATTGTCATTAAATAGCTTAAACACTGTTCAGAGTTAGATGTTCAAGTTTTAGTTGTAACAAGCTGTTCGGTGTAATGTAGCCAGCTGCCAGCTGTAAAGCTGGTGTGTTATGCCAAACGCTGGTTATGCCGGCTATACAGATACATTTACATGAATGCATGGGTCCTCAGTGTGATAGATGTTGGTTGGGTTGAGGAATGAATCTTCTCTACTACATACACCATCCCACTAAAAATCTGGTTACCAATACTGTAACATACACAGAAATGACTGCAGGGTCACTGAACATAATTATACAATGTATAGCAGTATTTCAGAACTGTGACTATCTAATTCATATTGATTGAACTACAAATTTGGACAGTTGGTTTCTGTCTATATTGTATTATACACTGAAATGACTACAGGATTACTGAATTTGGTTATGTAGAGATATACATTGAAGCCATTCAAAATTAGACTTTTTTTGCCTGAAAATGTGTGTTGCAGAGAGTTTATACATGTAGCATCAGAAGAAAGTATAATAGACAAAGCATTACCAGTAGTTACGCATGTCGATACTATCTTCTAGACATGATTACTTCTTTTTAAGGAATGAGGGTCACTTCTTGCCTATGTTTAGTAAAAGCTGGTTACTTTATACAGTTGATTGCAGTGTTGGTTGTAAGGAAGATTGTATTTTACTTACTGTTTCATTTCTTGATGGAGTATTCTGTGATATAAGTTACCATACAGTGTGACTGTTTGCATTTTGTGGGATGGAAATAACATTTGGTATCTGAAATGATTTTGTGTATCATAACTGTTCAAAGTTTTGATTTGTAAATGTTGGATCCATTTGTAAACTACTAATAAATTTAAAGATAACACACATACATGTAACTACAGAAATGTAACATACATGTAGTACATTTAGACTTGTGCTCATGTTTCATATCGCATTTTGATTTACTGAGTGCTGTCCTTAACAGACTTGTTGCTGTGTTTTTAAACAAAGATTTGTATATTTTGCAGTGAGATCTTCTATTTTTGTACTTTGTGTTCTATTGAGAAAATAATAAAGGTGTGGTTTACTTGGAATGCATCCTCAGAGTCTAATTCTTGTTAACTTATAGACATAGTTGTAAGCAGACAAATGACAAAAAATCTTGTACATTTGTGGTCATACAAATTTGATATTATGTATTAAAAGTGTTGCAGTTATCTCCAGACTAAATGTTAAAACAAAAACAAGCTACATGTATATGTTGGCTCCAAAAAGCAAAACTTTTCTGCAATTTAGAAAAGTCAACCACAAATTTGTTGTGAGGTATATTCATGTTTATGCAAATAGAATTTTCACACCATTACAGTTATTCAGAAGTATTGCCAATATAGTCACAACTGACATGCATGTGTGTAACGTTACATTGCACAATGATACTTGGCAAATATGCAAAGAAAAGGTTTCTGTGTATCTAATAAACCAGCACCATTTTGTAATATATCTTGATGATACACTGTATTCTTATCTTGAACAATTGCATTGTAAAACAGATTTCACACTCAGTAATTTCTGCCTCCATTATATTGTACATCAACCTTGTACTGTTGCTAGTCAGCCTCAGGTATCTATTGTTTTAGTTACTATTGTGTTTTATATGTACATGTATTTGCAGTTATTTCTTGTATGTTTTTTTTTTAATGTCATGATATAGGCCATGTGCCTTAAGCAAACAATAAATAGAAGTATGTATGTGTATGTATGAATAAACTGTTGGCACATCTACGTAGCCCCTGGGTTCCCATCCATCCCTGGGCTGCCCTGGAAGTGTTTGAAGCCGTAGTGGGCCTTCAGGCTGTTACTCTGGGTGAAGCGGACCCCACAAACCTGACATTGATACGGCTTCTCGCCCGTGTGCACGCGGATGTGCCGCTTCAGGTTGGATCGCTGCGTGAAGCTCGCACTGCAGGTCTGGGGATAAAGATTTGATTTGATTGATTGATTGATTGATTATCAACAACCAACTTTACCGGTATTGCACAACAATTGTAACGAATACAAATTACAATGTATAGCAAGTTGGTAAACAGTAGTACTAAGATACGCCAAAAAACAGTTGCTCAAGCAACTGGATATGATTTTGGAAAATCATAATTATAACCAAAATCATATCCAGTTGCTTGAGTAACTGTTTTCTGGCATATCTTATTACCTGGATGTCTACTATATGTAAGTTACATAAATAATCTATCTACACTATTTACTCTATACACTATGAATAGTGATTAGCTTGCCAAATTGCACTAGCATATCCTACAGAAATCTACAACTACATGTAAATGTGACATTGTATAGTATTTTCATACAAAATGCCTTTGAAATGCTGATACATTATGATCTTTCTTTATATTAGCTTACTGTGGCACAAAGTCACTCAGCAAGGTACCAGAAGCATACAATGAGTGCATTTCAACTTATGAAAAGCCAAATTCCTATAGCATAGCTACCCCTGACAAGTGTTTTTACAGCAGCTATGTGAGTTTTTACAGTTGACAGTCTCACTTTGCACTTGAATGGCCTCTCCCCGCTGTGGCGTCTCCAGTGCGTCTCCAGGGTGGACCTGGTGGTGAAGAAGGCGTGGCACATCGGGCACTTGTAGGGCCGCTGGTGGTTCTTGGGCCCTCCGGGGGCGTGAAGCTTCTCGTGCTTCTGGAGCCTCTCCAAGTCGCGGAACGGCTTGCGGCAGATCCCGCACTCGTACCACATGTGCATGGGGTCATCCGGGTTCACAACCTTCAACAATAGAATTAAGTGGCTTTTCAATGAGGGGGTACCTGAACTTGCTACCTTTATTAACCAACCTTGGGGAAAGAGATGAAGACACTTGTCTAACGTCATTACCTATTCCTTTTTGTGTGCACTTTACGGTTTGATTTTGTTATCCCTGTACCCTTATTCATTCGTTCGTTCATTCATTCATTCATTCATTCATTCATTCATTCATTCATTCATTCATTCATTCATTCATTCATTCATTCATTCATTCATTCATCCATCCATCCATCCATCCATCCATCCATCCATTCATTCATTCATTCATTCATTCATTTACCTTCCATGTCATCACTGCGTCTGAGCCTGGGTCGTTGTTGTCGTCGTTGTTTCCACCAACATTGCTAGAGCGGTTTGGCGAAAGCCGCTCTCCGCCCCTCCCCGTGTGTGTTGTTGTTGTCTCCTCGACAGGAGTGGAGGTGTCCAGTTCCATCCCACCGCCGAGAATCAGACGGTTGGGCGTCCCTTGAGAAGCGAAGACGTTATGCACGATGGAACTGACAGCAGCCAGGTCCCCCGCGGGTCCAGTCTCTATAGCCGGGACGTTCAGCCCTGCTCTACGCATACTCGAACTGCTCTCAACACTAGAACTCATGTCGGGGTGGCTCTGTTGGATGCTGTGCTGCTGACTGTCGGTCGTTGCCTGCTGTACACAGGTCACGGAAACTGCTTCGTACACATCAGGGGGCTCAGTCTTCACCTGTAAAATCAATAAGGCTCATCATTTCTTATTCAATTCCTGCAAGTATACATGTAAGATTCTTAACTTAGACTGTCTTTTTTTCCACTCAGTGTTTGTAACTCAGACCTTTACTACATGTATGTAGTAACTGTTGTGCCTTATACTTTAAATATTTGTTATATATATTTTTTCATTATAGTTGATCAGACAGTAGTTGTATGTTCTTTACTACTTTACATTACGTTGCTTACTTTGAGACTGTCCATGTATCTGCATCGGTATATAGCCGGTATAACCGCCCTTTGGTGTAACAGACCAGCTTAATCCACATGAAATTATCCTTTTGGCATGATTTGGCAAGATTTATCACGTCAAAATAAATCAAATAGAATCAAAATCACACCTGAAAGTTGATGGCCTGTGATGTGCTTGGACTCTCCAGGCGATCTTGGTGACCCAACTCAGGGTTACTTCCCTGTGACGGAGTGTCCCTCCTCAGGGCCATGTCCAGACGACTGGCTGAGGTGTGTTCCACAGCAGGAGTGCTGCTCTGTGGGCTGGCATTCAGTATAGACAGTGGGCTACTGTGTACCACGGGTCTGGCATCACCGCTGGAAGTGCTGGAGGCACAAGCGGGGGGAGTTCTAGATCTCCTACTAGCTGCACTGGCTGTTGACGACAGCGTGTTCACTATAGTCTCTAAAGGAAGGTTAGTTCTCGAGGGAGATGCTTCGCTGGAGCCCTGCGGCGATTCCTTGGGTCTCATCTCAAACTTCGTCTTGACGAAGTCGGTGCAGATCCGGACCACCTCGTGCATGTGAACGTAGCTGGCAGCCGACAGAACATCCAGGACATTCGCAGCTGACAGCCGCAGGCTCGCCGTGTAGACAAAGTCTAGGACCTGCTCGAATCCCTCCGGGGTGACGTTGGGGAGGTTCACAGTCTTCAAGTGGCTTCCCAGCGGGAAAGACGGTACAGCACTGTTGAAATAGTCGCTAGAAGCGGCCAGGACGGCGCTGTGGGCTTTGAACTCCGTCCCCTGTACTTTGATGACGACGTCGCACATGAGGCCCTGTCTGCGTTGGTTGTCCAGACCTCGCACCAGAGCCTTGTACTGGTTGGGATAGTAGTGGATGAAGGTCTCGGACATGTTGCTCATCTTACTGTTCAGGTAGACATACCTGTGACAAAAAACATGCCTTCAACATCAAATGAAAGTTGTTTGCAAGCTTATACCTAAGTCTAACTTAGTACAACAACAGATATACAACAAGTATGTGGACGTGAAAAACACACAATGTGGTAGGGACATATAGGGAACACACATGTAACAGCGACAATTCAAGCACTAGTGCTGGCTCTATCTAGACAAGCATCTGATGAGTATCAACGCTAACAGTTTGCACTCTGTGGATATCGCAAACATCTGGGGGCTTAAGTTGCATAAATTTTGTACAGAAAATGTGCTAGGAAACAAACAAATCCAAGTAAAGGTTAATGTAAAAAAGCCCCTGTGAGGGTATAATTATAATACTAACTCCATGTTGGCCCAGAGTTTGAAGAAGTTTCTCAGATGAACAGGAATGAAATGGCTATTGTCCTCCTAACAAAGCGAGCAAAATCTACACTGGGAGTCCTTCGTGGTTCTGTATTCATCAACGTTACCATGGGGAGAGTCTACAGACGTTCTGGAACGTACTTATTATGACGTGGCCACTATAATTTGCTGTGGAACAATCCAGCTATTCTATTAAAGTTATTATACAGCATAGGCTTTAACCACGAATGCTTTGAACTAATGAATAAGCAATACTTTAACTTCTAATGATTTTTATAGTTATTAAGAGTCCACGAAATAGCCATACCTATCATTCTGCCCCCCACCCCCTTCCAAAAAATTCCGACAAATATTTTGCAATTTATGTCGTTTCCAAGTCCCTGGTTGCAAAGATACGGAGTCAACAGTAACAACAATGTCGACAGAACAAAGGGACGATGCTTCTACCCTTACAATACTTACCAACACTTAGAATTCCTTAGCAATGGAACTTGTCCATTGTCAAAGATCGGTCCTGCAACTTTTTGAGCTTCCGGGTTGCGAGACCCCACATATTGGGTGCGACCACTGTTTAAAGGGGGTTCTTGGATTATAGACAGTGACATGAGAAATGCATTTTGTCTTTCTTTCATTCGCACAAAATAAATATAGACATATCTTTGTGTGTCTACATTTATACGAAAATTTAATGACACAATAGTGTGAATTACAGCATATAACTTTTCTGTCAATGCAAGCGTTGCATCTATATCCAACCCGCACTGAATGGAACAGTCCACTAAACTTTGACCCAAGTGGCCATTTGAAACTGTGACACATGTGTGCAGTAGGGAAGGTGTTTATGGACTTATAACTTCTATGTACTAAGCTACAGAACACACAGTCGACGTTTTTCGTGTAAAACCAGCCACTGCTTATTGTCAGAAAAGGTAGGAATATTATGAATACTTTTCTAACTACCTGTTAACGTTGTTATATGCCAGAAAGAAATTTGCAGCCTTTGAAAAGTTACTGAATCAGACTTTGATCAGACTAAAAACTAGAAAGGTAACATTTACAAAGCAAATTCAGAATGTTAACTCTTACTCAAACACATTCATATACTACTGGAAGTGCTTGCCACGATATAACTTACATGTACATTATTATAGTACTAGTATTAGCGAGAAGAAGAAACTGAGCAAAAACAATAGGTTTTCCTTCTGCGAATGTAAACATAATATTTTGTAAACAGTTCCACAAATTTACAGTTTATGAGCTATTGAAAGCAAACTTTTGTGTTACAACATTTCTATAACTTGTGATGGTCGATATAACCTCTTCCTAACTTCCCCAGCCATGGCCCTTCGCGGGAAGACGAAGTTCCTGCTGAGTGTGTTCACAGCCATCATGGTGTGGGCCTACCTGAACTACCCCGTCCCTCCCTTCTCCTTCGAGCTCACGGAGTGGAGACGCACCGGCAGATTTTTCTCACATGGAGACTTCAAGATTTTCTACCAAGGTGAGAGCAAGTCATGAAGTTAGAACTTCCAAAGAAATTGTTGTCCCTCATTGACCGGTAGGTCATTGACCCCTGGGTGCGTGTCAGAAAGGTTTCAGAAAACGTTACATATTCTCCAAGCAGTTTGTATCTGTAACTGGTATCTTTTTATGCCAACATTGGGTTGTTGTAAAAAAAAGATACCAGTGGGAAAAAGAAAGCCTGATAAAAAGCCTAAACACACGCCAAAAATAAGCCAAAGCCCAACCTCTGCTCGTAGAGTAAAACACAGTATGTTTATCTTTGACTTGTTTGAGAGACCTTTAGTATAGTACACCGGTACCCCACCCCAGGTATGTAAAATTTAGATATGCAGGTACAGTGTACAAGTACAATGTTCTTGGGGATGTTGCTGCATAGATGTCTTAAATTTACATTTAGTGTGTAGCACAAAATATTACAAGTAGTTATCCATACAAAAAGCCAGAAGTTTGATACCCATCAACATGTATCTGATATGTATATGTAACATTACATATCCCTCCCTCAGATGTGAATGGAACAGGGAGACCACAGGACGTTCTTCTCTGTGTCCACGGCTTCCCTACTGCCAGCTACGACTTTGCCAAGGTAACATTACCAACAGTGGCTGTACATGTCCTTGGTGCTGATTGGCCAGTGGGACCAGTTTCAGAACCTGTTCTTGGAGTTGATTGGCCAATGAGTCTAGTTTCTGGACCTGTCCTTGGTGCTGATTGGCTTATCAGACTGATTTTGAACCTGTCCTTGGATTTGATTGGCAAATGAGACTAGTTGCTGGAGCTGTCCTTGGTGCTGATTGGACTTTCAGGCTGATTTTGAACCTGTCCTTGTTGTTTGGCAATGACACTTGTTCTATCCCTCTAAATCTTTTTGTATTGTTAGTCAAACTTCTTCCTGCACCAGATATAGGATATAACAGGGGCCTAGTTCACTGGTAGTTGTATGTGTTCAACTCTCATTTTTTTCCAAGCAAGAGTGCTAAGCAAAGAAAGCATGTACCATTTCTAAGTCTTTGGTATGACTTGGCTGGGGATTGAGCTAACCAGATACTGAATGCGAGTCTAACACTCTATAATCACTTGGCCATTGCCCCAGTTCTTGCAGGTTGTTCATGTCACCATTTGACTTCACCCCTCAGGTGTGGGAGGGGCTGAATGGGAGGTTTGGTCGTGTCATTGCGTCGGACATGCTCGGCCTTGGCTTTAGTGACAAACCGGTAAGTACAAACAAACAAACAAATTTACTTACTAGTACTTAGTAGTTTAGTCCAGTGTTGTTATCAGCCTGGGCTTCAGTGACAACCTGGTTAGTACAAATAAACCAAAAAACTTACTTACTTAACTGTTACTTAGCTAAGTCAAACTGATACTTAGCTAAGCTTTGAACTGTGTATCTTATACTGGGAGAATGCTTGCCTGCTATCCTGCCCTTCCTATACATACTACATACAAAAAGTTTACATAGTGTCTGTCATCTCTGTAATTTGAAGATAAGCTGTTCAGTGAGCAGAACTGCATGCTTTGAGATCATTTTCACTTTCTCACAACCTGTCAACTTAATAACTACTATGCTATGATTTGTAACCCCAGTATGGCCACAACTACACAGTGTCGGAGCAGGCCTCCATCACAGAGAAGTTACTGAAGAAGCTGGAAGTGGAAGAAGTGCACATCTTATCACATGACCTGGGGGACACTGTAGCACAGGAACTGCTCAGAAGGTAGAAGGCATTATTTTTTGATTCTGCCTACCTGCCTATATGCACAGGCCTGGTACTGGCCCCTTGCTCCCCTCTGTCAGGTTCCTCCAGCCAGCTCTATCAAGGGCAATAGCCTCTGCTTCCCTTAGGGTAAGCCCTGTGTCACTCTGAATCTGGTCTATCTTTTGCTTACTCAATTATAAAACTCTCTAGTACTGTTTAAAACTAAGGGTTTATTGCCCAACCTAATGTTTTCTTCCTGACAAGCCTTTTGGATTTAACATAATTTTGCTTTAAATATCAATCGCAACAGTGGGAGCAAGCAACAGCAAATTCACATGTCCCTGATAATCATTATGGTAATTTGAACTAGTTGGATTGTCCTAGAGTGTGCGTCTTTTATTGCTTTGTGATGCATTTTTTTGTCTCTGTAGGTTTCTTTATCGTCAGAAGTCCTCCAGTAAAGGTGCACGATACCTGAAGATCAAGAGTTTATGTCTTATGAATGGAGGTAAGTTGCTCACCTACCCTTATATGAAAATTTAACTACATCAAAAATGAATTTCCACCCTACACTTGCATAACAAGCTATGATGGTTGAAGCTTCTGCATGTATTTTATACCTTTTGCATTGTAATGCTGTTGAGCGGAATGTTCATTGCAACTTCTGTGTAAACTTGTCTTGAAAGTCAGTGGAAGATGGAATATTAGTCAACTTTAAAGCCCCAGAATGTATCTGCCACATACATTTGTACTTGAGACAACTTTATATAAAGTTTCAATGAAGTGGGAATGACGCATACATCAACTGAATCTCAGTAGTTGAACAAAACAACTTAAAAGAAGCAAGACATGATTAACAACATAGTTCTTAACTCCAGGTGTGTTTCCAGAGACGAACTTTCCTCGAATATCCCAACGTGTATGTACTAATACTACATGTATACATGTATATCTAACTTAGATAATGAACTCAACTGTCATACCCAGTAAGAGTAGGAGTGACCTGGTGAGCTTGGTTACGTGTGCTTGCAATACACTATTATTAGCTTTGAGTCGTGGCTTTCTTGCTGTTTTTGTAGGGGTATTTCCTGAGACCCACCATGCAACATTCATGCAGAAAGTATGTTTCTTTGAATTAAGGAACTTAAGGAACTAAGATTATATATTTTACATGTCCTTATTCTGTACCTTCTGTTATCAAATTTCCTGACATTACTGTATGAGCTTTTTATAAGTAAATGAACAGTCTCAGTCATAATGGATATTTTGTTAACATGTAGACTAATTTATTCATTATCGAAGATGATTATTGGAAAGTTATCAAACAATGTACTACATTTGAAAGTTAACGGTTTTACTGAATTTCAGATCATGCTGAATCCATGGCTTGCACCTTTAACAAGACTGAGCAACTACTATATCTTCAAAAATGGGTTGGTATTTTTAGAAATTGGATACAGATAAAAAATTATTCCATTACGAGAATACTTGCTTCTATTTCCGCTACAAAATTTGGCAAATGTGTTTCAGGATGAATATCGTTGTTAAGTTGGTACCATAAAAAAAATAATCTTGTTCACCTCATAACTTTCAAATGCTTAATATTATCGTCTTGTTTTCTTTTTTCTTTAATCTTCAGACACCTGGGTGGCCTAGTTCAATTTTGACAAATTGGTTTTCAATAGGGCCCAGTACAAAATGCAATAAAATCAAAGATACAGGTACAAACAAAGACAGATATAAACAAATCAGAATCTTTATCCATAACTCATGTCAATTTAACAGTCCAGGTCGGCTTTCCATTTTGGGGTCAGTTTACCTTGTGATTCTCAAATATTTGTAAGAATTGCACCATTTGCCAATGATAACCAAAGAAAATTTCTCTGTTTTGGCAGCTTTGGAAAGGTCTTTGGCCCCAACACTCAGCCCGCAGCGATGGACTTCGTTGATTTTTGGGTCCTCCTGCGGTGGAACGATGGATATCTTGTCATGCCTGGGTACGCAAGCACTTGAGTATGAATTCAGGATACAAAATTTAAATCTCCAGTGTAGTTGTAAAGGTACATGTAGAGATGCTGTCTTGACATAAGTATAAAGGAAAATACATTGCAAGATACAGAGTATATACAAATGTGCATTTGTCAACATGCATATACTACTCACACACAAACAATGCCTGTTCATCTTACCGTATTTATTTATTCTTTGCATGAAACCAGGGGCCCTTATTAAATCAACAAGAACAATATACAACATGTACATGGACAGAAAATTACAGATGAAGAAAAATGCCTTTTAATTTTCTCATTGCTGTTCAGACTATTTCAATGTTTTATTTAATGTTAGATTGCTCCAGTACATTGCTGAACGACATGAGAACAGGGATGTCTGGGTGGGGGCACTGCAGAAGTCTACTGTACCAGGTGGGAAAACTCAGTGATACATGGATCACAAGTTTCTGTCTTTGGTTCAGAGATATCAGATATCCATTTTTCCTAGAACTATGATACATGTAATTGCACATTGGGACTTGCTGCCACAAAGTACAGGGGCATCTTCAATAGATAGCTTTAAACATGGATTGCAGTGAGATGTACAATGTACAAAGGTTGGGTGTGACACATTGTTTAGCATGATATAACCAGTTACTACCGTGCCACTAGCTTACCTGCAAAGCTGGTGTGAAAGTGATCTCGAACCAGTTTAGCTTATTGAAGAGCTAATCTTCCACTGGTCGTGACAGAGAAGACAGACACTATGTACAGTATTTACAGGTTCATTGTACCGGGGAAATTCCCCTAGCTCTTTTCGACAACCACAATGAACAGTGGACCATGGCTTAACATCCCGTCCGAAGGACTGTGACCCTAAACAGTAGCATGCATGTCGGGTGAGCGACATCAGCCGGGATTCGAACTCCCAACCTCTTAGTCCTACTCCAAAGGGCAGTTATAATAGATGTACAGATACATACATGTATTTGTATTCTAGTCTTGTTATGCTCTGTATGACTTAATTGACTCCCATCTTGTCTACAGTACACATGATCTATGGTCCAGCTGACCCTGTCAATCCACCAGTCTTTGCAGACAGATACAGGTGAACTTTACACTGTACTGTTATCCATGATGTTGTTGTACATTTTTATAATGACTGTCACAATCTTAAGATATACATGCATATACAACCAATCACCTATATTTTCTGTGTTACTCAAGCCTAGGTGATTCTATGCTTCTTTTTTTGTATTATATTCAGTTACTAAGTCATTAATGGCAAAATGAAAAGGAAATGAACCATTTTTTATTTTCATTTTCAATTCTCATTTCTGAAATTGAAGGGGTAACCTATATGTAAGATTCAATCTTACAATGATAAAATTGCAGAAACCTTAGCATGTCCTTATCATTTTGTCCACACGTAACATTTTTTTCTGCCATTTCTTGCTTTTAGAGAGCTGCTTCCCAAAGCGACTATCACCGTACTAGACAAGCACATCGGCCACTACCCACACTGGGAAGACCCCATGGCGGTCCTCATGGCTTACTTTGGTTTTCTGGAGAAGGTTTCTCCCCTTACACAGCCTCAGGCTACAGGAGAAACGTAACAAGAAGAGGAAATCTAATGGCCTCTGCTGTGGAAATGTTTTCAGCACCAAGGACAGGGCAGCAGCTGATATACTGTTAATGAATACATTTACTTTCGCGGTGGGTTTAATCTTGCAGTAGGAGGGAAAATGAGGGTTTCATGTTCTTTGAAGTTTGCTGTTGAAACAATTCTGTTGCACTGTGAAACTATAAAACAGATATTCGTAGTGATGTGATTTCGTGGTAATAGGCCACTGCAACAAAAAGCGAAAATAAAACTTCAAAAATAAAACTACATGTAGAACAAACGTTTATCCAATTACTCTATCAACAATATTCCATGGAACAAATCATGATGACGTTGTACCAACTTGAAGGTTTTTGTTGGAGCCAAAAATTTTGGAATACATGTATGTAATAGCTAATGTTACAAATCTATATAAAGTTGTTGAAGGGCATTTGAATTGTATATAATTTGTATGGTGACTATTTCATATGGTTTTTATATTTTACTTAAATGAAATAAAGAAATTTATTGTGTTCCCTCAGGGGATGTATTGTTGACCTGTTTCTGTTCACCAATAGCACAGTGTAGCATGTACATGTATTATGTACAAAGGTCATTAACCTTTAGGTCATTGAACCTAGCTGCCAAAGGTCAAACAAACAAAGGGTGAAAGCAGAGAGTTGCTCACTTTGGAGCAGTGGTTGGTTAGCTGAAGTCTTGTACTAGGTTTCCTCTTTACTTCTCAGCTGCATTTGATATTTGGTGTTACAGTCATGGGATTCATAGGGAAGAGGGGTATTTTGATAAGTGTAGTTGTGGGGGTTCTTGTCTGGGCTTACCAGAACTCCCCTCCCCCACCACTCTCACCAAAGCTGAAAAAGTGGAAACAGTCTGGCATGTTCTTTTCATATGGAGAGTTCAAGGTATTCTACCACGGTGAGTAACATTTTACCAACTGTGATCCTGATTATCATATCTGAAAGGCTACTTAATTACAGGTTTGTAGTTTTGAAGTATCTAATTTTGTTCTTGAGATATGTGTGACCATAAGGTCATTCTGCCATGGTATATGACCATAAAGGCATTGACCCCATGCATTGGAGCACTTTTTTGATATTGAAGTTCCACATTTAGTCCTCTTAATATATTGACTCATGCAAGTAATTGCAGATTATGTATGTTGATTTGTCTTTAAAATGTATGCATCATTATTTTGTAAGAAAATCATCAAAGTTATGGTTTATTTTGTGCTACAGATGAGGCTGGACAGGGAGGATCTGGTGAAGTTGTTCTCTGCATCCATGGGTTTCCTTCTTCCAGCCATGACTGGGAAAAGGTGTGTTAATTATGGACAGATATTCTTACCAACTGCATAGTATTACATACATTGTACATGACCATGGTTAGCTTTGAAATTATACAGTATCTGTATTCAGTATAGCCAGTAAAACCGGCCGTATATCCGCAATACACCAGCTTCGCAGGCACGCGATGCGGCATCAGCTAGCTATATTACACCAAACGACCTCTTACACCTAATCTTTGCACATCTAAGTGCAGGAGTTGTTTGCTATGCTGCTGGACTATAATCAAAGCTTTCTAGTGATGATGCCCCAACTGTGTTCGGTGAAGAGGGGAGCATCAGAGAGCCTTGATCAATGTAAGGTTATGTAATGTTACTACACCACTTGTCCTATGGAAAAGTCTTTTTCAGAAGCATGGACAATTGAAATGGCAGTAACTGTTGAAATATCAATAATTAAAGCATCAGCAGTTCAAATTTAAAAGACACTTCTTTCTGTTTTTGCTACAGGTGTGGGGAGGACTGCAGGGAAGATTTGGCCGCATCATCGCCTCAGATTTACTGGGCTTTGGATTCAGTGACAAACCAGTAAGTACAAAACACTTAATCTACAAAACATGGACAAGACTCACTCTACAAACTATTGTCTCACAAAAGACACCACATCATATTTTGTCTGAGCCAGACCTCTTCCCTCATGACTTCAATAAAAAGTGGGTAGCTGGCTAATTTGAATTTTCATGAATAAGTAAAGGCTCAAAGTAACTAACAAACAAACAATCCATGTTACCAAAATAGAGGCTGATTTGGTATTTTTGACTCCAGTAGACTGAGTCACTCTCTCACTCACTATCTGGTTTAGCATATGTTGTTCCCCGACCTCCAAGGGTTGGACGTGCTTGCACAGCAATACTGTGGCTTAATTGCTTGATGGCAGCGTTTCACTTGCCTCTATCCTTTGGTTTAACATACCGGGTATGTAGGTTCAGGTTTAGGAAGTCCTCCCTTACATTTTCCATTCCTTTCTAGGCCATTTGTCACTGCCCATTTTTGGAGGTGGCCATACCATCTTAGCCGGTTAGATCTAACTAATATGGTATACTTCATATTCCAGTTAGACCACAACTACAGCATCTTTGAGCAGGCCTCCATCCTGGAGAGGTTACTTGAGACGTTGGAAGTTAAGGAGGTGCACGTCTTGTCACACGACTACGGAGACACCGTAGCCCTGGAGCTCCTCAGGAGGTTTCTTGACCGCCAAAAGTCGCCTGAGAAAGACGCCGCTCACCTGCAGATCAGGAGCGTCTGTCTGATGAATGGAGGTGAGAACTGCCAGCTGTCTGGCCCCCATAGCATGACCAAAACTGGGGGTCTTCAGGGTCTTCAGCAGCCTTTATGTGCTATTTTCTGATTGCATATAGACAACATAGCCGGCCTGGTTGAATTACCCCCGTTTTTTGAGCCAATCAGAAAACAGCCGAAGACCACCAAACCCCCAGTTCTATAAGCCTTCTACAGAGTCTAACCAGCTGTGGTAGGAAGTTATTCATTTAAAATGTGATTTGGAAAAACATAACTATATTATAGTTCTGCTAGGTCACAAATATCTGCCACCCAGAAAATATGCATCCAAAAAGACCTCCAACTCAACATACCCTGTAAAATGCACTCCAGGACCTGCATAATTAACCTATCTGGGAGGGTGCTGGACTAGAGATTTCTCAGACACACTGTTTATCAAAGTAGTGGATATGTATTGTATGTAACCCAGTGGATATATGACAGAAGAAGAAGAACTTTATTGCGCAACAGATGTAGCAGGTACAACGTATGGCAAAATGATACATACATAGTTTGTGGTGTTAAAATACACATATGGTGGTGTTGAGAATATCTAACAGTTCTACTAACTGTAATAGGAATCTGGTCTGCTTCATGAAGGTTAGTTGATTTCTGGTAGCCATGCAAAACTGATACTTGGGGTTTGTTTTTTTGCTCACATTTTTATGTACAGATTATGTATTTAAACATGTGACATGCAGATAGACATATCCACATTATAATTCATTCAGAGACCAGGAGACAAGATTGGATTGAGATTTTTAAATTAATGTTTTGTTTCAGGTTTTCTTCCTGAGACCATCACCTTTCAGTGGGGCCAATATGTATGTATTTTGTAATCCTTATTTCTACTCAGCATTCAATTTGATCTGTTAGCTCTATTGTGTTTTTTATTGGGTCTTAGAAAGAACAAAGCAAAGCATCATTTTGAAGGGGTCTAACATAATAACAACAACACATTTTATCTAGCTACTTGTGCATAGAAATTTTCAATCTATTCTTTGTGTATTTTGATTCTGCAGAATTACTTATTTTGGGGAAATGCATTCAATTTCAGCTTCTCACAACTTCACTGGGACCCTACTTATCCAGATTGGGCAACTTCTACACTTTTAGAGGAGGGTTAGTACAGTAGCTCATACATTGTGGCTCAGCAAATGATATAGACAAAGTCTCACAAATAACTGTAAAACACAAAAATGATTGTTGTCATTGTAAAAGGCAATGCGGTCATGTGATGGTCATATATAACTTTTAATGAGTACAAAAAAGGTATACTAAATATATCAAAGAAATTTAGACCTCATAACCAGTAGTATAACTTATACATTCATTCATCCATGTGAATGTATGGTAGCTCATTTGTGACATTTGTATCCACTTGTATGAATGTAAGTCCAATTATATCCATTTGTTTGTCTGTAGGTATAGTTTTAGAAGGCCTTTTGAAAGTTGATGTGGATCTTTTTTTTGTACTGTCAATGAAGAGATTTTTGTTACTGTTAGTGTCGGCAAGGTGTACGGTCCCAACACCAAACCTTCTCCTGATGAGGTCAACGATCTCTGGGCACTGATGAGATGGAATGATGGCAACCTGGCACTAGGAAGGTCTGTTTGTTTGTTTGTTTGTTTGTTGGAGCCTTTGTTTATAAGGTAATTATAAGATAAGGTCCACTTTCCACTAGACAGCAACTGCTAAGTGACCATTGAGCAAATAAAATTGGAGTTGCATGACACACCCTTCAATACTTTACTAAGTACTGTACACATATTGTCTCTTTTATTATGTTTACCGAAGGAAAACATATTGTTTTTGCTCCATTTCTTCTTCTCCAAACACTAACCTCTGACCTGGCCAATGGCCTCTTTTGTTTACGTCTGTCACCATAGTAACTGGTGTCGGGTTACAGAATGTGACACACACACACACACACACATACACACACACACACACACACACACACAATGTGGCAATTTCATTGTAGGCATTTAGACTCCTGTCACCATATACATGTATGTGAATCACAGTGAATGTGTTTGAGTAAGAATTAACAGAGCAGACCATATCCGAAGGTAAACATTATGCATTTGCTTTGCAAATGTTACTTTTCTAGTTGATACTTATACTTGTATTTTGTATGGCTCCTCTGTAGGATCAGCCAGTACCAGAATGAGAGAGTTGCACATAGAGAGAGGTGGGTGGAGGCAGTGCAACAGTCCACAATACCAGGTCAGTACAGCATACTTACATGTGAACCCATGCTGCATACATGTAGAATACATGAAATGTAGCATTAATCCCTTCAATGTAGAAAACAATGAGCCATTACTTTGGTTAACTTTAGCCTGGGTGCCATCTGGATTTTCGCTCCGCAACGCTCGAAAAAATCTTTTTTTGAGCGTTGCGGAGCGAAAATCCGGATGGTACCCAGGCTAGGTTAACTTAACCTTCTCCCTGCTACCTAACCCCCTACCCAATACAGATTTGGCACCAAACAGCTACCTTAGCAGCCTGCGTTACACGAGAAATATCCCTAAATCGTATACGTACATGTACATAATTATACAGGGTGCTATATAGATGGTACAGTATGTACAACCCATGTATATATGGTCCAAGGACAAGGTTTAACCTTCTCCCTGCTACCTAACCCTCTACCCAATACAAATTTGGTGCCCAACAGCTACATTTGTACCTTAGCAGGCTGAAGGTTAACAATACTTTATTTCTTTCCAGTGCACCTGATCTATGGTCCAGCTGACCCCGTCAACACTCCTGTCCTTCTGGACAGATACAGGTCAGTACCCAGACCTATGTCTGCAGAAAACTCATACATGTATGATGATGATGACTGGTTTATTTACATAAACACATAAACAAACAGGTTAAAAGTCTGTGGCAGCCAAAATGGCTAAATTGACGACTTCTTACAATCTAAAATCAATGCAGCCTTACAAATACGATTTCAACAGTACTATAAAAAGCAGTCGGCCCGTACAACATCCGGTAATCCCGTATCTTCCTAGCCTGGGTGCCATCCTCCATAGTTTCCGCCAGCTCCCTAATGTCGCTAGTCAGCAACATTAGGGAGCCGGCGGAAACTACAGAGGATGGCACCCAGGCTTAGCCTAGTATCTTCCAAATGTTCTGCCAAATAGTTACCCTGGGTGCCAGGCTCAGGCTCAACTCCCCTGCTGTAGTGGCAATTTAGATAGATGGACGTAGTGTTCTTGGCTACTGAAGGAAACTAGCTAATGACCCAATACTAGTACTGGCACCAAGATTGTCAAATAGTAGCTAAATGTATTGAAAAGAATGCAGTCTTTATCTGTTAGGCGTCTATGTTAAACATTGACTTGCAACAGGTGAAAAGTATTTTATAAAAGCTGTATTTTTCATTTTTTTTTTTTACACATATCTGTACCTGCTGTAGAACAGGCCAGGTTGGTCTAGCTTATTACACAAAGCAACTCTCAATTTTGTCTTCAATTTATTTGCATATCAATCAATAGTTTGTGCTTATAAACCTGCATTTCCCCTCTGGTCTCTCAGTCACTGACGAAAGCTAGTGGATACTAGCTGAAACATCTGACCATTTCCAAAATCATATCCAGTTGCTTGAGTAACTGCTTTTTGTTGTAAAGAAAATCTCACATTGCAACAGGTTGATCATGAATCGAGGTCATCTGGATCCATGTTGGGTTGTGCACTGGCTTCATGTTATAAAACCATCTGTGATATAACCTCTTTAGTAACTACTTGCAGGAAGTCGTGAATACTATTCCTGGTTGAAATCAGATTAATACTATTATAATATGGTAACTATATCTGTACCCCATTACTTTTTGCTATTTATATCACAATGATCATGGTTATGGTGCTCATGAATATATATGCATGTTAAGGCTTGGACTTCATTTCTTTGCTTTTTGGCAAACACTTGGTCCATAGCAACATAAACACAGACTTACGACAAAAATAGATCACTTGCAATAACGCCGTGCCGTCAGAACTATCCTTGGCAAAAACTACACTAACTATGCTGACGCCTGTCTCCTACTTGGCCTCGAGACTTTGGAGCGACGACGAGACCACCTCTGCTTGACTTTTGCCAGAAAACTCTTACAATCTCCCGACTACCGGCATTGGTTCCCTCCCCGCCGTGGGGACATCAGTGGACGTACAACACGGTCCAGTAACCAGATTGACTGTTTTAGAACAAGAACCGAACGCTTTAGAAACAGCGCACTACCATACATGGTTAAGTTACTGAATAACTCTGAAACGGCAATGTAAGAGTAATCTGTTGCTAATGTTGTACAACAGCCTCTCACCGAACCTTTTTTACTGTGTAACGTTTTAAACATGTATATCGATTATCAATCCATTTTCTATAGTAGAGGAATATTTTACGATTTATAAATTTTAACAATATTTAATAATATGTAATAATGTTTTGATAATAATACCCATATTTTAATGATATTTTGTGACCTCAGAGCAATTCAGGCAGCCAGTATGGCTGCCTGCGAGTCTGTTGTCAGTGTGGTGGTAATTGAAATGGTGTATGTCTGGAGTTTGCAATTTTGAAATAAACCATTCTACTACTACTAACCACGAAATGAACAATTGCAGCCTAATTACTATGTTAGAAATAGGTCAGTCTTATAAATAAATCTCAGTAAATGTCATTTTCCGTCTATTTCTAGAGAGCTGTTTCCCCGGGCAACAGACACTGTTCTCAGCAGCGGCATCGGACACTATCCACACGTGGAGGATCCCCAGTCTGTTCTCACAGCCTTTTTCAACTTTCTTGATCATGTCGCCAGCACAAAGCAGTCTTCAACTGCAGGGAAAACGTAGCTGTAACACAAACTCAAATCCAAACTTTGGTAAAATCAACATGGCATCCGTGTACAAAGGTTGTTCAAAAAGTTCTCGGCCTCACCTGGAAAAAAGAGGTGGTATAACTGTAACATTATACTATGACATGTTACGCCACATTCACGGAAATGCAAATTTTGATATTCATTGATTAGCATGTGGCGCCCTATTATTTACATTATGATTAAAATTTGTAAGATTTAGATTTAGATTTGTAAGACAGGGTATACAGTATGGGCAATTAATCGAGATTTTGTAAGTCTTTCATGGCTCTCATAGCAAATGTCTGACAGTTCAGCTGTGTGGAAAGATGTAAGTATTCAGGTTTCCTGTGCCTAAGGTTAGTACCACGCACTACTACAACATTAACACCCACTACCTATGTCACATCCGCACAGACCTTTACACAAACCATTGATCCTGGCAATAATTCCTGCGGCTGGTCTGATTTCATTTTGGCCATACACGCAAAACTTCAGTGTCTTTGTGGCTACATTTCATTAAAGAACGGCAATTCTTTTGAGGCAGTACTATGCGTAGGACACACCTCTTGTTACGCCAACGCCAACAGGAAGTGAGATTTTCTTTTACCGGAAACTTGATTTGCACGCTGCCATAAAACATTATACAATCTACAGATCTTCTGAAAGTAGTCTCATCAGGTTGGTAGGACATAGGAAATTGGGAATTTCCTTCTTACACAACCAGTAATACATTTGTATCTCTTACTTTGCTTACGTTTTGATGTCTATCAGACACCTTCCACCTTCCCATACTATAGAATGATGACAAAAGGATAAAAGTAACAGTAGTAGTGTGGGGTCGTGTGGCGTAAACCAGAGGCCCCGGGTTCGAGTCCTGACATGCCACCGATCTTGTGCCCTTGGGAAAGGCACTTTACACAACTTTCCTCACTTTGCTCAGGTGTAAATGAGTATTGTACTGTCACTGTGTTGGTGGCGGCATTAATATAAGTTGAAAAAACTTGAGTGTGCCGTCACCACGTCTTGTAATTGCATGTTTCGGAATATAATAAAAAAAAAAGTAGTCTTTCCACAGGGATAAGTGTTACACAATGTTCTTGCAATTGATAATGATAATGGGGTGGCCGGATAGCATCCATGTGATTAAGTCAATGTGATCTTAAGTACAAGCTGGACAGTACTCGACTTGGAGCGTTGATTCACTCACACGGGCATGGACCCCCACTCATATCGATAGATATTTGAAGAGTCTTCTCTAGCTAACCCTTCAAATGCCGGACCTTCGCTTTCCGTCCCTTCCCAAAGGACGTCCTTAGTGGACTTTATAGGTACTCTGTAGTGGACTCTGTAGTGGAGTGGAGCGAGGAAAGTCGTGTTAAATGCCTCCACCCATGGCCAATAGCCTCTTGGAGTTTTTATGTGTAGTGAGGACACACAATGTGTAGAAGACATAGACTCGATTCGTAAAAGCTTTACGCCATAGTTACTGTCCATGGTGCTGAACACCGTACAGTTAAACACTCCCGTAATTGCCGCTTTGGATGTATCGTCAGAAAAGGCTTTCTGCCTTCTGAGAATAATCAGTCTGTAAAGTAACGTGTATTTTAATCAACATGTGACACAATTTGTACAATGTTTTGTTAAAGTTGTGAAATTCAGCCCCAGGGATGCAAACATGCTTGTATCCCTGTTTTGTGAAATAAACCAGTCTACTACTACTACAACTACTACTACTACTATCTACTATCTACTACTACTACTACTACTACTACTACTACTACTACTACTACTACTACTACTACTACTACTACTACTTGTGGGATCTTGTGATGAGCAAGCAAAACGAGAGAATTGGCTGTAACAACGTAGGATGGCACGTAGGCTAGCTAGGCTACCATAGAAGAGCGCTCAAAGTGCCTTTGTGAGCAACAATCGTGGATAATTAGACAATGACGTAAGCAGCGGGTGGCCTACGAGAAAGTGTGAACAATCGGAACTATGCGTTGGTGAAGGTCAGACATCCAGGTAATAAGATACGCCAAAAAACGCCTTTTTGACAAGTTTACAGCGTCACTGACGAAAGGTAGCGGATGCTACCTGAAAAACCGTTTCCAAAACTATATCTAGTTGCTTGAGTACATTTTTTGGCGAATCGGAACTATACGATAGTATACAACCAGAAAAAAACCTTAAGACATTCTAAGCCCAGAAGTAAGCCCAAAACGTAGAGCCTTGCTAAGAAGGTTACAGTTGTCTCTCGCCATCTCCACATCTTGAGTAAATAGTCGCTCGATGTTCTGGACTCCTTCTCTTCATTTTTTGTGGTTAGATAACGTAATGTAGTATACCATGGACACGCGTCTCAGTCCCGTGGCTACCGTTTAATCGGGTTACATTACTTCTGTGATGTGACAAACCATCCGTCGATCCGGCCTCTTTGTCGCCTGAGTGTCAGCCTTGTTAGCTTTCGTCCGCTCCCCAATATCCGCTTGTTGGCGGGGAGCGGATCACTCAGGCTAGCCTCTTTGCGTCACGACAGCAATTATTTATAATGAGCGGCAGAGATCTCAAATTCAATTGTCGTGGCGCTGGGCGTTCGCGCGTGCATCGTGAATTACATTTGTATTTTGTTAGATGTACAAAGTCCATTTGCTGGAGGCGGCAGGAAGAGCCAACTGTTGTATAGGGCAAGGACGTTTGGTTGCTGTTTCTTCTGAGTGAACTGACATTTGGGGGATAACTTTATAAACTAAAAAAACTCGTATTTTCCAAGAACTAGTGTAGAGGGGAACTCGTTGCCACCAAGCACAGTTCTCATTTTACCCGGTTCCTTGCAAAAACACATTGCGAGGCTTAAAAAGCCGAATCTGTGGGGTCTAAAGAGGTTACCTCTACCTACTAGCCAGCTGTGCTTGCATGTACGTACTTGGAAAAAAAGGTCCGCCGATTGAGGTCTGAAACAAAATGCAGTTAGCAACCTCGTCACTGGTGACGTCACAGGTGATGAGCTTCTTTGGTAGCGACAGGCGTAAATTGTATTCCATTCATCTTTTTATTTATAAATATGATGTTTGTGTAGAAAAGCCACTTCAGGATAAGACAACAGTCTGTGGTGATTACGTGAACGATACGGGTACGTCGGTGAAAGTTAGACATCCAGGCAATGAGATACGCAAAAAAAAAACGGTTATACTCAAGCAACTGGATATGATATTGGAAACGGTCAGACGTTTCAGGTAGCATCCACTACCTTTCGTCAGTGACGCTAAGATCTTGTGCAGAAAGGCAGATTTAAAGCAATGCGAAAGGTAATGGATGCTAACCTGACTTCTGTGACCGCACCCTAACTGTTTCTTGGTGGACTTTTCAGTCGGTTCAATGACCTAGGAATATTTGTGCTAGATTTCTTAAAAGGGTTACGCAAAAGTAACGAGAGAAGTTCTTCCTATGACCCTTTGTAGTACTAGAAGTTAGCTCAAAAGTAACGAGAGACGTTCCTTCTATACGGCCTTATATAGTAATTAGCTGCAGCTAGCGTTTGTAAATTCAAGTTAACGAGATGACGTGTTCTCTTTTCTCTGTCGCAAGTGATATCGTGCACGAATCTTTGAAACACCCTTTCCGTTCATCGAAATCTTTTGGAAGCGTAAAATCAATTATGAAGCGCGTCCGCCCCGGCATTTTCCCATGATACTCTCTGCTTTAGCCGTCCTTTTCGTCACTACCCTTCGCGGACACGGCGCAGTTTTTACTGTCAAGACGTAGCTAACGGCCGCTTTTAGCATAATTTCCTCAATCGCAGAGATATTTTTCTTTCCGTACCTCGTAGGTGAAAGAATGGGTATTGTATGGAAGGCCTTTCTAGTGATTCTCGTGGCCTGGCTCTTGGTTGACGACGAAGTGCTCTCCTCGGGAGGAGCGGTGAGAAGCCGCTCGCGAGGGAAGGGCCCACCGCCGGCCGGGCTGGCTCGGGCCTACAGCCGGGTGCCGCTGTTCAGTCGGTACGGACGCGGCGGCAGGCTGCTGTCTTCGGCGAGCGGGGGTCTGCCCGAGACGGAGGCAAGCGGAGGCGCGGTGGCGGCGGATCTCGAGAGGGACGGGTGGCTGAGGTGGGCCGCGGCGGTGGATGAGGTTTTGTCCAAGCTGCAGGAGTCGGGCCAGGCGTCCGGCGCTCCGGAAGGCGACACGCCGTCCCTCCACCGCGGCTTTGGGCTCAGCGGCCATGGGGTAAGTTACTCCGCTAGTTCTTTTTCATTTAGTAAGTTAATACTTAAAGACCAAATGACACCAAAAAAGTGGCACAGCACATACAAATGTCGGTAGTGTACATAAAATATAGTCACTTGATGATTGTTTCAATCATGATGACTGAGATATTGAGCTTGTACGGCCTTCTAAAAGTTAATTTTTAGAGACTCTCTAGTAAGCTTCCCAATTGCCCACTTCGGGCATCTCTATTTGCATCTTTATATGAGCACTTTAATTAAAGCATGATGCACCTACGATTCTCCCGCAACGATTGTGCCGAATGCCGAAGGTTTGAGACGAGAAGGACGCCAAAGTTAAACTAATGAACAGTAAAACTAATGAACCTAGCTAATCTCCAAGCATATCTTTTGGTGGCTGCAAAGACAGAATCAAATTGGCCAGGCTGTGTCAATTGGCTTCGGACTCGGCAGCCATGCATGGTGTAAGTCGACTCCGCTAGTTTTTGTACCTTTTGTTAAGTGATATTCCTGGTGTAGCCTCCGGTCACACCGACACCGTACGGTGCACCTACTACGACGATATTTTTTTTACCGCGACGACCATGCCGTATGCCGTAGATTTTAGACGAAAGTTTGATGATTTAACTATTGAGCCTTTCTCAAACCTATAGCTACGATCTATGGCGATATATCGTCGCGGAAAAACAACAACGATCGCAGGTGCTTCATTTGATGTGTGTGGTCGAACCCTTTCATAGCAAACATATGGCCTGCACTTGCCTTGCCTAACTTAGAGATGAGTATTTTTTTTCGTTGTCACATCAACTACATTCTTTCAATCAAAAAGCCATTGCGAGGACAAGCTTTATGAGAAAGAATTTGTAGGAGTGAAATCTGATGGAAAAACATGTAAGCTTAATGCAACAACAAAACACCGGTCATCGAGGTTTAAATCTCTAAATTTCAACTTGAAATGGCAGCGATTGTCTACAGACGGCATTTTTGGTCTTCTTCCAGTTCAAAGATGTACTACTCGTATGTCTAGCTCGACTCTTCTTTTCTAGAAATCTCCCGATTCGGCCATGAAAGCTTACTTATTTTGATCCAACCGATAAAGAGCAATGCCCAGAACCACTCGAAAATAGCTGAGCTGAGTCCAATCTTGTTGTGCTTACTTTGAAACTACAAGAATAAGAATCAAACTCAAAGAAAAATCCTGTTTTCAAAACCTTACACCAAGTAACAAGTACGCAGTGCGGTATAATGTAATCTTGTCCCCTCTGGCAACGCCGTTCTCTGGGCAAAAGGACTGCAAAATTTGATTTCTTTCGCCGACGAAAACAAGTTATTTCTCTCCCCTTACGAAACTGCGATCAAAGGTCAACCAATTTGTCACCATGGTTTTTCTAGAGATCAATGCTTGCGTTTTACATGCATGTACACATCAATGCGTCTGTCAAAAGAAAGAAAGAAAAAACGCCTTTGAATTACAGTTTCTTTAAGAGTAGTTAATTTGCAGATATGAATTATGCACGTTAAAGTTTAACGTGCATAATTCATATCTGCAAATTAACTATTCATATGTTGGCTACAGGTTGAGGTGATTTCATATATACTATGCATCCTATTCTAACTTCCGTGCTCTCCTCTGATAGCATCTATGAAGAATATGCATTTCCCGACTTTTACAAAATAGTAGGCGCGTTCGCCAGCCAACTCCCAACCATAGATGACCTTGCTCACCTAACTCTCAACTGTGATCTGGAGAAGGTCGGGAAGCTATACATGTTGGGTTTGTATGACAGGGGCTTTAAGAGAAAGAGAGAAAATAGATGAGTACAAGACTGTACGTACTTATATTGAGGGGGAAGGAGGAGAGAGAATAACATGTTTCATCTGATGATATCGCAGGAAAGGAGGGGAGGCTCTCGGACTAGTGCTCTGCCATCCCTGCTGATAGAACTGGCTGATTCCGGTTCAGCTTCAGCCTGGTAACACCCCGGGCTCTTCCTTGTCCAACGGTAAGAACTTCTTTTCACCCCGTACCTAGCGTAGAGTTTTGCTCATCTCCATTTCTGTAGCCCTTGTGCCATACAGTTGTGCAAGCACTACAGCAGGGGGGCTAGTCCTACCGGTTGAGCCACAGGTACTGCATGTATATTTACGGAAGGCAGTTCAGCACCATGGAGAGGGAAGACGTCCAGCCGTTTTTATACACGGGTTTGTCTTAGGTGTGTCTGTCTGCGTGTTTGCTTGTGTTTCACAGTTTCTACATGCTAGGCATGTCGGGGAGGGACACTGACAGGACATTAGGTCAATGGTCCAAAGAAAAGGTTTTCCCATGGCCTTTCTTGAATATCCTACTAGATGCCTCATAAGAGCCAGTGGAAAAATGCATAGACGCAATCAGCGACAAATATTTATGCACAGTAATGAATAAAACAAGAAATCAAAAACTCGTTTCACGGAGATATGAGGTGTTCAATTTCATCTTTGATCTGTTAGCTAGGTCACCTTTCCACTGGATGGAGATACGCGACTGTTGAGCAACCAAAATTCGATGTTCATTACCTATGAATTTATGATGATCTAACACTAAGTCGAGAGACAACGAAGCACATAACTTGCATAACACTCCTTTTTATCTAGCAACGGGACTTTTCGCCCCTGTCACACGTTCAGAACCTTCCCCGATCACCGACCAACCAGGGTTGGCTGACCCATTCCTAACCATGGTTGGGGGAGTTCGACAGGAGTTCGAGATAGTCTCTACCAGACTAACTACGACGCTGGATATATGTAGGAGAATATTTTCCAGGGGAGTTTGGCCGCCTTGTAGGTTTGACTGGCCGCACAGGGAGAGAAACTACCTCCTCGCGGCCGGACTCCCTTGGCCAATTTTAGTCTCTTTTTTGACGAATTATACGATCCGTATCCCCGTAGAAAGGCCTGGTGCAGGCTAAGTTCGAGATGCCATATTCGGCTATGTGTGACATAGGCTTAAGTCGTCATTCAACAATCGCCACCTCAGTGGAAAAGGAGTATTTCGTATTTCATCAGTGCAAGATCGCATGAACCTACAGCTCTAACGGATACGCGTGTCCTAATTTTGCGCCACGCGCTCTCAATAACGTACCATTTACTCACTTATCTCGGCAGAATGGGAATGATTCAGAGTGAGTGGTAACGTGCCGTAAGGCCACACCAAGTAAATTTTATGGATGACGTCCTTTGGAGTCACTAAATCTAATGCGAGAGGGCGAAAGAAAAACAAGTAGAGCCCTAAAAAACAAGATGCCTAGATTAGAAATATACTAAGAAATGACAAATGTTAGGACACAAATTGAATGAGGTGACACAGTGTAACAAGCAAGAAGTTTTTTATTCATCATCAAAACAGCAATAAATCAGGTGGAACAGCAGATGTCGTCCTGTCCTGTTTTCGCGTTACGGGTTTCACGTCAATCTGACGATTTGAGGCAGAGTGACTCTTTGGTCATAGTTACAGGAAGCGGAATTTCTTGTTTTTTTTTCTAGGAACATGCCAAAATCAATGCGTGCGCGGACGTCATCCATAAATTTTACTTGGTGTGGCCTTATCTCGGCAGAATGGGAATGATTCAGAGTGAGTGGTAACATGCCATAATGTCATCAACCTGGCACAGCCTAAAAGGGGAAACTCGCCAATCTAAGTAACTCAGCCTTTCACTGGTTGACACGTGACGTGCTTTTTCTGACACGTGCTCAGGAGGATTTGCAATTGGGTGCTCTCTTTGGCCCAATTTCCACTAAACGTACGATCGTACAGCGCCCAAAATTGAGTTCGCGTGGGTCTTGATTTCATAACCGGCACATGATCCAGGATGTATGATCTTAAAACACAAAAAAACACATAAATCGTAAAAGAAGTCCTTTATCTACGAAATCCGCAGAGCGATGTGATAGATCTCTGGTCCGATCCAACTGTCGCTTAGCTGCGGCAACGTCTAGTGTAAAATACACGTTATTTAAAGCGGTATTATGTAAGGTTTTTCACTATTTTAAACATCGATGTTTTACACATTTTCTTGCACTTTAACTATATATAACTACCTGGGTTCATAATGACATTTGTAGAGTAAAAGATCAACGTCGTTGCGCCGCAAAAACGTGTTGAAGCTGCCGAAGATACCCGAACGAAAACCGCTGTTTTGTTTACATTCTTTTTAGGAGCCTCCTAAAATACAGCGGACCTGGCGCAATTTATTCTCGTGCTGCGTTGAGTCGCAGGAAAAGCGAAATAGCGAGGCCAATATGTTGAAAGTTATTGAAAATGACAATCTAGATGAGAACATTTCAGTTATTTATAATTACAGTTTTGGCATAAAAATCTTACATAATATCGCTTTAATGCCCACATATCTTGGGAAAAATTACAGTAACGCAGCCATTTGGTCAGGTAAAGTACGTGGCAGGGTCCGCTGCCTTCCACCTACTTGAGGCGTGCGTCCATTAGGTTTCAACTACTTCAGATTAAATAAAAGACGACACTTGAAGGCAGAGGCTTAAATGGGGTGACACCATTGTACCCAGAAACATGCTCAGCTCATCAGACGCATATCCAGAACCGTGCCTGGGGCAAATCTACGTTCTTGAATACGCGGAGACTTTCCAGAACCGCGCCTGAGTCCAACCCTCATCCATTCAAGCATAGACCTAAATGGGTGCGGTTTTGGATACAATAGGCCTGCATGCCCCGTATTGAATGATGTCTGTGACATTATATAGTAGAGGGGATTCATTCCTCGAACTAACCGACATCTTGCACACGCAGTCGTCCCTCAGTAAGACATCTGGAGCCGCAAAGTTCCCGTTTAGAACCTTTATTCAGCCTGTCTGTGACATTATTTATCTGCTGTTTGTTTATCCAGACTCCACCGTTGGACGACAGATGAGAGCGAAGAGATCGACGGCATCTAAAGACAAAGTAGAGAACTTGTCGGAAGAGGAAATGGAAAAACATAAGAAGAAAGATCTACAAGAACTCAGTGAACAGACTTACATAGCAGTGTGTTAGGGAATTTTGCAACGTGCAGATTTTGTGTTTAAAATTTACGCTTTAGTGAATATCTTTTTCATTTCATTTCGACGTTTTGCATAGAAATTGATAATAACGGAATCCGCACAACAGAGCCCAAGTACGTTTGAACCGTAGTTAACTGGATCTTGGAGTGCAACCGTTTCTGGACATTGATGGATCTGTACAGTATGTACGGGGTGTATGGAACACAGCAGTACCTATCTCCTGTTTCTTTCTGTCATTTTGAGGACACAAGTAACTGTCCAAAGCAATATAGTTTTTGAAACTTTTTGATGTTTTCATTTATTCTTTCTTCCTGCACGCACAAGTTCTTATTTCCAGGCACAAAAGTCACCTTTTATTTCTATACACAGTACTGAAGATCAGTTGATGAAAGTTTCTCCCTGTTTTGGACCTCGCTAAATTCCCCACCGTTGCTGCATCTTCAAACACTACATATAGCTTTGTAAGGGTCCAGTCTCTTTCGAAATTGAACGTGATCTCGAACCAGTTTAGCTCATTGAAGAGCTAACCTTCCACTGGTCGTGACAGAGAAGACAGACGCTATGTACAGTATTTACAGGTTCATTTTACCGGGGAAATTCCCCTAGCTCTTTTTGACTAGCACAATTAACAGTGGACCACGGCTTAACGTTCCGTCCTAGGGACTACGGCCCTTAACAGTAGCGTGCATGTCGGGTGAGCGACAACAGCCGGGATTCGAACTCCCAAGCTCTTAGTCCATAGGCAGGATCACTAACCAATGGACTATGCTGGCTACTGTAGCGCTAACAGATGTGTTGTTACGAAGGATGCTGTCTTAGATCCTTGTTGGCGGTTGGTTCTGTCACAGCCTGCTTTGAAATTCTATCTATGACACCAAACTCGACGAGTGTGATGACCGCACTGTTACATAAAGTGTCTGTTGTCGTAAATATGGTAGGTAAAAGGTTGGAAAGAAGCGCTTGAACTTTTATCCAAATTTTCACCTTCTAGCTCACCAAATTGACTTATCCCACGTAAGTTAATTACTGAAAATGAATGGATCCATTCTGACGCATGTTCCTATGAAGCACGCGTCACAGGCTGCACAGTAACTATGGCCTGGAGCGAGAAACAAGGAGAAAACATCCTCACCCTACAGCTCTCATTACTGGCCTCTTAATTGCATTGATGTCTTCATCAACTTCCTCTCCGTTTCCTATAAGATGTTGTCCTTTCATTTGTACCAAGAAAGACTGAGAGCAGAAGCTAAGCAGTGAATTAGAGTAGTTAATGAACGTTTAATAAGCCTGTATTTGGATTCAGTGGAATGGAGGACAAGGCAGGTGTATAAACACCTTTGCAAGTTGCCCTCCCAGACAATACAATACAATACAACACCAACACAAAATCACAAATTACATTACGTACAGTACATTATATACAATTAGACATGAAAAAGTTATGAATCAGAAACTGAACATGATACTTCTGATGTGGCCTGTCTACGTCAGACTCTGTGAACGCTGCAGGCCTACAGGACATGGTCCTACTCCAGCGTCATTCATGTTCTATTGAACTGCGCTGCCTTCACTGGTATCAAGATTCAAAGACCTTTGGCCTGAAGGCACGAAAGGAGAGAAGTTTGATACCGTCACCATTATTTAACACTAGAGACTAATGACCGAGGTGGGTTACGACAGAGACATGGCCTTTTTCATATTCCAACATTTCATGACCAAACATGGCGACGGCACACTCCACTATTAACTTATTGTATGCCGCCAGCCCGCCACCAACACAGAGTACAAATACAGGACAGGACAGGACAATACTCATTTTCACTTGAGTTAAGTGAGGAAAGTCGTGTTAAGTGTCTTTCCCAAGGGCACAAGATCGGTGACATGTCAGGACTCGAACCCGCAACCCCTTGGTTAAATTCCGAGTCCAGCACTCTGCCGCTACCCCACGACATGGCATTTCCAATAAATCATTAAAACGACGTGGAAACTATTGCATACAATTAGTTACTGTACTAAAGTCAAATGTCGCCCCTTGTTTTAGGAGTCCTCCCTCATGCGGCATTTCGAAACAGTGCATGTCCTGACTTTTGGCAGCCAGCGCCCTCTTGGATGATGCGGGTCGTAGTGATTTTTTCAATGGCTGCACTGTAGTGCACTTTGGCTTCGCCACTCCTCGCATTTTCAATCAGGAATACCAGACGAGTTCTTATTCTTACAGACAAGTGTGTTGGATTCTTTAACATGCAGAGGATGAAGGTTTGAAGCTTATATACGGGACCGAGGCCCCCTCCTATGATGTAGGATCTGAAGCTTTTTCTTCTCGTAAGGTTTCTATGCCATCTGTTCTATTGACAAGTATTCTGTATCGGAATAGCCGATATAACCGCCCTTCGGCCTAACACACCAGCTTTGCAGGCACGCGGCTCGGCGGCAGCTTGCTATATTACACCTAGCTACCTGCCATACCTAACATCTGCACATTTAACTACTGTTCAAAGCTATATATCCAGTGATGATACATTCTCTTCTGGAGTTAGATGCTGCCTCACTAAACTATTAGGAACACAGCAGATCGAGAAAACGTTTGTCATATAGCAGCTATGAAGAAGTGGGAGAAGTGTACCTTCCTTAGTCTTTGCCTGCAAGAGAGATTTGATCGACCTCATTGTTTTTGTCTAGAACTTATATTGTTTTCCTCGTTGTCCTGAAGTCCTTACGTTAACTACTGGGTCATAAAATGCTTACTTCATTTTCATTCGAGTTTCTGTCAAATCTGACTGAAATGCAAAACCTACCGTGCAAAGGCGTCCGGCTTATCTTTATAGGCCCTTAAAAACAGCGTGATCTTCTAAAGCCTGTAAGTTTTATACGCCATCTTTTACAGACCGTAACCAATGTTGCATTCATCCTCGTGATTTTTCTCCCGACTCTAAAAGATTATACAAAGCGGAACAGAACCGTTTGCCACACTTTATTCAGGTACCGGTGAATACACGGTCACATGAATAGCACGATACAACTAGGAAAGAAAAGTAAGGTGATCTCGATTTAGTTTTAGATCACTGAAGAGCTGATCTTCCGCTGACAGACACTACATGTATATACAGTATTTACAGGTTCATTGTTCCGGTAAAATTTTCCCCTAGCTCTTTTCGAAAAGCACAATGAACAATGGACAACAGAACTGCGACAGGTCACAGGAGTCCTTAACATTCTGAGGACCTCGACCCTATCAAGTAGCGTGCATTTCGGGTGAGCGACAACAGGTGGGATTCGAACTCCCAACTTCTTGATTCAGAAGCAAGGCCGCTAACGACTGCACTACGAACGCTAGGGTGATTCTTAGCTTTTTCGGCGACGATCGTACGTACCGTCGGTCGTAGGCTTTTAGAAGTACGGGTGCAATAGTTTGATGTTGAAACTGTTGAACCCGCTTTTTTTCTCTCAAATCTGCAACTCACATCACGATCATAGCGGAACATCCTTGCATCGCAGGGGCGCTGTACGACGTATGCGGCAGGGGCTAAGCTTGGGGGAGGTTCTTATTACATGGTTACTTACGTTAATATAAGGCCACAGGTAGTAAATTTTATGGATGACATCCCCCGCAGACTCCAACTCTAATGCGAGGGGGCGAAAAAAACAAGGCGGGCCGAAAAAACAAGGTTCCTGCATTTTAACATTTTGACTTAATCATTGTACAAATGGTTTTGATTCAGTAGGGACATCACATATACACAGCCAACATCACATGTCACTGAATCAAAGTAAGGAACAAAACATTAAATCAGACACTTTTACTTGTCTCCTCCCTTCATAGTTATGTGCCATCCACCTTCCGGCATGGCAACAGACATCTTTGCCCATTTTTGGCATGTTGACCACTGTCAGAAGACAACAAAATTTTTTTCTCTCTAAAATCAGGCGAATATTAATGCGCGCGCTGATGCCATCCATAAAAATTACTTGCTGTGGCCTTACGTTGATATAAGCAGCCCGGCGTGGAACTCTCTTCTAATACAAGAATCTCCGAGAAACCGATTTTGTTGGACATGTGTAACAGCGGGTAACAGCCAGAGAAATGGGCATGATGCTGTACAAAGCAGCGTCTAAAGATGACCCCGACTGCACACAGAAAATGATACTGGCTCACTGCAGGTATTTTATCCTCGATTCAACCCAACAACCGTACGTCCCCGCAAAGGTTCTGTCATCTGTCTTATCCAGAAAACTTACCTCCATGTTTCGCCAGCATTGTTCGGTGTCCTGTACAGTTAAATGCCGTCAATTGTGTTTACTGTCAGCTTTTGGTGCTGGTCACGGTCTTTTGATATGTGTTGAGATTGTTGGAATTTAAAGTATGGTGCACGTTCCCAGTCTTGTTGACAGTTTAGTTGCCCCGACGGCAGGACAGACTGCTATGGGACCGGTGAGGTGAGGTGAGGAGGCAAGTTCCCATATATTTGCTGTGTACGATTTTTTATACGGGACAATAGAGCACTATCCGCGTCTTTCCTTACACTTAAGACGTTTACAACATATCCGGACCATTCAAATGTTTCAGTCAATCGACGACCCTGCTATTACTCAATAAAGGCAATCATCTGGTACGTCGATGAAGGTTAGACATCCAGGTAATACGATATGCCAAAAAACAGTTACTCAAGCAACTGGATATGATTTTGAAAACGTCAGACGTTTCAGCTAGTATCCACTAGCTTTCGTCAGTGACTGAGAGACCAGAGGGGAAAGCAGGTTTATATACACAACCTGTTGATTGATATGCAAATAAAGTGAAGACAAATTTTTTGGAAGTCGAAAAAGGAACAAAAGTCAGACAAGTCAAGACAAGATGATGCAAATTAGTCTGAAAGCTCCTGTATTACTAGTGGATACTAGCTGAAACGTCTGACATTTTCAAAATCATATCCAGTTGCTTGAGTAACTGTTTTTGGCAATCATCTGGTAGTTGACATGATTAGTTTGAACCATACGTTATTCATGAGAAGCTCTGACCAACCTGCAGGCCGCTTTTCATGGATGTCATGAGGGTTTATGATGATGAAGTATGTGTTTTTGGCACATATGTCAATAAAGACGAAGTGTTTTTAGTAGCAAAGTTGCTTATTTCTATGGCAAGTGGGTCTGCTGGTTATATGGGCCGGTCGTAAACCAATTTTGAGAATATAATATGTGTGCGCGCACAAACACACACACGAGCGCTTGAACGCACGCACTCATGCACACACATGCACGCACGCACGCACACATATGAAAACACACACACACACACACACACACACACATACACACACACACACACACACACACACACACACACACACACACACACACACAAACGCACAAAGAAACACATATAAAAAGAGCCTCTGAATTGGTCCGTCTGATCTTGTATTTCCGCAGCATATCATGAAATACAATACAGAAAGCATCATATATTAAAACATCTGGTAAAGTGATGTCACTGCCTTCAACACAGCTCATCACCAGGAAAAAAATTATTTTTCTATTCCTGTAGTTTGTCTTCAATTTAGAGGGCAAATGCGTTCTTATTTAATGCCAACTTTGATTCATTCATTCCATTAATTTATTTATCTACCCAGTGGCAGCATATCACCAATGTTGGCGCTTATCAACGCTTCCTGCACTTTAATTTATATAACTACTATATAACTACTATAAGTGTCCTAAACATGCAAGATGGGCACGTTTGGTTGTCTAGGAAAATTCTAGCGTCCTCAAATTTGTCTCAAGTTCTTTCTCTTCTTGAGACGCCATCTTATCTTCTGGGCGCCATCATGACTCTGTAGCCTCGTCCAACGACCGCGCATGCGCCGGTAGCCAGCTCCTGAAGGGCGTCATGACGTCACGAATATGCCGTGGGCTGATTGGTCGAGCGGGCAGCTGTGAAGAGAAAAGAGAGAATTATGAGCTTATATTTGGAAAGTCTGTGCGTACTAGTATATATCGCCAGATATCTTTCTAATTAATCGTGTAAGATGAAGTACTTCCAACCAGTCCCTTTCACTAATATCCCCACTATCCGTGGGGATAGTTTCATCAGGTTGGTAAGACTCAAGACTCAAGAATTATTTATTGATCAATGGCAGTAAACTTAATACAAGTTACTGAATTGCGAATCAATGTACATTAAAATTTTCATTATTCTAAAATCAAGAGTTTATAGTATTGCACATAATTAAGTTAAAATTCAGAGTCATTAGGAAGTTAAAATACAGTATCATTAGAAAGACTACATAGACCACAATAATTACACATACTACAACCACACCACACCACACCACTGATGTTAATTTCAAGGTCTCCTTCAAGACACTGTAGCAGCGACACCTGTGCTGCAGTGCAATGTGAACCAGTCAGAATTGCCCCAAGGAAGGTGACAGACGGTCACTGAAACGTCGGCTGAATAAAAGACTTGCTTGTGTAAAAAGAGTCTCTTTACTCATCCCCACTCTGTCGTATTGCTGATAGTGGCGTTACAATGGGCATCATATTCATATCGTGCCTAGGTCATTGAATATCGGCTGATTTTATACGAAAGGAAACAGACAGACAAAAGACAAGTTAACTGGATACATATCCTTTGTGATGGACGATAGAAATCCAATCAAATGTCTTGCAGATTTTTGTCAAGTATTCTTTTTGTGCTGTCATACACAATCCAAAAATCAATTCTAGCCTCGCCACATACACTCTCACATTTCCGGATCAATGGCTAGACATGTTGGAATGCTGAGCCCGACTCAACTCCATATTGGACTAATATCTATAAGACTATTTCCTGAGAAGGGTGAAGGAGGCTATTTACATCAGGGCCCTTCACTCGACCGAGACGGGGGCCGACATTTTCTACCAGATGTCTACCTTTGACCCAGTGTTGACGTAACGCTTCAAAGAAGCCACGTGACAAGCCTCACTGGGTCAGTCTACTGAGGAAGACCAGAGTGAGTGACTGGTCGAGAGCTCTTGGTGAGAGAACTTTTTGTGTTGGATCAAAAGTTGATTAACTCCTAGGCCACATTCTAGAGGATTTACTTTTACCAATAAAAGGAATATACTTTGACTTGGTGACTTTGCGGCGTTGTGGAATTAGTTCAAACGAACTTAACATTTTTGCTAGACCTTAGAGGATTAGTTTCCCAATAAAAGGGATAGGCGTTGACTCGACAACATTGTGGCTTTGTGGAATTACTCGTAACCACCAAAAGTGTCCCCAAGCAGGTACAATGTATATTTAGGATCGTTAATGATTGATGCCACGACCACGGGATTAAGGTCGTTCTGGGATTAATTCCACCGCGGTGAACCCACTTAGTAGAAAACTCTGTGCCCTTCAAATGGATCCCTTTAGTTACAGAACCCACAAAGGTAGGCTGGTAGGTATTAAAAGAAGTTGACAGGTCGACCGTCCTACGCGCCCCTCCGGAATTCGGCACTTAACATGTCGTATTCAACGGGAATTGTTGGGCGCTTTGGTGACTTTTGCGGCCTCTATAGAGAAATAAAGCGGGCCACGTCTTTATCCCCTGATGTAAACTTGCACACACGAGAATAGTTTTGATAACAGAGCTGAGTCATGTTTAAAGTTGAAATTTTGAATTCCGTGTTACCGTGTATCATGGAGAGTAACCGAGTGACGACGTGGTCTCATTCGTCGTAAGTACGATTTTGAACCAGACTGTGATAGAACCAACCACCGACAAGGATCTAAAAACGGCATTGTCCATAAAAAGACAGGTTACTTTTGCAGGCAATAATTCCCTCAGTTCGCGATCGCATAACGATCGTAAAACCTATATCACCTGGCCCTTTGATGAATGAAGAAATGAACGAAAGACCTTTAATGTACCTTTATGCTCTTACAAGCTAAGTGCAGGTCATGACAACTAAACAGGGAAAAACAATACAGCAATAACACTTAAACTATACATGCTAAATGTGATCTACTATTTACAGGTTCAACTTCTTCTCGCTTCTTGAGGCAGTTGTAGATGTACGAACATAATATATCTAATAGTCGTAGGACTGTGATGTTCAGAAAACGTAGCCTACCAGGCTTCGGGAGGCGACTGGAAAGAGTAGAAATCGGCCAATTAGAGAGATAGCATGCCAGGGGAGTTGGTGCTGCTTTAAATAACATTTACTGAAGCGGCAAAATGTTCTCTCCAGCAGCACCAACTCCCTTGACATGCTATCTTTCTTATTATTATAACTGGCCTATTTCTACTCTTTCCATGATCCAGCCGCTTCGCGGAGCCTGGTAGAGGCTACAGAAAACGTTCTTACCGCATCGTCGTCTTTGCCGTAAGGCGTGAGTCCCGTCGACGCGTTGTCCCCGCCCGCTGGGCTCGGCTCGTCGTAGCCGGGCTGGTCCTGCCACCTCTGTGCCTGCCAGTCGCCTCCCGTGCTCCCGTCGCTGGCGGCGGCCTGGTCGGGTGAAGCTGTCGCCGCCTCGTCCCCCCGTCCGTACCTATTGTATCCCAGCCCCAAGTCGAAGCGGCTGAGGGCCTTGGTTGGTCCCCGGCCGTAGCGGTTGTATCCTAGCCCCAAGTCGAAGCGGTTGAGAGGCTTGGGTGCCCGCCCGTAGCGACTGTATCCTAGGCCCAGGTCCAAGCGGTTGAGAGCCTTGCTTGGTCCGCGGCCGTAGCGACTGTAGCCCAGCCCCAGATCGAAGCGGTTGAGCGGCTTGGTCGCCCGGGTGTCCCGGCTGAGCTGTTGTCGAGAGGGCTGCTGGTCCGTGGACCGGCCGTAGCGGCTGTAGCCGAGGTCCAGGTTGTGTCGTGTCAGACCCTTGCGGTTGGAGCGGTTGTACCCCGACTCTAGGCTGCTCATCAGCTGCTGGAGGTACCCCCGCCCGTACCGGCTGTACCCCTCCCCTATGTCGAACCGACTCAGCTTTCCCGGCGCCCGCTTGACGACGTCGGCGGTGGTCTCGACGCCAGGAGATCCGGCGTCGTCGACGTAGCTGGCACCGAGGTGGTCTAAGACGTGCAGCGGGATGCCCTGAGACCGGGGCAGGCCGACGCCGTCCGGGCCGCCGGCGTTCTGCAGATCGCCCACGTCTGCCAGAGCTTGAGCTGCCAGAAACAGCGGGAATAGCCACAGCGTCCACATTCTTAGAGTTATCCTCGGTTGGACCTGGAAGCAAATATAAAGATGTTTAGAAGTTCTTCTATAATGAAATGAACATGGCCTTACTGTCACAGTACGGTTGGCCCAGGAAGCAAGCGGTCATCAATGTGAAAACAGAACTAGCCTCCGTAGCAGGCTTATAGAACTGGGGGTTTGGTGGTCTTCGGCTGTTTTTTGATTAGCCCAGTTCTAAAAAAACGGGGGAAATTCAACCGGATATGTTGTCTATATGCAATCAGAAAATAGCACATAAAAGCTCGCAAAGACCCTGAAGACCCCCCCCCCAGTTTTTGGCATGCTATGGAGGCTAAAACAGAACGGTGAAATAACCAAAGTCTGTGTCTGTCGCAAGCCATAAAAGATGACTATGATACACGTATAGCTAATCAGCCGTAGGAGCAAAACGCAGCTTTCACAAAAGTCTCCCTTCTGGTTAGGACTTCCAATTATCTTAGTCGGCAAATCTTTGATATCGATAGCATAAAGAAAGCCTATGGGAGACTTTACCTGCAATCAGATACT